>NC_090025.1:192464386-192800324 GCF_037176765.1 Anolis sagrei | reverse complement strand
GATAAAGTACTATATACTTTTTAAAAAATACAAAAGGTAAGAAAAAGCAAACACCAAAGCCAATCTCTAATCTTCCCCCTTTAACCCCCTCAGACTCCATTTCTCCAAGGGCATTGGCAAAGAGGTCTGGACAATATACTCATGATGAAAAAAACTTTATCCAGGTCTGCAAAATCTATCTCCTTATGGGGAGAGAGAACGAACACAAAAAAGGAAAAGGCAGCTAATTTAAAAGATCAATCTGGGGAGAAAGGGGAAAAAAATTAGATCTAATATGCTGTCTGTCACTTCTCCAGAGGTTAAAGAAAAGCCCCTTCAATACATGTTGACTGAATCTAATCAGGAACAGTAAATACCAAAAGGTCCTTTATCCTCTGTGGTTATTTTAAGGGGGTACCTCAAGGTCAGTATGCCTATACATTTGCTTTTGACCTACCCAGAGCTTGATTGTATTGAGTAAGCCAGGGCTATAGTTTATTTCAAATTTCGTGTAATTGATCTCTGTCTTCACAGAGAGCTGAGCATTGTATATAAATCCCTGAAATGAACTCCTACCCTTGGAAGGGATCAGGCTAGCTTCGCTCCCCTTTGAAAACTCTAAATGAAACTGAAAGTTCAATAAGGGGTTACCATGTACTGGTCTCAAGATGCCCTTCTGTTCGCAGAATGCCAGGCTGAAAGAAGTCATATTCTCTACCTGGGATGAGAAAAACATTAGGCTCTTCTCACACTGTGCCTGTCTGTATCTACCGGGACCATTCTCCAACATTAGTACCCAAAGGGTTACAAATAAGTTTTTGGTCAACTTTAGATTCAGTTTGGTTATTTGGGATGCTGATTCAGGAAACTGTATTGGATAGACCAGGGGTCCTCAAACTAAGGCCCGGGGGCCAAATGCGGCCCTCCAAGGTCATTTACCTGGCCCTCGCTTAGGGTCAACCTAAGTCTGTAACGACTTGAAAGTACACAACAACAACAACAACAACAACAACCCTATCTCATCAGCCAAAAACAGGCCCACACTTCCCATTGAAATACTAATAAATTTATATTTGTTAAAATTGTTCTTCATTTTAATTATTGTATTGTTTTCAAGTGGATTTTGCACTACAAATGAGATATGTGCAGTGTGCATATGAATTCATTCATGTTTTTTTCCCCAAATAATCCGGCCCTCCAACAGGTTCAGGGACTGTGACCTGGCCCTCTGTTTAAAAAGTTTGTGGACCCCTGGGATAGACCATGCCATTCAGTAGTCACCATCTGATTGCCCACAGAAAAGCATACTTAATAATCTAGAGCTGATGTGGTAGTAGTAATCTTTTGTGGGTAGTCAACCTCTTCCCTCCAGACATCCCTATTGCCTCGGCACTATAAGAGGGTTTTGTGAGACCAGTCGCTGTCGTTGCTGCATGGTTTCGAGCCAACAGTGTAGTGATTGTGAGGCCGCTGACCATATTTTCGCTATTCCCCAACTCTGGAATTCACTACCTGGAGAAATTAGGAAAGCCCCTACCCTAGACACTTTTAAAAAGAACCTCAAAACCTGGCTCTTGTGTTGCGCCTTTGGTGAATAGGTACTCAATCCCACATTATCCCTCATGTGCAATGTTCTATCACTGTATTTGTGGAATCAAGCTTTCCCACATATATTTCCCCCCTCGTGGGAAAGCTTGATTCCACAACTCCCACTATAATGAGCCCACCTCCACAAGCAATTTGTCTCTCTTTTATCTCACCTGTGCTTTTTAACCAGTTTTAATTAGTTCTTCTTTTAACCATTACATGTGGCCCGCCCATTGTCATTGCGTTTGTGTTTATTGTAACTTTATATTGTTGTATATTCATATGTTTTTTGTAATTATGGTGTTGTTTATTGTTTATTGTTTGCATTTTCAGTTTGCATTCGGTCGTTCTTTATTGTAATTGTTGTTCGGGCTTGGCCCCATGTAAGCCGCTCCGAGTCACCATCAGGGAGATGGTGGCGGGGTGCAAATAAAGATTATTATTATTATTATTATTATTATTATTATTGACCACAGGTTGCGATCCATTGACTTAGATGCGTACACAATACCAAGTATCAAAGCAGTGTTAGAACAACATTTCAGTCACAAGAATTGTTACTAAGCAGGCAATTTCAACTTTTCATTTATGTGTTGTTGTGTTTCCAACTTATGATGATCCTACAGTCAGACTATCACAGGATTTTATTGGACAGATTTGTTTTTGCTTTCCTAGGAGAATGTAACTTGTCCGATGAAGTAGGGAGGGAGAAATGGGAGGTAAGGAAGAAGAGAAAAAGGGAAGGAGGAAAGAAAGCAAGAAGGAAGGAAGGATAGGATGGTGAGAGAGAGCAGGGCCTGAGAAAAGAGCCCAAGGGGCCACATCCAGCCCCCAAGCCTGGGTTTGCCCATACCTGGTCTATGCAAACTAGAAGCCCTTCTTTAAGGGCATCAGGAAAAGACTATTCTGTTAACCTTTGATCCTTTCAACTTGGTACTGAGGGCTGAAAAATAGATGCATGGAAACATGGCTCACTCCTGCTTCTGAATCTCATGGCTCACCCAAGAGTTTGCAGGTTGCTTAAATATATTTGCCTGTGCGATACAGATCCCAAGAAAGCTGGCATACAAATTCTTAGGAGAAATTAGCCACCTTCAACTCATCTAGAAGGGATCCTTCTTCAGAAAAAGCTGCTGAATTTTTACATGTGTCTGGGAAATGTAAACTATGCCCTGCTTCCTATTTGAGGTGTAATTTTAACCATTACATCACAATGAATGTTAAAGCCTTGTTGCAACCAACAACAAACCGACTTCAAGTGTCTTCAGACACTGCCATAATAGTTTAGTGAATAATGTTTCAGCAATTCAAAACTGGAAACCACCACAATAGGCAAGCTTGGCACAAGTACACAAAAACAAGAACTTTTTTTTCAATATCTTCCCAATGTCATTGTTGTTACGGAAAAAATAACTTCCAGCTAGAGGAAATATGGGCTGATCAAGTGCAAGCAGCTTTCACTGCCAGGGGCTTCATTAACTGAAGCATGATTGTATCAGGACCAACATTCAATCCTGAATTTTAAAAAAGTAACAGGGGGTGATTCCATTCAACTTTGGGAACATTTTTACCAGGAAGTTGTATGTAGAAGTAAATAAGTGCACAAATTGATAAAACATTTTGCTTTTTCTGCTCAGATTAGCCCAACATTTTCTTTCACCTGCTTGATCTTGTTGCGCGAGTTGGTAATGCGCTCCGTGATGCTCTGGTAGGTGCGGATGGCAGTCGTGAGCTCAGTGTAGTGCTGCACAATCAGCTCGTCCAGATCGTGATCACACTTCTCATACGCCTCTTCCAGGCGGCCCTTCTCGTTTTCCCTGTCCTCGACATCATCACTGGTCGACAGTGTCCTAATAAACAAGGGAAAAAGCACAAATGAAGAAGTGGATTCACAGAACAAAAAGGTTCCTGCTTGGAAAGGTACAACTACAGTCTCCTTCCACACTTGCATTTTTGACTGTTGTGGAATTGATCATTCACAAGATTTGACTAAAAATGGTCTCTCTAGGGATCTTTAGGTCCAACAATGTGACTCTATGATCAACTTCCACCAGTCATGTTACTGGACCAAGAGATTTCTAGAGAGAATATCTTAGAAATATCAAAATCCTCCAATATTGCTATCAGAGATTAACTCGAAATTTTGGCATATGATTGTATGGTCAGCTTCCAGCAGAAGTTCACCACAGAGTGGTGCTGGAAGACAGAAAGTCCTTCAAAGTTTTTCTCTCAGGTAAAGAAATGGCAATTCCTTTATATATTTATATTTCTTTCACAAGGGATGTTTGCCCTATCCCCAATGAACATGGAGGATAGACTGTAGTTTCTTGCTCTTTATCATTTGTATGTTTATATAAATTCATATTATTTTCAGAACATAGCTCTGCTGTGAAGCTCCATCACACCCACACAATGCACAAATAAAAGGTCCTCAGAAATCGTTAAGCTTTCACACCATAAGGATTAATAAGGATAAGTCTTCATCACATCTGAATAGAAACCATCTTTTGCAGAGGCCCAATGAGTGGGGATACAGCACTGATGTGTTAATGATCCTTCTGGTTGCCTTAAACTCTGTTTCTTTAGTAGAAAAGTGGGCAGAAATTTAAAACGAAATGGAATACTGAAACCATGAATGACAATATATTTTCAGTCTCAAAATCTTGGCAGTCTCACAATTGCTGTTCTTTAAAGTACAGTATTTTCAAACTAATACCTTTTAGGAGTAACCATCAAGAAGAATGAACCTGGACGATCACCTCTTTCAATTGCCAGTCACCCATGTTTGTGACCAAAAGTATTTGTCTATTTCCCTGTCTATTTCCCTTTCAAGGTCGTCTCTGATAGTTAGGAACAATAGGTCAAGTGGTTTGAAGGGAAAATCACAGGTCAGAATAGCTCTCAACACCTGCACAATCTGGGCGTCCATTTCTGGAGTTGTTAAAACAACTGAAAGCTTGACAAGGTTAAGACTGTAATGCAATGAAGACTCAGAGAAGAAAGCAAGAAACAACTAAGGATAAATGACTTTTATTTTTGATAGAAAAGGGCCTACAAGAATTACCATACATGATGAGAAAATGGAAAGGAAATTACTTCTCAATTGTATCCAAAAGACTGATTTACTAACAGTAGAAATAAGAATAAGTAGACCAGAATTCAATGCCTCCTTAACAGGAACCCTCAGACATAAAACTCTCAAGTGGACACGTCCTTCTTTCAGTGATAATCATTTGTCTAAATCTGACATCTCTGGGTGTGTAACATTAACAAGACAATGTTTAATCAAAGGAAAAATAAAGAATACTACAGTGGCAGTAGAAATAATAACTGAATGTGTGTGTAACATTTGTAAGACATTTAATCAAAGGAAAAATGAAGAACAATACAGGAACAGCAGAAATAATAAGTGGATTTGTCATTTTTAGCTCAGTTAGAGATGTATTGTCTTGGTGGGGGAAAAGAGGAACGAACACACACACACACCACATACCAAGGCTCACTTTTCAAATTTTAGAATGATGAATAAAATATTTAAAATAAGATGTTCATATATGTATTTCCTGGTATAAAATATTTAAAATTAGATGTGCATATATGTATTTCCTTGTACAAGTTATTTTAAAACTACTATGTAGTAGATAGGCTCTTTATGTAAATACAGTATATACAGGAGTGTTATTCAAACCGGTGGTACATTGACCAGTGTCAGGGGATGAGCTGGAGCTGAAGCTGGCTTCAGAAAAGGCAAAAGCTGCACATCGCAAGTGCTGAATCTGACCCAGCACATAGAAGATGGCTTTGAAAGGCAGCAGATCACAGGAGCTGTCTTCATAGACTTGTCAGCAGCCTATGATACTGTGAACCACCGCCTCCTCCTGAGAAAAATGTATAATATCACAAAGGACTACCACCTCACCCGCCTCATAGGAAACCTGCTACAAAACAGGAGCTTTTTTGTTGAGTTCCAGGGCCAGAGAAGCAGATGGCGGAAACAGAAGAACGGCCTGCCTCAGGGGAGCGTGCTTGCTCCATCCATGTTCAACATCTACACAAATGACCAGCCACTGCCAGAAGGGACAGAAAGTTTCATCTATGCTGACGATCGTGCCATTACTGCTCAAGCAGGGAGCTTTGAGATGGTAGAACAGAAGCTCTCCGAAGCTCTAGGTGTTCTTACTGCCTATTACAGGGAAAACCATCTGATCCCTAATCCATCTAAAACACAGACATGCGCCTTTCACCTTAAGAACAGACAAGCATCCCGAGCTCTGAGGATTACCTGGGAAGGAATCCCACTGGAGCATTGCAGCGCACCCAAATACCTGGGAGTCACTTTGAACCGTGCTCTGACCTACAAGAAGCACTGCCTGAACATCAAACAAAAAGTGGGCGCTAGAAACAACATCATACGAAAGCTGACTGGCACAACCTGGGGATCACAACCAGACACAGTGAAGACATCTGCCCTTGCGCTATGCTACTCTGCTGCTGAGTATGCATGCCCAGTGTGGAACACATCTCATCACACTAAAACAGTGGATGTGGCTCTTAATGAGACATGCCGCATTATCACGGGGTGTCTGCGACCCACACCACTGGAGAAATTACACTGCTTAGCCAGTATTGCACCACCTGACATCCGCCGGGAAGTAGCAGCCAATAGTGAAAGGACCAAGGCAGAGACATCTCCAGCTCATCCCCTGTTTGGGTATCAGCCAGCACGTCAACGACTTAAATCAAGACATAGTTTTCTTAGAACTACAGAGACACTCGCTGGAACACCCCAGCAAGCGAGAGTCCAAAAGTGGCAGGCCCAAACCCAGCACCTCAATTCATGGGTGATACCAGATGAGAGACTCCCCCCTGGGCACTCAGAAGACTGGGCGACTTGGAAGGCGCTGAACAGATTGCGCTCTGGCACCACGAGATACAGAGCCAATCTTAAGAAATGGGGCTACAGGGTGGAATCCTCGGCATGCGAGTGCGGAGAAGAACAAACCACTGACCACCTGCTGCAATGCACCCTGAGCCCTGCCACATGCACGATGGAGGACCTTCTTGCGGCAACACCAGAGGCACTCCAAGTGGCCAGATACTGGTCAAAGGACATTTAACCAAATACCAAATTTACAAAATCTGTGTGGTTTTTTTTTCTTTCTTTTTTTTTCTTTTTCTTTTTAATCTCTGTGTTTGTTTTGCTCTGTTGGAATTGTAATACAATGGCTGCTGATGACACGATAAATAAAAATAAATAAATAAGGGGATGAGCCACTGGCTACCAAGCCAGAGTAAATTTTCAGATATTTTTATCAAATACCATAGAGTGAGAAGAACTGTGCTTCCTGATCTTGATTTCCTTTTCTCGGTTCTTTTTATGAGAAATAATGTTTTATATCCCTTAATATTAAGAAGAACTAGTGAAGGACTCAAAGGAGTTGGGATTGGCATCGGCCAACAAGGAACTCTGGCAGGGCTGGTCCATGAGGTCACAAAGTGTTGGACTGAACAAATAAACAACATAAAGTGAAACTGAAATAAGTTTCTTTTTTTTCTTTTTTTGCTACATGTAATGGGTGATTCTGCGTTTCTTGGGGGGAGGCTTTTTTGAGGGTTTTCCCGTGTTTGTCTTATTTTGCTTGATTCTCATGCAGACACTAAACCAAAGTGGTTCCTTACAGTTCCTCTACAATATTTCTGATTATGTACATAAGGGTGAAAGTTGAACAGTTTTCTAAAAAGCTGACAGAAAGCAAATCAATACATATGAAAAGTAGTGTTGAGAAGAGGTTTTTGTAAGTAAGAACAACTAAGACCCTGCACAAGAAAATGCTGCTTGCAAAACTGCAGCCAAGAAATCAGAAGCTGACTAGGATTTAGAAAGGCAGCTATGAAGGAACAAGAGAAGATCCTGAAGTGTCAAGATATATCACTAAATACGAAAGTCAGGACTACTCATGCCACCATATTTCTAATTTCTATGAACTGTTGTGAAAGCTGGACAGTGAAGCTGATAGGAAGAAAATCAACTCATTTGAGGTGTGGTGCTGGAGGACTGCTAAATAAACATATAAATGGCTTTGAGAGAAAATCAAACCAAAACTCTAATTAGAAGCAAAGATGATTCAATTGGTACTGTTGTACTTTCGATGAATCATGCTGCAAGTCGCTTCTGTGCTTCTGGGCGCTTCTGGAGTGAGAGAATCAGCCGACTACGAAGACGTCGCCCAGGGGACGCCCGGATGTCTTGCAGTTCTGCGAGGAGGCTTCTCTCATGTCCCCCCCCCCCCCCAAGCAAAAAGTGGGTGCTAGAAACAATATCATACGGAAGCTGACTGGCACAACGGGATCACAACCAGACACAGTGAAGACATCTGCCCTTGTGCTATGCTACTCTGCTGCTGAGTATGCATGCCCAGTGTGGAACACATCTCACCATGCTAAAACAGTAGATGTGGCTCTTAATGAGACACGCCACATTATCACAGGGTGTCTGCACCCTAAACCACTGGAGAAATTACACTGTTTAGCCGGTATTGCACCACCTGACATCCGCCAGGAAGTAGCAGCCAATAGTGAAAGGACCAAGGCAGAGACATCTCCAGCTCATCCCTTGTTTGGATATCAGCCAGCACGTCAACGACTTAAATCAAGCAATAGTTTTCTGAGATCTACAGAGACACTCGCTGGAACACCCCAGCAAACGAGAGTCCAAAAGTGGCAGGCTCAAATCCAGAACCTTAATCAATGGCTGATACCAAATGAGAGACTCCCCCCTGGGCACACAGAAAACTGACTGACTTGGAAGGTGCTGAACAGACTGCGCTCTGGCACCATGAGATGCAGAGCCAATCTTAAGAAATGGGGCTACAAAGTGGAATCCACGACATGCGAGTGTGAAGAAGAGCAAACCACTGACCACCTGCTGCAATGCAACCTGAGCCCTGCCACATGCACAATGGAGGACCTTCTTGCGGCAACATCAGCGGCACTCCAAGTGGCCAGATACTAGTCAAAGGACATTTAATCAACTACCAAGCTTGCAAACTTTGTGTTTTGTCTGTTTGTTTGTTTGTGTTGTTAAAAATGTAATACAAATGTCTGGTTGCTCCTGACACGATAAATAAATAAATAAGATGTATCATGAGGAAAAGACAAAGACCACACCACAGTTGGATACACTCCCTCAAGAAAGCCACAGCCCTAAGTTTGGAAGACCTCTTGGCAACTGTGGTCTTGAAGGTCTCTATTCATTTCTTTGGTCACTATAGGTCAAAGTCAACTTGACAGCAAATAACAAAAATAACAAACAGACGAGGACCTTGCAACTCCTTCTGCAAGATTTATTACAAAAGAAATCAATTTGTAATTACTTTCAGAATAAATTATACTTTTAATATGCCAAACCAAGTTATACATAACACACTGTGTGTTCCTAACATAATAAAAAGATTTTTAATATTTCATGAGGACTAATATTGAATTTTATTTTAATTTTTTTAAAAATCCTGCTTGGGAAAAATATAGGGTTTTCCCCCCTGTGGTTTCCAAATTTCCAGAAGATGATAGCTCATTATATTTAATCTTTATATATGATCTTTATTTTAATAATTCCTGACTACCTTTTCTACTTTGCAAGTGCATATGTTGGGTGAAATCTATGCTCTAATTATATGCTCTTAGTTTTGGCGATCTTACAACACTCTATAGAAAGCTCAACATAAAGACTGACGGAAATGGACAGGGGGAGGCAGAATGGAAGAAGGGGCTGTACATTACTGCCTCTACCTCGAAACATATACGATATTTATTTTTATTTTGTATCAAAAGTTTTGCATAAATTAGTATAAACTGGTAAAGATAGAAGGAACACAAGTGGCTAAATATCTTTTGACCAAAAACAGGCAACAGTGAATGCACTGTCTGAGGCCCGAAACAATTCATCCTCTGTACATGAAGCAGAACATTACAGACAACTATACAGATGCTGGGGGGGCCCGGTGGCGCAGTGGGTTAAAGCACTGAGCTGCTGAGCTTGTTGACTAAAAGGTTGCAAGTTCGATTCCAGGGAGCGGCATGAGCTTCCGCTGTCAGCCCTAGCTTCTGCCAACCTAGAAGTTCGAAAACATGCAAATTTGAGTAGATCAATAGGTACCGCTCCGGCAAGAAGATAACGGCGCTCCATGCGGTCATGCTGGCCACATTACCTTGGAGGTGTCTATGGACAACGCTGGCTCTTTGGCTTAGAAATGGAGATGAGCACCACACCCCAGAGTCAGACATGACTGGACTTAATGTCAGGGGACAACCTTTACTATACAGATGCTGAGTTGTCTGTTCTGCTCCACAGTCACACAAGATGGAGGAATATTTTGGGTAGTGCAATTTTGCCAGGATGACTTTTGATCTGCCCACTCCACTTCTGAGCCTGTTCAAGAACTTCCAAGTTGCTCTTTCTTGGTTTGCACCTGGAGAAAGACCCTCGCGGGGGACCATCCAGTTGGAATTTCCTGGTTTAACTGCCCAGAAGGATACTCTTTCTGTTGCTAGAGGAACATTAAGAGGAGTGGTGGTTCTCATGAGGCTTTTCCTTGATTTGAGTCTATGGGGAGAAGGTGGATAGCCATGCAGGGGATGGCTTTCACAGTGTTCAACCTGATTTATCTCACAGCAGCAATTTCCAATTTCCAGTCACACATTGGGGGAGGGGGCAATGCTAGCTAGCTTGTAGAGTTTATCAACAGTGTAGGTTTAAGACATCTTATGATTATTCTGCATGTTTCGTTCAATGCTATGTTCACCTGCTTTGCATGGGCAGACTTGTGCCAAACAAGGCAGACATACTCAGCAGTTGGATAAGACAAGGCCACGGCTGGCGGGGACGAGAGATAGGGGCTTCTCGGTGGTGGCTCCTCGGCTGTGGAACGCCCTCCCACGGACATTAGACTAGCACCATCTCTAATGGTATTCCACAAAAAAGTGAAGACCTGGCTGTTTGAGCAGGCGTTCGAATAATTAGTGCAATGATTGGTAATGAACATAGGAATGGAACAATGGATGACGAATCTGGATTATGTTTTTGATGATTTGACGATAGTGAATGGTTATTGTAGTAATTGTTTATTAATTGTGTAATGGGTTAGGTTGTTAACTGTTTTTTACACTGTAGCATTGAATTTTTGCTGTTCTTATTTGTTGTGAACCACAGTGAGTCGCCTTCGGGCTGAGAGCAGCGGTATATTAGTAAAGTAAAGTAAATAAATAAGGCCAAGGCTGATGTTCTTATTAATTTTGGGTGTGCACCCCATGCGCTGCCAGTGAGTTTCCGCAGGATGTTATTGCATGCAGCTACTTTGTGCTTGGTGTTCATAAAGTATTTCCTATATGCTAGCGCTCGATCTAAGGTGACACCAAGATATTTAGGATGGAAACAATGTTCAAGCTCTTGATCTTCCCAGGTAACTTTCAATTTCCTGTTGGCTTCATGGTTCCAAAGGTGGAAACCACACACTTGTGTCTTGGCAGGGTTAGGCTTCAGGTGGTTATCATTAGGAAATTGGATTTCAACTATTTCAAAGTATTTTGCTTCTGTTGTTAGGCCAAGATCATCAGCCTATAAAAAGTTCTTTGTGAGTGGTGGCTTTGGCTGATTAGTAAAGATAGAATCATAGAATAATAGAGTTGGAAGAGACCTCATGGGCCATCCAGTCCAACCCCCTGCCAAGAAGCAGGAATATTGCATTCAAAGCACCCCTGACAGATGGCCATCCAGCCTCTGTTTAAAAACCTCCACCACACTCCGGGGCAGAGAGTTCCACTGCTGAACGGCTCTCACAGTCAGGAAGTTCTTCTTCATGTTCAGATGGAATCTCCTCTCTTGTAGTTTGAAGCCATTGTTCCCTTGCGTCCTAGTCTCCAGGGAAGCAGAAAACAAGCTTGCTCCGTCCTCCCTGTGACTTCCTCTCACATATTTATACATGGCTATCATGTCTCCTCTCAGCCTTCTCTTCTTCAGGCTAAACATGCCCAGCTCCTTAAGCCGCTCCTCATAGGGTTTGTTCTCCAGACCCTTGAAGACTCTATTAAAGATGTTAAACAAGGTCGATGCAAGAATGCTGCCTTGGGGTAAACCATTCTTTTGCCTCCTCCATCTACTTTTCCTGCCTTGGAACTCCACATAAAAGCTGCGGTTTTCTAGGAGGGCCTGGACCATTTTTGTAAAATCATAGACCCGGGTAATATGTTAGACTGTCTGAAGCATTTTCCTATGTTGCATCGTGTCATAGGCTGCCATAAGGTCCAAACTCAAAAGCATTACTTTTAAACAAATATAATATCTATCTTTATGTGAAAAGGTTCTTCATTCCTGGTTTCATAGCTTTTAAATCAGAGTCTATTTCAAAGCTTCCCAAAATTACCAAGTATGAGTGAATGGAGTCAGCCCAAACATTACATCCCCACACAGAATAGCAGAAGAGACACTTAATATTCTCAGTGACTGTACATCCATCCCTGCTGACGCTGCATAAAAGTAAGTGAAGGGCATCTGAACTGTCACTGTGCTCCCATTAAAATGCTGGTTGGGAAAAAAAGTCAACAAGGCATTTGTAAAGGAGACAGAAGGGAAAATCAACTATTAACTTTGGGGGGCAAACTTGTCTGTTTTTAAATTTCGGAAATGTGTGCCGCAAACAGAAGACAGGATAATAAATACATTAATATTAAAAAGCTGGTGTACACTTGATGGCTTGCTGTAAACCAAATACTGCAGAAATTAATATGTCCAAACGAATGAATTATCTAGATTAAATATATATGCACAGTGTAGGAAGAAGATACTCTGCGGTAAGACTGATTTGCTTTAGTAATTGTCACTTTTCTAAAATAGCAACTCATCATATACAAGGTTTTCAGGAGCTCGTTTAAATGGATATTTGTATGTGTGCATACTAACCCTGCATCTCACAGGGGAACAGGTTTGCCCCACAGAGGAAGGTGATTCACAAAAACCTAAATACACATTTAATCCTGAGTAGAGTGGATCTACTGAATGCATTTATCTATTTATTGCCCCATCTTTCAACAACTAGGGTCTACTCTAGTTTTACGTACTTACTTAGGCGATCCCTCGTTGGACAAGTAGGATAGTTTTCCATGATCAGTATTCTTGTGGATCCGTAGGTGGCTGTGGAACGCTATTCTTGACCTGCATCTTCTCCCACAGTGAGGGCATTGGTTTCCAGGGGGAAGGCGGTCTCGGTCAGGGTTGGCTTGACGCACCTTCCTCCTGGCATGTTTCTCTCTTTCACCTTTCATTCGTGCCTCTTCAAATTCTGCAGCACTGCTGGTCACAGCTGGCCTCCAGTTGGAGCGCTTAAGGGCCAGGGCTTCCCAGTTCTCAGTGTCTATTTCAGAGTTTTTAAGGTTGGCATTGAGCCCATCTTTAAATCTCTTTTCCTGTCCACCAACATTCTGTTATTGAGTTCCGAGTAGAGCAACTGCTTTGGGAGATGGTGGTTGGGCAACCGGACAACGTGGCCGGTCTACTCTAGTATGGATTAACCAACAAAATGCCAGCCCTAGGAGCTAAGCTACATATTTTTTCATTGGAAGCTTTTTAACAAAGGTTTGATGGTCGTCTGTCAGAAGTAGTTAATGGTAGATTCCTGTATGGATAGGCAGTTCCACTAGGAAACTCCGGATATTTCATATTTCTTCGAACTCTATGCTCCAGGAAATCATATGCATTGGATCTGATACTTCAAAAACACATTAAGCAATTACTCTTCTGCTTGAAATCTACCAGGACAATGCCTAAAATTTACCAAAGTCTTGATCTGATCATGTTCAATGCCGTAATATGTATTCCCTAGGTCACATCAGTCCATTCAGACAAGGAGCTGATTTAGGCAAGAATGTGATACTTCATTGTAATTAATCTTTAAGGATAATCTTGAAGAAATCCTGAATCATCTCTCTTTATTTTGAAACTGAATCTATTTGATAAACCTTGTGTTCTTAGCATATTATGCTTATAGTCAGCCCTCCACATTAGTGAAAATGGAAAAAGTGAAAATGGAAAAAGCTATTGTTTTCACTTGAGAGAATACCTGTCTAGGAACAGGTAGATCTCCCAGTGAGAGTCTATTATAAAATGTGGACGTTGACATTGAGTCTCAGTGGAGGATCTAGATCAGGCATGGGCAAACTTCGGCCCTCTAAGTGGTTTGGACTTCAACTCCCATAATTCTTAACAGCACGTAAGCTGTTAGGAATTATGGGAATTGAAGTCCAAAACACCTAGAGGGCCGAAGTTTGCCCATGCATGATCTAGAGACACCATATTTGTCATATCTGCAAAAGTTAAACCCACAAATGAGGAGAGCCACCACCAGGTTGTTTATTGAAGTTGGCATGACTCGCTCCACTTGCTGCAGGTCCATTTCTGAACTTTTGTGTTCCTTTTAATGTATACTGGTTTAAATGTGTTTTTATACAACTTGAATCATATTATTAGAAAAAAGTGAGATATAAATGATTGAATAAAATAAGTAAAATACACACAAAAATAAACACCCTGCATACAGGATGAATAAGAAGAAAGCAAGGGATGGCTAATGTTTTGAAGTCTACATACTTTTATGGAGGAATTTCATTCAAGGTTGAGAAACTGACAAGAGGTTGAAAAAGCTGGGCAATTTGTCACCACTTTTTACCTTATTAGAAAGATCCAGGAAGGAGTGATTGAGGTCATGTGTGCTATATATCAAGATATTGAATGCAAAAAACAAGAAAATAGAAAATGATAATTCACTCCACTGATCATTTCTTTCTGCCAAGGGTGACAGTATAATGGTAAAATATGGCAGAGCTTAATCTGTGACGTTTACTTTACAAGTTTGTTAATACATATTTTAAAAAATCTAATCAGAGTGTTTCCATTGCTTTTTCATCATGAGAAATACTGTACACTGAACTCATGTTTCCACAGCTCTATCACTCTCATAACAAACTTGGGTGACTGAATTTGGAAATAAAATGAGACCATCACAACGTAGCATTTCTACATACTTGGTACAGAGCATAAATTTATTTAGGATTTTTAAAATTTTAAAGTTTTTAAACATGGATAGAAATCTGCGAGCTTATATAGTACGGATGACACATCGGTCCACAAGTCTACAGCTAAGGAAGCTTTGGGATATGGGACAGAAGAGAAAATGGACTTAGAAACATCAATTGTACAATTGGAAGGAATTCCAAGGCTCACCTAGGCCAAACTACTGCCAATGTAGAGAAACCATCACCAAAGCACCCTAAATGGTCATCATCCAGCAACAGAAATGCCACCACCTTCTGAGGTAGCCTATTTATCAATCTTCTATTCCTACCATCAGGAGGTTCAACCTCTACTTTCTTATAAACATCCAAAGCATCAGAAAACCAGCTTGTTCAGATTTCTGAAGATAGTTATACTACCTTTGGGTCCAGGCTATTTGTCCAATCGCATCTCCCTATATAGACCATCTTGTGCACTGCAGTCAGCGGAGGAGGCCCTGCTCTAGGTCCCACCCCCATCACAAGCTTGGTTGGTGGGAAAGAGAGAGGGGGCCTTCTCTGTGATCGCTCCCCATCTCTGGAACTCCCTCCCCAAAGAAATAAAAATGACCCCCACCCTCCTCTACTTAAAAAAATTGTATCTTGTTTATCATTTTGATGTCATTATTATGATCATTATATTGCATTATTGTAATAGTGTTTTTGTATTTGTCTGGGCATTGAATGTTTGCCGTTTTGTAAACTGCTCTGAGTCCCATCGGAGAGAGAAGGTGGTCTACAAATAAAGGTTATTGTTGTTGTTGTTATTATTATTATTATTATTATTACTTCATACTATACTAAAACCATCATGGTGTAGTAGTTTGCATTTTAGATTATGACTTCAGGAATCCAGAGTTCTAATTGCATTGGATGATCCTGGGCAAGACATACACTGGAGGTTTAGCAAAACGGGTAAATCATCAGCAATTATAAGATCTATCAACCAAAAGGTTGCAAGTTCGAAGCCCCGAGTTGGCATGAGCTGCCAACTGTCAGCCTAGCTCATTGTTTACCTAAGCAATTCAAAAACAGCTTTAGCTGTGATTAGAGAAATTAGGTACCGCTAAAAGTGGAGGAGGTGTTTTACAATGCCATAAAGAAAGAAGATTAGAAAATGCTGGGCGACCAAAAGGAAGGAGGAAGTCCTGGCAGCTCTTCATCATAGAGGATAGAGCAGTGGTTCTCAACCTGGGGTCCCCAGATGTTTTTGGCCTTCAACTCCCAGAAATCCTAACAGCTGGTAAACTGGCTGAGATTTCTGTGAGTTGTAGGCCAAAAACATCTGGGGACCCCAGGTTGAGAACCACTGGGATAGAGCAACAGCACACCCTGGACTCGAGCCCAACCTTCCATGGCACCTCCTTCTGTTCTGTCTGTCTGTGTATTGTCTATACAAGACGGCACTGAATGTTTGCCATGTATGTGTACTGTGATCTGCCCTGAGTCCCCTTCAGGGTGAGAAGGATGGAATACAAATAAATAAATAAATAAATAAATAATGTTGTTGTTATATTATTATTATTATTATTATTATTATTATTATTATTATACACCTCCAGACTCATAGGAAGGCAATAGCAAACCTTTGAACAAATTTTACCAAGAAAATCCTAGACCGGTTCACCTTATTTATTTGTCGTGTCAGAACAACCAGTCAAATTATGTTACATTTCTAACAGAACAAAGCAAACAAGCAGATTACAAAATTTGTGAGTATGAGAGTTGATTAAATGTCCTTTGACCAGTATCTGGCCACTTGGAGTGCCTCTGGTGTTGCTGCAAGAAGGTCCTCCCTTGTGCATGTGGCAGGGCTCAGGGTGCATTGCAGCAGGTGGTCAGTGGTTTGCTCCTCTCCACACTCGCATGTCGAGGATTCCACTTTGTAGCCCCATTTCTGAAGGTTGGCTCTGCATCTCGTGGTGCCACAGCGTAGTCTGTTCAGTGCCTTCCAGGTCACCCAGTCCTCTGTGTGCCCAGGGGGGAGTCTCTCATTGGGTATCAGCCATTGGTTGATGTTCTGGGTTTGGCCCTGCCACTTTTGGACTCTCGCTTGCTGAGGTGTTCCAGTGACTGTCTCTGTAGATCTTAGAAAACTATTTCTAGATTTAAGTCGTTGACGTGCTGGCTGATACCCAAACAGGGGATGGGCTGGAGATGTCTCTGCCTTGGTCCTTTCACTATTGGCTGCTACTTCCCGGCGGATGTCAGGTGGTGCAATACCGGCTAGACAGTGTAATTTTTCCAGTAGTGTAGGGCGCAGGCACCCTGTGATAATGCGGCATGTCTCATTAAGAGCCACATCCACTGCTTTAGTGTGGTGAGATGTGTTCCACACTGGGCATGCATACTCAGCAGCAGAGTAGCACAGCGCAAGGGCAGATGTCTTCACTGTATCTGGTTGTGATCCCCAGGTTGTGCCAGTCAGCTTTCGTATGATATTGTTCACCTTTGAACTGCCATACAATTGAAGCACACAACAATAATTGTAACAACTTCTCAAACTTTTATTGCTCAAGCTAAACATACTCAATTTCCTTAGCCTCTCTTCAGAAGATGTGATTGCCGGAAACATTTATGATCTTGGTCACCTGTCATTGGACCCACTCCAGCCTACTATTTTTTTCATTAGTTTTGTGCCCACAATTTCACACCGTACTCAAGGAGAGGTCTGACTAGAACACACTAGTACTATTATTTCCCCCGATAATCAATTTAATTCATTACAGAAGAGCATTGTGTATCTGTGAACATGATATACATCCCACTGGATCAAACACTTTGTTCTAGTTGGGTCTGACCAATGGGATCATGCTAAAATTTTGTTATTCTTCATGTCACTTGGGAATATTGACCTTTAAGAATGTTAAATAGCTTCCTCGAGCCTTGACCAAGATCTTTTCTGCTCAGGAAGTTAGGGAAATTCCTGGGGGGAAAAATCAAGGAAAAATATCTAGCAAAATCCTTCACCATAACTAGCACTCAATAGCTTCAAGGGGAACCATTCAAAGAGAGCCACATGTTCCACCAAATGCAACCCTGTCCATGGTATAGTTCCATAGCAGTGTGGTGCAGTATGATATGAATAAGTTAAGTTTTTTTTTAAAAAAAAAATGATGTGTTTTTTTCCACTGGTGATTCATTGCTGGCCTTGACCATTTTCATTCATTTCTGAACTGGGAATGCTTGTGATTTTTCCCCCTGAGAATAAACAATTTGTCAGTTTTATTTACTTGAAATAAACTGATGTCTGCATTGCATTTTCTTGGAAATATCACTTGCACTGAAGTAATGCAATATTTATTTTGATTAATGAGTTAAAGCAAGACACTTAATCGACTAAAACCTTTGATCAGTTGACAGCCCCAATTCACAGAAGAAGCATAAGACTATATTAAGAAGTAGAACTCACCCGGAAAGCCAACAGAATGCATATGAACTCCACCACATTCTGCAGCTGAACAATAGACAATTATTACACTCCTCTGTAATATGAGGCAATCAATCAGAAAACAATTTGATGATTCTCCAGCCCTGACAAGCTGTTACTTTCGAAACATGAATTGGAAGTGAACTGCTGTCTTGAGGTTGCAATCGTGACAATTACATGTGGAGAAAGAAGATACCACAGAAATAAAGAGAGGTAGTGTGCTCAGTTTTCTCACCCAAAGATTGATTACAGACTTTGCAAACTTCATCAGACTACCATCTGTTCTCCAGGCTTATATAAAAAGCTCAGGCTTTGTATGGACATCTTCTTATAATGATTTTTTTTTAAAGTGGAAAGTATCAAGCAAGGATACTTTCCATTTAAGGAATAAAGTGCAAGATAAATATAAGGAATAAATCAAACACTTTTACCTACATCCAACATTAATCAGAACTGAATCAATAGGAACTTGATAGGTCAACATATTCACCTAAATATTCTAAAGATTCCATATGACCAGGGCTGTAGCACAGATGGTTAATCACCAGCAGGAATGCATCTTACCAATTGAAAAGGTTGGCAGTTTGAAGCCCCGGTTGGGATAATCACCCAACCTTCAGCCCAGTTTATTGTCTACCTAAGCAGTTCGAAAACAGCTATGAGCTGTAAGTAGAGAAATTAGACACTGCTTAAGTGGGGAGGTATTTTATGGCACCATAAAAGAAATACCAGAAAAATGCCGGCTATCAAGGGAAGGAGCAAGTCTGTGATCAAGGCTCTTTGTTATAGAGGACTAGCTATCCCCTGCCACGTGTTGCTGTGGACCACTCTGGTGGTCATGGGGGTTCTGTTTGGGAGGTTTGGCCCAATTCTATCGTTGGTGGGGTTCAGAATGCTCTGTGATTGTAGGTGAACTACACATCCCAGCAACTACACCCAAATGTCAAGATTCTATTTTCCCCAAACTCCACCAATGTTCACATTTGGGCATATTGAGTATTCATGCCAAGTTTGGTCCCGATCCATCATGCTGTGCTCTCTGTGTGTAGGTGAACTACAACTCCAAAATCAAAGGACATTGCCCACCAAACCCTTCCAGTATTTTCTGTTGGTCATGGGAGAACTGTGCCAAGTTTGGTTCAATTCCATCTTTGGTAGGGTTCAGAATGCTCTTTGACTGTAGGTGAATTATAAATCCCAACAACTACAACTCCCAAATGTCAAGATTTTATTTACCCCAAACTCCACCAGTGATCACATTTGGGCATATTGAGTACCCGTGCCAAGTTTGGTCCAGATCCATCATTGTTTGAGTCCACTGTGCTCTCTAGATGTAGGTGAACTACAACTCCCAAACTCAAGGTCAATGCCCACCAAACCCTTCTAGTGTTTTCTGTTGGTTAGGGGAGTCCTGTGTGCCAAGTTTGGTTCAATTCCATTGTTGGTGGAGTTCAAAATGCTCTTTGATTATAGGTGAACTATAAATCCCAGCAACTACAACTCCAGAATTACAAAATAATATTTTTTGAGTGATGGTCACTCCTTGTGTTGTGAGACATTTTGTTGCCAAATTTGATGTGATTTTGTTCCTTGGTTCTTTTGTTTTTAAGGTACGAATTAAGCACAGAGCATTTTTATATATCTAGATGGAGCGACAGCAACACCCAGTGGCCAGAATCGAGCACAACCTCCAGGACGCCGAAGCCAACATAATATCTCTATCTCTTGTCTGTCCTGTCTGTTTAACAGCATTGAATGTTTGCCGTGTATGCGTTCTGTAATCCACCCTGAGTCCCCTTTGGAGTGAGAAGGGTGTAATAAAAATGCTGTAAATAAATAAATAAATACATCTTGGAAGCTAAGTAGGGTAAGCCCTAGTTATTACTTTAATGGGACAGTAGTAATGAACACCGTTATACTATTTTTTCAGATGAAAGAACCTCTGAGTACAATGGGTTTGCAGGATACACGGGAGTTGAGTTCCAGAATCCTACAGATACAAAAAATGAAGGTAACCGTGCCCGAGATTATTAAATCGTGGCACCGTGAACGCACATGCTTCAGCAAGTCAACATACACATTGCTAGTATTTTATAACATGGGGCATGATGATCTGAAGTCAGTGGAAATCACAGAACCAAAGGGGCTTTGTAATCCTTGCCTATGATAACCCTATGAAACTCAAAGGGTTACCATAAGTCAACAGGTGAGAGGCGGATGAGCTCCCTCTATCAGCTCCAGCTCCTTATGCAGGGACATGAGAGAAGCCTCCCACAAGGATGATAAAAACGTCAAATCATCCAGGCGTCCCCTGGACAATGTCCTTGCAAACGGCCAATTCTCTCACAGCAGAAGCGATTTGCAGTTTCTCAAGTCACTCCTGACACGACCAAAAAAACAAACAAACAGGTGACTTGAAGGCACATACACATGCAAGTCAACTCATATTAATGTTCAACTGATTCAAGGGTTCTACTCTAATTGGGACTAAAAACAGATTTAGGTATCTGATGTTCTGCGCAGAGTACACACCCTCAATGTCTTGACATGACTTCATTCTTTCTCTTTACATTACATTGAAACGGCTTTTATTTCAAGGATTTTCTGGGTCCATTCTACCAGGGCAACATCTCTTCCACAGCCATTTCCACCCTCCCTTGCACAGATCTGCAGCTATATATTCCTTCTCACAGCATTTCATAATTAATTCATCAGCAAGAAAAATGATGAATTAACTAATAAAAGCTAAGTTAAAATTTAAATGCATAATCAGAAAACTAAAAAAGGCATTCAGTTGCATGAAGATCCACTACTCAAAGAAAGCAACCATGCAGTTTTCTACCTCCTGAAAGCCAGATATGACTATATTTCTTTAAAGACCCAAATCTGACTGAATAAGTAAATCTCAAAGATGACATTTCAAGAGTATGTTTGGTACTGTTTTAGAAAAGGTAAGATGCAGAGGATCATTAAAATAGTGATGTGACATTCAAAGCCACCTTTTTTAAAGGTGAGATATTGAAAGTACAGCTGCAAACAGTTCCAGCAAGAAGGAAAAATGGACGTCAAAGAAAAAAACAGGGTGGATAAACAATGAAGTAAGATTTCAAAACGTCATGTGTAAAAAAATGGAAAAGGCGGCAATGAAATATATATAAGTAGACATCATATACAGAGAATTTTAAAAAAATATTTTATTTTTTACCCGCTTCTTCTCATGGTTCGAGGTGGGTTACAGAATAATTAAAACACATAACATTGTAAAAAGAAAAATACCACAAATGCACATATTAAAATGTATGTCTATAAAATATGTATTAAAATACACAAATCAGAGATTAAACAAAGGAAACACGTTTAAAAGGTCAGAAAGGCTAAAGCTCAAACTGAAGTTGGGGAGTTAGGTGTGTTTGGAGGAAAAGGAAGAATAAGCATGTAGAATATGACAAAGGATGCGACAGAAAAGAGAACTCTTCAAAATGTATTTTGCTCTGTGCCTTCTCAATGGAAAACAATGTTCAAATTGGTGAAAATAAAATAGATGAAAGAGCACAGGGACTACATGCTAAACTGCTAAAAGGCTAAAATGATAGCACATATCTACTTTAAATGGGATTAAGACTCCACAGTGAAATGAACCCCATTCAAAGTTTCTAAAGGAACATACAGAGGTATTTTGAAACCCTCGCCTATTGTATGTGGGAATTCTTGGAGAACATGAAAGGTCCCAACCTGTTAGTTGAAGGCAAATTTATTTATTTGTTTGTTTATATGCCACTTTTCTCACTCCTGGGGAGACTCAAAGTGGTTCCCAACATAGTCATGGCAAAAAGTTAATGCCAAAAATACATGTGAAAAACCAAAACATAAAATCAACAATAACATATAACTATGAATTAAAACTATTAAACCATAGAAAACCATAAAACATAAGTAACATTTAAACATTAAAAAACAGAATTAAAACATACTAATCTAAAAATTAAAATCACATTAATCCAAAAACTGTAATCCAAGGCCATTCCAAATGTCAATTGCACATAATCAGTTCTTGCATTGCTTACATTCAAAGCACCCCCGACAGATGGCCATCCAGCCTCTGTTTAAAAGCTTCCACAGAAGGAGCCTCCACCACACTCCGGGGCAGAGAGTTCCACTGCTGAATGGCTCTCACAGTCAGGAAGTTCTTCCTCGTGTTCAGATGGAATCTCCTTTCTTTTAATTTGAGGATAGGAAGGAGGATAGGAGCAGATTCAGTTGGGGAGGCTTTAATGGTTGATTTGGAAATTATAAAGATTAAGCTTTAATACGCATAGCAATATTTTTGGTTATCCTTTCCAAACAAAAGAGGTATACTCCATCTTTAATTCATTATAGCTGTTATAGCACCCATTTGGATCTAGGGATTCAATGTTAGACTAGAATTCTTCAAAACCAGGGTTTGAAACCCCACAGCCTAAGAAGAATCCAATCTTAAAACTCCTCTCAATCAGTTCTGCCAATAAATCCCTAGGATAGTGTCGCTATAAGCAGCTGACAACTTAAGGTACACAGCCACAACAACAACAAATCGTGATACTGAGAAGAGTAGGATCTCCACAACCACACTGTGTGAATCACAGGCCTGGAAGTAGTGAATATTATACAAACAATGTGCCCACACAAGTGTCTCTCTACTATTTTCAGAGTACGGAAATCTTATTTGAATTTCATAATTGAAAAGTTATTTTAAAGGATAAATCCCAAGTGAAATTATCTACAGCTTCTGGCTGTACTTAACCTCAAAATGCATATCTTATAATATATTCTGAAATCTCGCTGAAGCAATTACACAAATCTGAGAGAAGAAGAATAATTTGTAGATACCCAAGATAGAAGGAATAAGGTTATTTAGTGATTTAACCAAAATACACAACAAATTTTCTCATTATTTCTTCAATTTCATTAAGCACACCTATTTAAAAAGGAGAAATGGGAGAGAGCAAGGGCAAATCATGAAGAGTCTACAGATTAAAATGTCTAACAGATAAAATATGCACCTTTGGGAGCCAACTATGTGCTGGAAGGAATATCAGTTTGTACCTGTTAATAGAGACGGACTGTGAGAATTGGATATATCAATAGCAGGAGCTGCCAAGTGACTGGAAACACGTAAAACCCTGTCCTCGGTGGAGTTTGTGATACAGCTCCAATTCTCAGAGAGGAGAATGTGCTGTCAACTGTTATCACACTGCCAGAACTGAAAAGCTCTCTACTGCTTGTATCAGACACAGAGGGGGAGAGAGCTCCTTCTCTAGCAGAGCTATGATGATGGTTTGGTATTCGCAGTTCTTTGGTATGGTATTATCCTCCACGAGAACTCAGCTCAGTAACAACTGAATACCAAGTAGATGGCCTGAGATAAATCAAGCTTCTCCCGACTTCAGCCTCTTACACTTTCTGAACTACCACCACAAAGGTCTTTGGACACCTGAAATTATGATGATGATACCAAAAGCAGGGTATAAACATAATAATAAGAAGAAGAAGAAGAGGAAGAGGAAGAAAGTTTGGATTATTGATATCGCCATACCGGGTGACAGTCGCATTGAGGAAAAACAACAGGAAAAACTCAGCTGTTATCAGTACCTCAAAATGAAACTGCAAAGGCTCTGGCATAAACCAGCGCAGGTGGTCCCAGTGGTCATCGGCACACTGGGTGCCGTGCCAAAAGATCTCAGCTGGCATTTGGAAACAATGAACATTGACAAAATCGCGATCTGCTAACTGCAAAAAGCCACCTTACTTTGACCTGCACACATCATTCGAAAATACATCACACAGTCCTAGATGCTTGGGAAGGGTTTGACTTGTGATTTTGTGATACGAAATGCAGCAGAGATCTTGTTTGCTGTGACATACTGTGTTTTTGTGTCAGTAAAACAACAATAATCTATATAAATAAAAATGTATTGTTCATTTGTGGGATTAACAGAACTCAAAAACCACTGGATGAATTGACACCAAATTTGGACACAAGACACCTAACAACCCAATGTGTGTCCTTCACTCAAAAATTGATTTTCTCATTTGGGAGTTGTAGTTGCTGGGATTTATAGTTCACCAACAACCAAAGAGCATTCTGAACGCCACCAACGATGGAATTGAACCAAACTTGGCACTCAGTTCTCCCATGACCAACAGAAAATACTGGAAGGGTTTGGCGGGTAGTGTCCTTTGGTTTTGGAGTTGTACTTCATCAACATCCAGAGATCACTGTGCACTCAAACAATGATGGATCTGGACCAATCTCTACCCGAATACTCCATATGTCCAAATGTTAACACTGGTGGAGTTTGGGGAAAATAGAATCTTGACATTTGGGAGTCGAAGTTGCTGGGATTTATAGTTCACCTACAATCAGAGCATTCTGAACCTCACCAAAGATAGAATTGGGCGAAATTTCCCAGACAGAACTCCCATGTGGGCCACAGCAACGTGTGGCAGGGGACGGCTAGTAATAATAATAATAATGTTTAAGTGGCGTCCAACCGCATTAATTCTGCAGTAGATGTGCCTTGAGACAAGGAACCAGCAGCGGTTTCTTTTTTTTACACTGTGTCAGGGACTGGTGCCACATTTGTAACTAGTCAGTACAATTTACTGTACTAGAAATTCACCTTGGACTAGCACCAGTTAATGGACCCAAATTTTGAGCAGCAATAGACTATGGGTGGTTGAGAGCGGCTGGTGTTGAAAAGCAGCTGGTTGCCTGAAGAGATAACTGAGCTAAAGATTTACTAACACAAACCATAAGCAACCACATTCCACCAAGCACAAACACATCTAGATACTATAGAAATCATATCAACAGCCAGGTTGCTGATTGTATTTTGAGTCATGCCTTGAAAGGTAACCTGTCCTCGATCCATTTCATTTAATATGGATAATACAGAAAGTTGAACCCAAGGACAGGGTTGGAACAAGACATTCACTGCTTAATGGGCAGAAATGTTAGATAGAACTTCAGAGTCAGCATGATAAGTTGGCCTTTTTTTCAACTGCCTTCTGGCAGTTTTTACCAAACAGACACGATACTTTAAACTCATTTTATGTTCCATCCTGGCATCAGTATGTAGGTGCTCTCTGTATTTTCTCCCTAATTATCTCAGTATGCATTATATCATCACCAAATTAACTTATTTTGTTGTTGTGTGCCCTCAAGTCATTTCTGACTTATGGTAACTCTAAGATAAGTATTTGATGATGTTGTTGATGATGATGATGAATCACTTTATTTATACTATGCCTTTCTCCCTATGGGGACTCAGAATCATAGAATCATAGAATCAAAGAGTTGGAAGAGACCTCATGGGCCATCCAGTCCAACCCCCTGCCAAGAAGCAGGAATATTGCATTCAAATCACTCCTGACAGATGGCCATCCAGCCTCTGTTTCAAAGCTTCCAAAGAAGGAGCCTCCACCACACTCCGGGGCAGAGAGTTCCACTGCTGAACGGCTCTCACAGTCAGGAAGTTCTTCCTCATGTTCAGATGGAATCTCCTCTCTTGTAGTTTGAAGCCATTGTTCCGCATCCTAGTCTCCCAAGGAAGCAAAAAACAAGCTTGCTCCCTCCTCCCTGTGGTTTCCTCTCATATATTTATACATGGCTATCATATCTCCTCTCAGCCTTCTCTTCTTCAGACTAAACATGTCCAGCTTCTTAAGCCGCTCCTCATAGGGCTTGTTCTCCAGACCCTTGAACATTGCAGCTAACAACCACACAATCTGGCAGAATTTGATCGGGGGGGGGGGTACCTCTGCTCTTCTGAGGCTGAGAAAGAGTGTGCTTTACCCAAGGTTATCCAGCAAATTTCTATAGCCAAGTGAAGATTCGAAGCCTAATCTCCCAGTATCCTGGTTCAACACTCAAGGCACTCAACTGCACTCATTAACTTACTGCTCAGAAGAAAATACCAAGTTGAAAATACCACTTTCAAATAACTGCTTATAGAATTTCAGCATCCAGATGCATCCTTCTACACAATTTCCATACATCCTTTTCTGAAATTAGAACTTCATGGAAGAAACAAGAAAGAAGGTACAGAATTCCTTTTTGACATTTAAAGAGTGTCCCAATGACTTCCTGACTGTGAGAGCCGTTCAGCAGTGGAACTCTCTGCCCGGAGTGTGGTGGAGGCTCCTTCTTTGGAAGCTTTTAAACAGATGCTGGATGGCCATCTGTCAGGGGTGATTTGAATGCAATATTCCTGCTTCTTGGCAGGGGGTTGGACTGGATGGCCCATGAGGTCTCTTCCAACTCTTTGATTCTATGATTCTATGACAAGTCCTGCATGATAGTCTCAAAAACTCTGTCTTTAAGTTATAACTAAAGGTGGGTTTTAAGCTGTTGAATAAGGCCATAAAAAGCCAAGGGAGAGTGAGTGTATGTTAAAAAACCTTTACAGCCTACTCTTTATTCAGAGGTAAATTTCACCATTTCTGATGTGGCTTACTCCCAAGCAAGTGTTCATAGACCTGCTGTACCTTTAATTGGAAAAAGAAACTCCTAACAAAAAATAAATAAAAAGACAGGTACATCCACCAATTAAACACAAATCTGACAAGTTCTCACCCAAGAAACAACATTTGCCAAATGCCAACTAGCTTGTTTAAGAATACAAAACCACTTCCAACCAAGTGCAGAAAAAACAAAAGGTTAGAGAAAGGGGTAGAAATTGATCCAAGTATAGAGACCGATCCCCTAGAAGACAATTGTCTCCATCAGTAGAGTGAAATTCTATTTCTGTGCAATACATTTTAAAGAAACAAACTGAAATCCATTTTTCTCCAGCATTTTAACCACTCAGCAGCTTTTGGACTGCAGGTGCCACAGTAGACTTTGGGCTTTTAACATCTACTAGGTAGCAATAATTCCATGTCTCTGAAAGTATCTCTAGCACAATTTACCCTGCCGTACTGTCGCTTGGAGGATAGTAAAACACGTAAAGTACTGAGACAGTAACAAAAGCAAGAAAGAAAAGGCAGTAGAAAATTTACTATCACTTTATGGTTGTGAATAGAAGTTTTGAAATAGGAGTTTCAACGCCTTGGAAAGATAAACAAAGAAAAGGCAATTTTCCCCCTGAAGTCATGATTTGCAACTGATGGTATGACTTTAAAGGCTGGCTGATGGCTCCCTCACAGAATAAGAAGGCAAGATGGGGGGAATGGTTCAATGAATCCAGCTTCAGTCAGCCAGTCTGATTTTCCACACATTAATCGGCATATAAACACACAAAGCAAGTCATGTAATCCAGACCTCATATGCTGAAATTAATGGAGACAAAGAGCAGACATGGTGTAGGGTGTCAATTGCAAATACATAACAGGTTGTGTGATATGATTCACAGCTAGGAACAAAGCCAAAGCAAAATGCCCACAACGCCTACCAGTTAGTTGTTTATTTTTTTCCCTTCGGAAGAGGAGGAGCCGAAAGAGAAAGAAGGTGATAATGCAATCAGAAGTAGAAAAGCCTCATACTGCGTTACTTTCTATCCCAACTGTTTGCTGCAGGTCAGGCTGAGTCTCCAACCTTTCCTAAGTTCTCCATCTCTGCCATAGCAAGACATGGCAGGAGGTTGGACTTGTGGTTGCTTCCAACTCTATAATTCTCTCCCATTACTACATTTGGAAAAGGATAAAAATGGCCGAAGAAGTGATTGTTGTTATTCTTCTGCAGGGCTTTATGCAGATGAAAAGGATCATCTATTCTCCAAGATCCTCGGACATTGAAGAGTAGGTGGTCCTTTCCACCTGCTGGTGACAAGGAGGTGAAGAGGCCTAGCTTGGATGTCAAGTTTGTGTTTATATACTCCTACATGTATATTTGTACAATGATTTCATATCCCCAATATTATATGCCCTGAGACTCATTAAGTGATTATAATTCGGAATTCAAAGATATCAAATACATGCTGGCTGAAGGCCACGGTTAGGCAACAAAGAGTAGTGGCACATCTGGGGACAGGAGGATACGTGAGTTCAGTTAAAGGGCACCTGCCAAGGATTATACTACTTAGTAAGCCATTCCAAGGTAGTTAAGCTGAAAAGAAGTATAAGTAGTACTTTTCTGGACAGACAACTGTTATACTGGAGACTTGACTCATGGAATTTTCAACTTCCACAGCAATATACACAGAAGTAATAGATCAATTTAAAGCATAAACTTTAAGCAATCTAATTGACGTAAATATGATTCCCTTATCTTTTTTTTCTAATATTTCCTCGAACATGAAAAATTTGAACTCTCTAAAACAATTTAAAACCATTCCACTTGGGAAATGAATCTATTACACTTTCCATAAAGTAAAACTAATTAACTAAATAAATAACTGACATGCTAGGCCAGGCAAAAAGTCAAAAGTACTTGCCCCATTTTCATGACCTAGTGGCATGTATTCTACCAACACTTTTAATTTTCAGCAAATTTTAGAAGACATATCAGCCTCAGGAATCCAGAACATGAAAGTATTTCACTGTGACCCTTAACAGCAAACATTTATTTAATGCCACCAGAAATTCCAGCCAACATGAACAACAGCTTATTTTCCTCTAAGGATTTCAGAAAACAGGAAAATGTGGTGTCTGTTGTTCCGCATGTTCTTTTTTTGTTTTGTTTTTAACCTGCACTCCTGGTAAAAGAACATCCACTTTAATTTCCTTTGTGCCATTTACTTTTTGCAGTCAGCCTGGACAATAAAATTAATAGGTCAGCTTCCATTTCCAGTCAATTTCACTTTCAAAACCTCATAGTATAGCTCGGTGCTGCAATGCCTCGACAGCAAACACGGCAGGAGCAAGCTTCCAGTGCCCACACAAGAACTATTTCAATCGATTTCTTTTGTACCCTAAATGTCAGAACTCATGAGATCAGTTTTCATTAACAATCCTATTGTATAATATTTTAACTTACATTGTCAACCTTAGGTACGGATATGAATGAACCATATTCGATTAGGTCTCTAAAAAGTACATCCACAATATGGAAACTTTGAAAACAAGCAAATTACCAAAGTATCCAGTTAAATGCTCACTATATGGTCACCAAAGCATGGCCTGATAATTTGGAGATGGAAGCTCAACAACTTTGTTTCTATGAACACTGGTATCCCACATATACTATACTGTACACATCATGGTGCTTCTTTGAGACTGATATGAAGAAGTTGATAATATAAGCCTTTGTAGACCTAAGATGAATTCATCAGATGCATGAAGTAGACTTAAGTCTATGAAAACATATGCTTCCAAGTTCTTTCTCTCAGTCACAAAATGATTTAGACTAACATGGTTATCTTTTTGAATTTTATACATATCATGGGAAAGCATGACTCACAAGAATAAATAATAATGTTTGTCAAGATAGAAAGCTGAAGGAAAATTATAAGACACATTACAGATGGGTAGATTTAATCCATAGCCCTAGGTTTGCAAGACCTAAGCAAGCCTGCTGCTGACAGATGACTTTGGGAACTCTCATTCATAGGTTTCATCACATGCTGAAATCAACTAACAAATATCCCATGTAACCAAAATCAATTATAATAACAGTCCACATACATAACTGTCTGAGGATTAGGTCTGAACATGAGAAAAACATATTCAAATTTCAGCAAAAACTATGAAACCTTGTTGTTGAGTACCATCAAGTAGTTTCCAACTTAAGGTGGCCCTAAGGCAAACCTCTCATGAGAGTTTTCTGTGGTTTTTTGCAGAATTTCTTCAGAAAAGGTTTGCCATTGTACTCATCTAAGTCTGAGAGTGCACTGACCTTTCCAAGGTCACATAATGGCTTTTCATAGTTAACCAGGGATTAAATCCTGGTGTCTCTGAGTGCTAGTGCAACACTGAAACCACTATAGCATGTTGGCTATTACTGGTTAAACTTCATAAAAAAACGGAGTTGGATAACAGCTTTATTTAACTCAGCCTCAGCTTGAAAATGGATGGGCTAGATCAGGCATGGGCAAACTTAAGCCCTCCAGGTGTTTTGGACTTCAGCTCCCACAATTCCTAACAAGGGAGTTGAATAATAACAATAACAACAACAACAACTTTATTTCTAACCTGCCTCTCCTTGGGGTTCGAGGCAGATTACAGAATAATTAAAACATGTAAACACTGTAAAAATACCACAAATACATCTACTAAAACGTATTTCTATAAAATACATATTAAAAGACATAAAACAAGACAAAAAAGGAAGAACACTAATTTACAGTTCATGCTTAAAAACTGGCTGAGTAGGCCTGCCCAAAGAGATAGGTCTTTGCATGGTTTTTTAAATTCCAATAGCCCATTTACCTGTTGGAGCTTTTCTGGCAGGGCGTTCTACAGTTTTGGGGTGGCCAATGAAAAGGTCCTCTGGGTGGTGGTTCCAGTCGCTTTCTGGGTGGTTGAAGTTACCACCTTCCAGAGGACCTAAGTGTTCAGGGCAGATAGTATGGGGAAAGGCCATCCTTTAGATAACCTGGACCCAAACTGTGTACGGCTTTAAAGTTCCAAACCAATACCTTGTACTTTGTCCAGAAAATAATTGGCAGCCAGTGGGGTGAGTTTAGGATTGCAGAAGTCCAATCTTGAGGTTACCAGCGCATGCACTACCATTTTTAGGTCCTCCAAATCCAGGAAGGGGCACAGCTGGTATATGAGCCAAAGCTGGTAGTAAGCACTCCTGACCGTCGCATCTACCTGGACTGACATTTGGAGACACGGATCCAGAAGCACTCCTAAGCTACGAACACAGTATTTCAGGGGGAGTGTAACCCCATCCAGGACTGGCTGGCACACCTCCATCCCCAGATGAGGACCCTTGATGGCAAGCACCTCTGTTTTGTCTGGATTCAGTTTCAATTTGTTTTTCCTCATCCAGCACATTACCTCCTCCAGGCATTAATTCAGAGACACACTATCCTTAGTTGAGGATATGTTTGAAGGCATGGAGAAATATATTTGGGTGTCATCAGCATACTGATAAGACCCTGCCCCATGCCTACGGATGATCTCTCCTATCAGCTTTATGTAAATATTAAAGAGAATTGGGGATAAAATGGCACCTTGTGGAATACCACATAACAGCTTCTTTTTTGAGAAGCAGCTATACCCACCATCTTGAACCTGCCTGAGTGGTCTGATCAGAACCACTGCAACACAGTGCCTCCGATTCCCAACCCCCCCCCCCTCCCCACGGTGTTCCAGATGGATACCATGATCCATGGTATCGAAGGCCACTGAGAGGTCTAGAAGCACCAACAGGGACACACTACCCCTGTCAGTGTTGAAATGAAGATCATCCACTAAAGCGACCATAGCAGTCTCAACTCAGTCTCTTGCTCTAATGCCAGTTTGAAATGGGTCAAAACACCTGGGGGCCAAAATTTGCCCATGCCTGGGCTAGATTCATTAAAACACATCAAATTAAGATTCTTGTTTCACTGCATCCTCACACTAGGCAGAGCTCAATTCATAAGTAAAATATTGCCCTGAATCATCTGCAGTCATAGTTAGATTCTGTATATATACAAAACATCCACTTTTATTCCAGCTAAGTATTTGAGTACCCCTGCCCGCCCCAGTGCCATTACCTTCTACCAACATTTCATGAAGCACTGTTAGCACAACAGGCAGATGGAGCAGATGGGATGTCATAATTCACCAAGAGTGGGCAGGTGCAACAAGTTAGAACACTACTAAACAACAAATGTGGGAGGGGAGCAGCTTCAGAAAGCCACAATGTGGAAAACATCCAGTTAGCCTACTCACAAGGCAGAGGGCATCAGCTAATATCAACTTAGCTCAAGCTGCAGAAGGAAAATGGGCAGAGAGAACTCAGGAAGGCCCTCCTATCCATCCTCAAATAATGTCTTTGTCCCTGCATAAAATATGTGGTTGAATCTGTAGCTTACTTGCAGATTTCCCCTTTAGCTTGAAAGCTTTCCTCCAATGCAGATCACAAAAGCTCTCCGTGTGCTGCTGGACTGCTACACCTAGTATAATTCATCATTAGTTATGCTAGCTAGGGCTGCCTTATAATGTTTAGAAGGCTGCAGGACCCCCATACCTCTCTTAATGCCTAATATTTGGGGGCCAGCCATATTTACTGAGTGATGTATGGAAGGCACTCTGTGTATATCTCATTAGCATATTTCTTATTATTTAATTTGGTTTCCAGCTAAAATTTAATTCTAGAATGGGGCTTGTGACCCTTTGAATAGTCCCCTTGAAATTCTCCTGCTCTATAAATCTAAGGCCACTTTTGTATGGATTCACAAGGGCAGCCTATGCAAGCACAACACAGCTTTTCCTAAACAACACACATTAAGAGGAGATGTAAGTCAGAAAGGCTTTTATTGGTGCAAATTTTGTTTCTATTTCTAAATTAAAGAAAATAGATCTGACTACGGGGTCACTACAACTCACTCAGTCATACTCTGAGCTTCAGGAAATTGCTCATTGCTCTGCAGCACAGCATTAGTCTGCAGGAAATTGCCATTATTGTCACCTCTCAGTCATATAAGAGCCTTTCCGCTTGCTGGCCACTGTCCTTTTTTTAAAACTCTGGTAAAGCATAATGCTCAGTTAGGATGGAGTCCCATAGGAGATATAGAAAGGATGATGATCAAACAGATCACCACCAGCCAATCAGTGATCTTCTTGGAAGGGCTGAAATGTATCTTCTGGGATCCAGTGGCCATCATCACCATTACCAACAATAGGCTTGTGCATTTTGGCCGAACCTCGGTCCATTTCTGCTGACAGAATTTTGTTAGGCCGCAGGATTCATTTTCGCGCACCTCCCGAAAATGGGTGGGTAGCTGAATAGCCATTTTTGGTCCACAGCTGAAAAATGCGGCTAAATCCAGGCCATTAGTGGTCATGGGGTTATTCCAGATGAGGTCTGAACAAAGCAGGAGTTAACATATTACACTAATATTCACTCCACTGGTAATATTCACTCAATTGAGTTTCTGACCACCATCTCCCAAAGCAGTTGCTCTATTCCAAACTCAAGAATGGAAAACGGAAAGTTGGAGGACAGGAAAAGAGATTTAAAGATGGGCTCAAAGCCAACCTTAAAACTCTGGCATAGACACGGAGAACTGGGAAGCCCTGGCCCTTGAGTGCTCCAGCTGGAGGTCAGCTGTGACCAGCAGTGCTGTAGAATTTGAAGAGGCATGAATGGAGGGCGAAAGAGAGAAACGTGCCAAGAGGAAGGCACATCAAGCCAACCCCGACCGGGACTGCCTTTCACCTGGAAACTAATGACCTCATTGTGGGAGAAGATGCAGATCAAGAATAGGCCTCCACTGTCACCTACGGACCCACCGCCAGGACACTACACTTGGAGGATCATCATCCTCGGACTACGAGGGATCGCCTAAGTAAGTAAGTCCAGTCTAAGACAAAGTGTTGGCTTGGACCTTTAAAGCCCTATGGGTCCAGGTTATCTAAAGGATGGGCTTCTCCTATACCATTTGCTATTTAGGACACTGCGGTCCACTGGGGGTTGGCTACCACCTCCCAGAGGACCTAACTGTTTCGGGCGGATAGCAAGGGAGAAGGCAATCCTTTAGATAACCTGGACCCAAACAGTGTACTGCTTTTGAAGATAGTTCAGAAGCTCCAACTGGTCCAGGGATCGGCAGCCAGATTACTGACTGGGGCGCTGTACAGGGTGAGAACCACCCCCGTGTTGCAGCAGCTCTACTGCATGCTGGTCTGCTTCAGGACTAAATCCAATATGCTGATTATTATCTTTAAAGCTCTAAACCAGGGATCCTAAAAAAATTTAAACAGAGGATCAGTCACAGTTCCTCAAACTGTTGGAGGGCCAGGTTATAATTTGAAAAGAACATGAATTAATTCCTATGCACACTGAACATATTTTATTTATTTATTTATTTCTGTTACTTATACCCCGCCCTTCTCACCCCCGAGGGGGGACTCAGGGCGGCTTACAAAAAAGGCAGAAATTCGATGCCCATATCAAATACATACATATATAAACAATTAAAATAATTAAACAATTAACAGATTAAAACATCAGAATAAACACAAGGGACAATAGTAACAGTCTCATGGTCAGTGTTTCGAGTTCCATAGGTCCATTACGTTTCGTCATTATTTGCCCATCATTGTGGTCTTTCTTCTAGCTGCCAGAGTTTCCAAACGCCTGGTCCCACATCCAAGTTTTCAGCTTTTTCCTGAATGAGAGAAGGGAAGCCGATGATCTAATCTCCCCGGGGAGTGAGTTCCACAGGTGGGGGGCCACTACCGAGAAGGCCCTGCTCCTCGTCCCCGCCAATCTCACTTGTGATAAAGGCGGGGTCGAGAGCAGGGCCTCCCCAGAAGATCTTAGGCTCCGAGGTGGGACATAGAGGGAGATCCGTTCGGACAGATACACTGGGCCGGAACCGTATAGGGCTTTATAGGTCAAAACCAGCACCTTGAATTGTGCTCGGAATTGGATCGGCAGCCAGTGGAGCTGGCATAACAGGGGGGTGGTATGCTCCCTGTATGCCGCTCCGGTGAGCAATCTGGCTGCCTCCCGCTGGACTAGTTGGAGTTTCCGAGCAGTCTTCAAGGGCAACCCCACGTAGAGTGCGTTGCAGTAATCCAGTCGGGATGTGACAAGAGCATGGACCACCGTGGCCAGATCCGACTTCCCAAGGTACGGGCGCAACTGGCGCACAAGTTTTAGTTGTGCAAAAGCTCTCCCGGCCACCGCTGAGACCTGAGGATCCAGGCTCAGCGATGAGTCCAGGATCACTCCCAAGCTGCGAACCTGCGTCTTCAGGGGGAGTGTAACCCCGTCTAACACAGGCTGTAACCCTATACCCTGTTCGGCCTTCCGACTGACCAGTAGGACCTCTGTCTTGTCTGGATTCAGTTTCAATTTGTTAGCTCTCATCCAGTCCGACACAGCAGCCAAGCACCGGTTCAAGGTCTGGACAGCCTCCTTGGTGACAGGTGGAAAGGAGTGACAGATTTGGACATCATCCGCGTAGAGATAACATCTCATTCCGAAACTCCGGATGATCTCTCCCAGCGGCTTCATGTAGATGTTAAATAACATCGGGGACAGAATATCTTATTTGTAGTGCAAAAAACACTTTAAAACAATACAATTAAAATGAAGAACAATTTTAGTATTTTTATGGGAAGTGTGGGCCTGCATTTGGCTGATGAGATAGGATTGTTGTTGTTTCAAACTTAGGTTGACCCTGAGCGAGGGCCAGATAAATGACATTGGAGGGCCGTATCCAGCCCTTGGGCCTTAGTTTGAGGGCCCCTGCCCTAAAGAGTTCAGGCGCAGACTATTTGGCATTGACTGTATGCCAATATCTGTTGTAAACCACCCTTAATAATAATAATAATAATAATAATAATAATAATAATAATAATAATCAGTGAAGGGGTATCATGAGGAAGAAGGAGCAGGCTTGTTTTCCTCTGTCCTGGAAACTAGAACTCGGAGCACTGGATCCAAATGTCATGAAAGGAGAGTCCACTGAACATTAGGAAGAACTTCCTGACTAATGTATTGTCGAAGGCTTTCCTGGCCGAAATAATTGAGTTGTCTTAGGTTTTTTGGGCTATATGGCCATATTCTAAGATAGCTTTGGCCTATAAAGCCCTAAAGGGCCCCAGCCCAAATTACCTGTCCGAATGCATCTCCCCCTATGTACCATCGCAGAGATTAAAAACCTCCAGGATGGCCCTGCTTTCCGTCCCACCATTGTCACAGGCGCGACTGGTGCGGACGAGAGACAGGGCCTTCTCAGTGATTGCTCCCTGGCTATGCAACTCCCTTCCTGGTGAGATCAGGTTGGCCCCCTCCCTCCTGTCCTTTAGAAGGATGGTAAAAACTTGGCTGTGGGACCAAGCTTTCAGGACTGGGCAATAAAGCAGCAATAGGAAACATTACCAGGCCAATTAGATTTGATGCGGATGACTAGGACTGTTTTAAATGGTGTATTTTAATATTCTGATAAATGTTTATTGATGTACTGTGGGCTTGGCCTCATGTAAGCCGCACCGAGTCCCTTGAGGAGATGGTAGTGGGGTATAAATAAAGTAATATTATTATTATTATTATTATTATGTTTTTTAATGTTATGTATGTGAATTTGTGTCCCGGCATTGAATGTTTGCTGTATATATGCTGTGCTCTGCCCTGAGCTCCCTTTGGTGTGAGAAGGGCAAAATATAAATGTTTTAAATAAATAAATATTCTAGAAGCATTATCTCCTGACATTTCACCTACATCTACAGGTCAGGTCATTATTATTAAACTTTATTTGTACCCCGCTAGCATCTCCCGAAGGACTCGATGCGGCTTACAAAGGCCAAGGCCTCAACGCACAATACAACAATACAAAACATAAAGCAAATTAAAAACAATTAAGCAAACTAAACAACAAGTAATAAACAATGCACTAGGACGCAATAAAACTGGGCCAGGCCAGAGTAATGGGTACAAGAGTTAAAAAGTGCTGGTGTGACAGGTGGACTAAAGGCTTATAGGGCAGGTGCAGTGTGCAGTGTGCGGCATTCTTAATTTAATAAAGTGCTTATGGGACTTGGTATTGGAGGTTTCCTATTCGGGGAAGGCACATCGGAACAGCCAGATCTTCAAGTTCTTTCTGAAGACTGCCAGTGTAGGGGCCTGTCTAAGATCTTTGGGGAGGGTGTTCCAGAGTCGGGGGGCCACCACGGAAAAGGCCCTGTCTCGTGTCCCCACCAACCGCGCTTGCGACGCAGGTGGGATCATGAGCAGGGCCTCTCCAGATGTGCGAAGAGAGCGCGTGGGTTCGTAGACGGAGATGCGATCACGCAGGTAGGTTTGAATCATAGGTTTGAATCCGGGGAGAGGCAGGTGAGCTCCCTCTATCAGCTCCAGCTCCTCATGCGGGGACATGAGAGAAGCCTCCCACAAGGATGATAAAAACATCAATTCATCCAGGCATCCCCTGGGCAACGTCCTTGCAGACGGCCAATTCTCTCACACCAGAAGCGACTTGCAGTTTCTCAAGTCGCTCCTGACACGACCAAAAAATAAAAAAAACCCCTACATCTATGGCAAGCATCCTCAGAGACTGTGAATCTCCTGACTGTAAGCGCCGTTCAACAGTGGAACTCTCTGCCTTGGAGTGTACTGGAAGCTCCTTTCTTGGAAGCTTTTAAACAGAGGCTGGGTGGCTATCTGTCAGGGGTGCTTTGATTGTGCTTTTCCTGCATGGCAGGGGGTTGGACTGGATGGCTTTCAGAGGTCTCTTCCAACTCTCATTTTGTTTTTTCTGCCTAAGTGGAGTATCTTGCAGGGACAAATGCAAGATACTCCACTTAGGCAGAAAAAAACGAAATGCAAAGATACAAAATGGGGGACAATGATGCCTGGCTTGAGAGCAGTACGTGTGAAAAAGATCTTGGAGTCCTCGTGGACAACAAGTTAAACATGAGCCAACAATGTGATGTGGCAGCAAAAAAAAAGCCAATAGGATTTTGGCCTGCATCAATAGGAGCCTAGTGTCTAGATCTAGAGAAGTCATGCTCCCCATGCTCTATTCAGCTTTGGTCAGACCACACCTGGAATATTGTGTCCAATTCTGGGCACCACAATTCAAGAGAGATATTGACAAGCTGGAATGTGTCCAGAGGAGGGCGACTAAAATGATCAAGGATCTGGAGAACAAGCCCTATGAGGAGCGGCTTAAGGAGCTGGGCATGTTTAGCCTGAAGAAGAGAAGGCTGAGAGGAGATATGATAGCCATGTATAAATATGTGAGAGGAAGTCACAGGGAGGAGGGAGCAAGATTGTTTTCTGCTTCCTTGGAGACTAGGACGCAATGGAGCAATGGCTTCAAACTACAAGAGAGGAGATTCCATCTGAACATGAGGGAGAACTTCCTGACTGTGAGAGCCGTTCAGCAGTGGAACTCTCTGCCCCGGAGTGTGGTGGAGGCTCCTTCTTTGGAAGCTTTTAAGCAGAGGCTGGATGGCCATCTGTCAGGGGTGATTTGAATGCAATATTCCTGCTTCTTGGCAGAATGGGGTTGGACTGGATGGCCCAGGAGGTCTCTTCCAACTCTTTGATTCTATGATTCTATTGTTGGAATTGTGGGAGTTGTAGTGCAAAACACCTGGAGGGCCCAAACTGGTCCAGGCCTGCAGTAAAGAAGTAGGCCACATTCCAGACAGAGAAAAAGGATGCCCTCTAAACCTTCATCCAAGTCATTGATAAGGATGTTGAACAGAACTGGGCCCACGAGCCCTCTTCATGGCTCCCAAAGAGAGAGAATCCCCCTTTGGGTGAAGATATTGCTATGAAAGCGGATGACCCGAGGCGGGAGGAGGCTCCTGGAAGAGCCCCGAGAGGAAGAAGCCGGCCTCCTACCTGATCACGGAGATGAGGAGGCCGGAAGGGTCCTTGCTTTTACTCATCGTACTCCTGAATCGCCCACTCGCCTCAGACGACGCCATCTTGGACTCAGCCCTCAAGTTGACCGCGGAAGCCGGCCACGCCCACCACGCTCCTCCGCCTGGCCAATCCGCGCGCACGCCCGTCCTTAAAGCGTCCAATGGGAGCCGCGGAAGGGGAGGGAGGACCCGCCCCCTCTGCGTGGGTCTTGGCGCGGTGCATTCTGGGCCGGAGACTTTGACAGTTGAGAGGAAGGAGGGAGGGAAGAGGGTGCAGGCCAGGAAGAGGAGGGAGACACACCTCCTCACCTATTATTATTATCATCATTATCATTCTTCTTATTATTATTATTATCCCCTTTCTCCTCATATATGGTGTATTATTGTTATTGTTATTATTATTATTATATGGTGTATTGTTATTGTTATTATTAATATTATTATTATCCCCTTTCTCTCCATATATGGTGTATTATTATTATTATTATTATTATCCCTTTTCTCGCCATATATGGTGTATTATTAGTGTTAATATTATTATTATATGGTGTATTATTATTGTTATTATTAATATTATTATTATCCCCTTTCTCTCCATATATAGTGTATTATTATTATTATTATCATCCCTTTTCTCGCCATATATGGTGTATTATTATTGTTATTATTATTATTATATGGTGTATTATTATTATTGTTATTGTTATTATTATTATTATCCCCTTTCTCGCCATATATGGTGTATTATTATTGTTATTATTATTATATGGTGTATTATTATTATTGTTATTATTATTATTATCCCCTTTCTCTCCATATATGGTGTATTATTATTATTATTATTGATATTAATATTATTGTAATATTATTACAATTATTATTACAATTATTATTATTATTATTAATATTATTGTAATATTATTATTATTATCCCTTTTCTCGCCATATATGGTGTATTATTATTGTTATTATTATTATTATTATTGTTGTTATTATATGGTGTATTATTATTATTGTTATTATTATTATTATTATCCCCTTTCTCTCCATATATGGTGTATTATTATTATTATTATCCCTTTTCTCGCCATATATGGTGTATTATTATTGTTATTATTATTATTATATGGTGTATTATTATTATTGTTATTATTATTATTATTATTATCCCCTTTCTCTCCATATATGGTGTATTATTATTATTATTATCCCCTTTCTCTCCATATATGGTGTATTATTATTATTATTAATATTAATATTAATATTATTGTAATATTATTACAATTATTATTACAATTATTATTATTATTATTAATATTATTGTAATATTATTATTATTATCCCTTTTCTCGCCATATATGGTGTATTATTATTGTTATTATTATTATTATTGTTGTTATTATATGGTGTATTATTATTATTGTTATTATTATTATTATTATCCCCTTTCTCTCCATATATGGTGTATTATTATTATTATTATTATTATTATCCCTTTTCTCGCCATATATGGTGTATTATTATTGTTATTATTATTATTATATGGTGTATTATTATTATTGTTATTATTATTATTATTATTATCCCCTTTCTCTCCATATATGGTGTATTATTATTATTATTATCCCCTTTCTCTCCATATATGGTGTATTATTAGTGTTAATATTATTATTATATGGTGTATTATTATTGTTATTATTATTATTATTATCCCCTTTCTCTCCATATATGGTGTATTATTATTATTATTATTATTATATGGTGCATTATTATTGTTATTATTATTATTATTATTATTATTATCCCCTTTCTCTCCATATATGGAGTATTATTATTATTATTATCCCTTTTCTCGCCATATATGGTGTATTATTGTTATTATTATTATTATTATCCCCTTTCTCTCCATATATGGTGCATTATTATTATTATTATTATTATCCCTTTTCTCGCCATATATGGTGTATTATTATTGTTGTTATTATTATTATCCCCTTTCTCTCCATATGTTATTATTATTGTTATTATTATCTCATAGGTAGTCCCCTGACATTAAATCCAGTCATGTCTGACTCTGGGGTGTGGTGCTCATCTCCATTTCTAAGCCGAAGAGCCAGCGTTGTCCGTAGACACCTCCAAGGTCATGTGGCCGGCACGACTGCATGGAGCACCGTTACCTTCCCGCCGGAGTGGTACCTATTGATCTACTCACATCTGCATGTTTTCGAACTGCTAGGTTGGCAGAAGCTAGGGCTGACAGCGGAAGCTCACGCCGCTCCCCGGAATCGAACCTGCGACCTTTCGATCAACAAGCTCAGCAGCTCAGTGCTCTAACCCACTGCGCCTCATATATGGTGTATTATTATTATTATTATTATTATCCCCTTTCTCTCCATATATGGTGTATTATTATTATTATTGTTATTATTATTATTAATATCCTCTTTCTCCCCATATATGGTGTATTATTATTGTTATTATTATTATTAATATCCCCTTTCTCCCCATATATGGTGTATTATTATTGTTATTATTATTATTAATATACCCTTTCTCCCCATATATGGTATATTGTTGTTGTTGTTGTTGTTATCCCCTTTCTCCCCATATATGGTGTAGTATTATTATTGTTATTGTTATTATTTATTTATTTATTTACGACATTTATATGCCGCCCTTCTCACCCCGAAGGGGACTCAGAGCAGCTTACAAGTCATAAGTACATACAACATACAACATACTATATAATACATAACTAGTATAGTACTATTACATCATTCATAACACTCGTACTACATAATATTACATTATTGCTAGGGGAGGGGCGCTGATGTCACAGGGGACAAGATGGCAATGTCCTCCTGGCTCTCCTTCTTTATTTCTTTCTTTATAATATCACCTTTCTCTCCATATATGGTGTATTATTATTATTATTATTATCCCATTTCTCTCCATATATGGTCTATGATTATTATTGTTATTATTATTGTTATTATTAATATTCCCTTTCTCACCATATATGGTGTATTATTATTGTTGTTGTTATTATTATTATTATTATTATCCCCTTTCTCTCCATATGGTGTATTATTGTTGTTGTTGTTATTAATATCCTCTTTCTCACCATATATGGTGTATTATTATTATTGTTATTATTATTAATATCCCCTTTCTCGCCATATATGGTGTAGTATTATTATTATTATTATTAATAATAATAATAATATCCCCTTTCTCACCATATATGGTATATTATTATTATTATTATTATTATTTAATGTTTTGTCGAAGGCTTTCATGGCTGGAATCATAGGGTTGTTGCAGGTTTGTAAGTCATCCTTTCACCCCAAAGGGGACTCCGAGCGGCTTACAAGATATATATACATACAATATATTATATTATTAGCATAGTACAATATCAGTATTATATATTATATTGTACTATACCGTTATATTGTAATATTAATATTAATATTAGAAGTAATATAAAATATATAATTATAATATCATATTATTAGTATTATATTGTATTACATTATAATATAAATGTTATTATATATATATACACGCACACACACATACATATATTATATTACATTATATTATATTATTAGTATAGCACAAGGTGGAACTGTCCCCTGGCCCCCTCTCTCTTCACTCTGGCCTAGTGCAACAGTTGGTGCTGAGGGGAGGGGTCCCCAACTGATGACATATGCAGGAGACAAGATAGAACTGTTCCTGATATAGGGTACATCTACAGCATTATTGTTGTTGTTGTTGTTGTTGTTATTTATTTTATTTTATCCCCCTTCTCTCCATATAGGGTGCATTTACACCTCTTATTATTATTATTATTATTATTATTATTATTATTATTTGATTTATTTTTATCCCCTTCTTCCCCTTTATTTGTATTCTGCTTCTCTCCTAATATAGGGATGCAAGGCGACTAACAGCATACATGGCTTGATGCAATTAAAAACAGAGCAGATGTATTTTAATATGAATATAAAACAAATTGAATATAAAAATGAATGCAATGTGAATATAAAATAATCTATATAAATAAAAAATGTAATGCTCGTTTGTGGGATTAACAGAACTCAAAAACCAATTGGCACCAAATTTGGACACAATACACCTAACAACACAATGTATGTCCTTCACTAAAAAAAAAAAAAGATTTTGTCATTTGGGAGTTGTAGTTGCTGGGATTTATAGTTCACCTACAATCAAAGAGCATTCTGAACCACCAACGATGGAATTGAACCAAACTTGGCACACAGAACTCCCATGACCAACAGAAAATACTGGAAGGGTTTGGTGGGCAGTGTCCTTTGGTTTTGGAGCTGTAGTTTACCTACATCCAGAGATCACAGTGGACTCAAACAATGATGGATCTGGACCAAACTCTACATGAATTCTCAATATGCCCAAAAGTGAACACTGGTGGAGTTTGAGGAAATAGAATCTTGACATTTGGGAGTTATAGTTGCTGAGATTTATAGTTCACCTACATTCAAAGCATTCTGAACCCCACCAACGATAGAATTGGGCCAAACCTCCCACACAGAACCCCATGTGGGTCACAGCAACGCGTGGCAGGGGACGGCTAGTATGGATATAAAAATTGAAAAAAGTTTATTTACAGTTTGTAGTTTATATTGCAATTTGACACCACTTTAACTGCTACGGAATTCTGGGAGTTGTAGTTCTGCAGAGTCTTACTAAAGTTTTTTGTGTGTGTGTGTCAGGAGTGACTTGAGAAACTGCAAGTCGCTTCTGGTGTCATACTTACTAAAGTATCACAGTGCCTCACCAAACTACAGCTCCCATGTTTTCATACCACTGTTTAAAGTGGAGTCAAACTGCATTCATTCTTCGGTGTTGATGCGCTCCTAGATCAAACAAAGAAATGACAAAATCCACCAATAGTTCTCCTTTTTCCCTTTTCAAATAGATTTTTTTTCCAAAAAGCTGATATTTTTCTCAAAGTTTTCTGAGCGAACTTGGCTCATCACGTCCGCAGCCAATCGACAAAGTTGCAATTGGACAATCAAGGAGATGTTCCTAACCCAAGGCTACACATTTATTGCTTTTTCTCTTAGCAGATAGACGTCAATATGGGTTTTATTACATCCTCTCCAGTCTCTCTTCTCTTTACTCCATGAGAAGGGGGTGAAACCACCCTGACAGCCATGTTATTCTCCTTTCTGCAGCTATCGATTATTTTCTGTTTATTTTCTTGGATTCACAGTCTGTTACGAACCCTGCTTATTGAATCTGTTCCTTGTTTCAGTGGTACATAAATTATAGGACTTGCTGGGAAGGCACATTGCAGTGGATCCTTCCATCTCAAACTGAAGCTTATTCCAGCTACAGGGAAATCAAAGGACCAATCTATTCCATAAGCAGTGGGTGGGTGCATCTACACTGAAGAATGAATGCAACTTGACACCATTGGAACTTCCATGGATCAATGCTATGCTATTTATTCGCGTTGTAGTTTGCCAAAGAGTGCTAATGCCTAAAGAACTTGTAAAACTACAACCCCTTGGATATCATAGCATTGGGCCATGGCAGAGGGATCTACATTAACCATATAATGCAGTTCAAGTGGTGTCAAACTGCATTCTATAGTGTAGATTCACTCCATATCACAATTATAATGCTTTGATACCACTTTTAAACTGCCGTGGATGTATGCTCTGAAATGCTGGGATCTGTAGTGTCATCCTGCACTAGAATAGTGGATCTCAACTTTTGATCCTCCATAAGGTTGACATTTCAACATAAGGTTGAACTGTGGTGTTGGAGGAAAGTGCTAAGAGTGCCTTGGACTGCGAGAAGATCCAACCAGTCCATCCTCCAGGAAATAAAGCCCGACTGCTCATTGAAGGGAAGGATACTAGAGACAAAGCTGAAGTACTTTGGCCACATCATGAGGAGACAGGAAAGCCTAGAGAAGACAATTATGCTGGGGAAAGTGGAAGGTAAAAGGAAGAGGGGCCGACCAAGGGCAAGATGGATGGATGGCATCCTTGAAGTGACTGGACTGACCTTGAAGGAGCTGGGTGTGGTGAGCTCTGGCGTGGGCTGGTCCATGAGGTCACGAAGAGTCGGAGACGACTGAACGAATGAACAACAACAACAAGGTTGACACTTCAACTCCCAGAATGCCTGACTGTTTCAGGAAATATTGGGACTTCTGAGACTGAAGAGTCCAAGACCAAACACTGAGAATCATTGCACTAGAGCTTGCTGATAGAGGTTTCCAACTATCTCATGAAACTACAAATCCTATGTTTTAGTTTCTCCCAACACAGGATTCAAGGCAACTAGAATCTGCTTTGAACTATCATGGAGCCATGGCAGTTGATGTGGAATCAAGTGTGTAACAACACTGTGGAATTAATTGAGTTTGACACCACTTAACTGCCATGGCTCAACAACAACAACAATAACAACACAGCAATTATGTTTGGTTTATAGTTTTGTTTTCCTTCTTTTTATGTTTTGCGTATATTGTTTATATGCTTATATGTTTCATATTTTAATGCAATGTTGTTTATTTTATTGCAATTTGTATCTTATTTTATTGTATTTTGTTGTTCGGGCTTGGCCTCATGTAAGCCGCCCCAAGTCCCCATTGGGGGAGATGATGGCGGGGTATAAATAAAGATTATATTATTATTATTATTATTATTATTATTATTATTATTATTATTATTATTATCATTACTTCTTACTTGCCAGACACATAAAATACAACACTACTAAAATGTACATATCAAAATACACACAAGGCCATCAACAAAACAAATATAATATAAGTTACAGTTCACAATTTAAAATCGACTGGGTAGGCTTGGTGTAAGAAAGAGGTTTTCAGTTACATCTTGAATTCTGACAGCTCATCTGGTTGTCAGATCACTTCCAGCAGATCAATCCACAGTCTTGGAGCAGCCAATGAAAATGCTCTGGGATCATGGGATTTATAGTGAAACAAAGTCTTTAGCTTTCTCTGCCAAAGAATCCTGGTGCCTCACCAAACTACAATTCCCATGATTCTATAGTTTTAAGCCATGGCAGTCAAAGTAGTGTCCAACCACCTAAACTGGGCTCTCCAGGCCAATGGAGACTCCACCTCAGATATCAGAAGAGCTGCAAGACCAAGAAGAAGCCACGAGAGTAAAGATGAAGATCCACCCAGAGGAAAAGTGTTCCTGCCATACATCAAGGGAACCACTGACTGCATGGGGAAGCTGATGAGGAAACACAACATGCAAACTATCTACAGACCCACCAAAAAAAATCCAAGAAATGCTACGTTCAGCAAAGGACAAGAGAGATTCTCTCACTTCTGCAGGAGTCTACTGTATACCATGCAGCTGTGGACAAGTCTCCATAGGGACCACCAAACGCAGCAGCATTGCCCAGTCACAAATCAAGGAACATGAAAGGCACTGCAGACTACTTCAACCAGAGAAGTCAGCCATAGCAGAGCACACGATGAACCAAGCTGGATTATTATTGGAGATTATTATTGGAGAAGGCAGAAATGCTGGACCACTCTAACAACCACCATGTCAGACTACACAGAGAAGCCATTGAAATCCACAAGCATGTGGACAATTTCAACAGAAAGGAGGAAACCAGGAAAATGAACAAAATCTGGCTACCACCATTAAAAAAACTCTAAAATTACAATCAGGGAAAACAATCAGGGACAGCTAATCACCTCTCAACAAAAGATTGCTCCAAGCACTGCCAGGCTATCAAATGCTAATCAAGGTGGTCAGTTGAAACCATTCACACCTAGCTCCAGCAGACAAGAGTTCCTTGTCCCACCCTGGTCTTTCCACAGATATATAAACCTATTTTCCTAGTTCCAACAGACCTCACTACCTCTGAGGATGCTTGCCATAGATGCAGGCGAAACGTCAGGAGAGAATGCCTCTAGAACATGGCCATATAGCCGGAAAAAACCTACAACAACCCAGTGTCAAACTAGATTACTGCTGCTGGAATTAAAGCTCTAGCCACTCGTTTCTTTGAATGCCACTCACAATGCAAAAAACAGAGGCTTTCTGGGTTACAGCTGCATCAAGTGGCTTATCCGTCATCTTCTCCCAGACCACGCCTTCCTGTCAGGTAGTTTCTTAGACAGATGCTTGTTGCTGTCATTAAAAGTTATTGCAATTTAGTGTTTAGTGGGGTTTTAAAAGATTTCTTAATGGCTTGTTTGTTGGATGCTTTTGGCATATCCCGGACTTTATTTTGATCTGCCGCACAGCTGCCGGCTTCGCATTTGAAGACGGTGGCATATGTTCGCTCCGCAGGGTGCTGCGGCAGGGATTTTAAAAATTGCATTTGTGTACCAGGTAAGCTGGCACATTGGCACGTCAATATCTTCAGAAGGGAAGAGGGGAAGGTGGAATAATAATGAGATTTGTTTCCCTTCACAGTTCCGTGGAAGTGTAAATTTGCAGCTCAAGTGTTGGCAAAGTGATGGAGGCAAGGCAATTGGATAATATCAAACTGGTTTGGAACTTCGGGAATTAGGGGGGATTTTTTTTAATTAGCATGGAAATAGTTTGAGCAGACATTTGTTTATTTTGCAAATCTCTTCCACATTCCAAAGGGGAGGAAAACATTTAAAATGCTCCCAAAGAGTAGCACATGTCTGTGTTACAATTGAATTTAAATTGCCAATACTTTGTCACTGCACCAGTCCTTATATATCTTGCTAGAAACTATCTATTAAGACTTTGGCAAGTGCAGCTCTGTCTCCCAGGGTTCATAGTTTTGCTTCAACGACCCTTCACTATTCCATGGTTGACATAAGGTGCTTCTACACTCTATAATTTATGTAGCTTGGCACTGCTTTAACTTATATGGCCCACTCTTATGATGAAATTTGATGAAGCACTGAAATCTTTGATATAGAAAGCTAAAGATCTTCTGAAACTACAACTCCCATCATTCCATAGCAATAAGCCATGGCAATTAAAGTCATGTCAAACTGCATTCACTCTGCGGTGTAAATGTAGGAGATGACAGTTGCATCTGGCTATAGGAGTATAGCCAGATGGGTTTAGAAAACGCGAGGAACAAGAGACCAAATTGCCAATATCCACTGAATAATGGAGAAAGGCAGGGAGAACATCTATTTGTGTGGATCATAATAAATTGTGGCAAGTTCTTGGTGGAATGGGCATACCAAATCACCTTGTCTCTCTCCTGAGGAATCTGTATAATGACCAAGTAGCAACAATCAGAACTGACCACGGAACAACAGACTGGTTCAAGATTGGGAAAGGTGTACGGCAGGGTTGTATACTCTCACCCAACCTATTCAACTTGCATGCAGAACATATCACGTGATGTGCAGGGCTTGACGAATGCAAGGCTGGGGTGAAAATTGCTGGAAGAAACATTAACAACCTTAGATATGCAGATGACACCACTCTGAAATATCAGGAGTCCTAGGCACTGGGAACCACTGCTAGGATAACCTCTGTGAGCACTTGCTTCTTATAGTCATAAGAGCCTATGACTTCAGACTCCTCTCAGCAAGAGTAATCCATTAACTTAACAGGATTGATATAAGGGTTGATTTATGTAACCATTGATTCCATGATATTTTCCAGTTGCGACTGGCAATCATCTTTGTGCTTTGAAGCTTTGCCATGCATGTACATTTGTAATTCTTTAACTGAATCAGACAAATTTTTGATGGCAGTATAGAGATTTATTGAGTTAATGTTCACTCTTCCAGTCAAATAAGCCAAAGAAATGAGAAATAATTCTGTAAACAAAGGAGAAATGAGACATAATTCTGTAAACAAAGAAAACATAGCCATCGCCATCCTGCCTAAATGAGAGGCCTCTTCCGTTTGAGACTTGATGGGATGTGAAGGAAGAGAAGGCATGGAAATAACCACAACTGCTGAGACTGAGAGACATCGCTGAGATAACCACAGAGATGTTGTTATAGAGATTGTTTCTATCTATCTATCTGGAAAGCAGGAATATAATAATGAAAGCCTAACGGTGCCCTTTCTATTGTGCAACTCTTTGTGGAGAAAATGTGCAAAGATACAGACTGGGGGACAATGCCTGGCTCGAGAGCAGTACGTGTGAAAAAGATCTTGGAGTCCTTGTGGACAAGAAGTTAAACATGAGCCAACAATGTGATGTGGCAGCAAAAAAAGCCAATGGGATTTTGGCCTGCATCAATAGGAGCCTAGTGTCTAGATCTAAGGAAGTCATGCTACCCCTGTATTCTGCTTTGGTTAGACCACACCTGGAATATTGTGTCCAATTCTGGGCACCACAATTGAAGAAAGATATTGACAAGCTGGAATGTGTCCAGAGGAGGGCAACTAAAATGATCAAGGGTCTGGAGAACAAGCCCTGTGGGGAGCGGCTTAAGGAGCTGGACATGTTTAGCCTGAAGAAGAGAAGGCTGAGGAGATATGATAGCCATGTATAAATATGTGAGAGGAAGCCACAGGGAGGAGGGAGCAAAGCTTGTTTACTGTTTCCATGGAGATTAGGACGCGGAACAATGGCTTCAAACTACAAGATAGGAGATTCCATCTGAACATGAGGAAGAACTTCCTGACTGTGAGAGCTGTTCAGCAGTGGAACTCTCTGCCCTGGAGTGTGGTGGAGGTTGCTTCTTTGGGAGCTTTTAAACAGAGGCTGGATGGCTATCTGTCAGGGGTGATTTGGATGCAATATTCCTGCTTCTTGGCAGGGGGTTGGACTGGATGGCCCATGAGGTCTCTTCCAACTCTTTGATTCTATGATTCTATGAAATGCAAGCGCAATAAAGATGCAGACGACAGTTAGGACAGCCAAGGCTGTGAAGGACAAGGGGCATAAGCACACAAGGCAAGACAGTGGGAGGCTACCACTGTATATTACGATATATATTTCTTTGCTGCCACCATTTAATAATTCATTAGCCACCTCCTTCAATAGAATGTTCAAGAAGACACAACATTTTCTAACGTTACACAATTGAGTTATATTTCTGGCATTGCAGAGGGATTGGCCGCTGCCTGCTGGAAGAGCACTTTGGTTTTCTCAGTGCTCAATGAGCCGCCAAGCTTCTTGTATGCTTCTGCAAAGGCGTTTAGTGTAGCTTTCAGGTCTTCGTCTGAATTAGCATATATAACATTATCATCAGCATACTGGAGTTCTATAACAGATGTTGTGGGGAAGTTGGTTTTGGCTTTCATTCTGCTGAGGTTAAAGAGCATGCTATCTGTCGGATAGGTGATTTCCACACTAGTGGGAAGCTTCCCATCAACAAGGTGCAGGATCAAGATGGAGAATGAGGTGGGGCAATTACACATCCCCGTTTGACACCTGAGTCCACCTTAAATGGGCTGATTTGCTTTGCTGTCAGTGTCTAAGACTGTTGCCATCATGTCATCATGGAGGAGCTGCAGGATGTTTGCATATTTGTCAGGGCATCCAATTTTTTGGAGGATGGTTCAGAGAGCACTGCCATTCACTGTGTTGAATGCCTTTGCAAGGTCAATGTACAGAGGTTGATTTTGTTCCCTGCATTTCTCTTGGAACTGTTATACAGTGAAGATCGTGTCCACTGTCTCTGGAGGGGCGGAAGCTGTTCTGGTAGGGTGTCTTCTGAGAGGGGGAGAAGGCAGTTTGCAAGGATTCTTGCAAGGATTTTCCCAGCGGAGGTTAGAAGGGAGATACCTCTGTTCTTTCCCCTTTTTTGAAGAGGGTGATGATGGTGGTATCCTTGAAATGTGCTGGGATTTTCTCGGTCACTCACACTTTTTCTATGAGCTGGTGGTGTTGTTTCAGCCCAAGTCCACTCTCTTTAAAGATTTCAACAATGATCCCATAATAGTCCAATGCTCAAATCACTATACCTTTAACTTAACATAGCATTAAAGACCATTTATTCCAGCGGGTTGATTTTTTAATTTATTATTCTTAAATTGTGAATTTTAGATCACACACTAGTTGTTTTAATAATATGTGTTGACTGTATGTGTTCTTTTAAATTGATACCTTAACTGGATTATATGTTATGTATTTTGTATTTGCAAATAGAGGGAGAAAACGTAGAGGCAGTGACAGATTTTGTATTTCTAGGCGCGAAGATGACTGCAGACGCAGACTGTAGCCAGGAAATCAGAAGATGTTTACCTCTTGGGAGGAGAACAATGACCAATTTCCATAAAACAGTGAAGAAGAGAGTCATCACACTGGCAACAAAGATCCGCATAGTTAAAGCAATGCTATTCCCTGTAGTAACCTATTGATATGAGAGCCGGACCACAAGGAAGGCTGGGCAAAAGAAGAGAAATGCTTTTGAACTGTGGTGTTGGAGGAAAGTTCTGAGAGTGCCTTGGACTGCGAGAAGATCCAACCAGTCCATACTTCAGGAAATAAAGCCCGACTGCTCATTGGAGGGAAGGATAGTAGAGGCCAAGATGAAGTCCTTTGGCCACATAATGAGGAGAAAGGAAAACTTAGAGAAGACAATGATGCTGGGGAAAATGGAAGGAAAAAGGAAGAGGCACCAACCAAGGGCAAGATGGATGGTCTCCTTGAAGGGACTGGCTTGACTCTGAAGGAGCTGGGGATGGTCACAGCCGACAGGGATCTCTGGCGTGGGCTGGTCCATGAGATCATGGAGAGTTGGAAGTGACTGAATGAATAAACAAGTTTGTATTGATTGTATATTGTATTTGAATAATATTGTTCCATGTCTTGATTCATGGGGAGAACTGGAAATAGAGACAACAACAACAACAACGCCATCATCACCACACTAGCTCTCTGCCATGGTTGCTGGCCTTTATGGTTTTGGGTTGGCACTTACAATCTTGGCACTATGATTCAGTATTAGCAAATATGGAGCTGTTACGGATCTGTAACTCTAGGTTATAAACCCATAACTGCAATACAGGAAACCAGTGTAAATAAATAAATGGTTGCTTGTCCAATAACTGTTTTCCCCTCCAGATATCATTTTTAAATATTTTACCTAGCACAACCACAAATTCTGGAAATGTTGTATCCATTTATTTATGCACATCTGCAGATACACATTTCTGCAAAGCGTTGGAACACAGCCAATGTAAAGGGCAGAATCCTTGGATGCAGTCCAACATCTGAAGTAATCAAATATTGCCCAAATTGCAGAATTACTCACCTTTGAAAGTTGTTTGCTCCACAATTAAAGTAGCCCTTCCTTGTCAAGTCAGCTTGCTGTACATGGAGTGATTTCTGTCTGTTTTATATAATTAGCCAAGTGAACCAGCTAATGTAACATTAAGAGTGAACTCAGGTATGGCATTGCCAGCAAACCAACACAATTAACATTTAATGGTGTCTTTCTTCTGCACTCTAAGCTATTTGCCTTGAATACCTTTTAGACGAGGGATTTCAGGACTGCACAGGATCTCCAGTCATGGGGTGGCAAATCCTCTCTTAGTTTCAGACTTATTTTTAAGGGAGATACACAAGTGTTGAAACCAATTGGGTGGACAGACTTAGCATGCATCACTGCACTGCACAGCTTGACTTCACTTTAACTGTCATGGCTCAGTGTTATGGAATCCTGGAAGTTCAGCAGTGCTGTTCAGCAGTGGAACTCTCTGCCCCAGAGTGTGGTAGAGGCTCCTTCTTTCATCATCATCATCATCATCATCATCACTTTATTTCTTAATTAGTCGCTCTCCACCAAAATGCTCCGAGCGACTTACAATTTAAAATAGCTTATACACAATATAAACATTCAATATAAAAACATTCAGCAGTGATTATGGCAAAATTTGATCCGATTACTTAAATGCACAACCAAACAGCCAAGTCTTGAGCACCTTTACAAAAGGTCGCAACTCTGACACTGCTCTAATATATGGAGGCAATGAGTTCCACAGAATTGGAGCGTAGATCGAAAAAGCTCTATGCCTTGTAGCTTCCAAATGTGCCTCCCTGGGACCCAGTATGTATAGAAGATTTTCCTGGGTGGATCGAGGTGACCACTGATGGGGAAAAGGAATGAGGCGGTCCCTAAGATATAAAGGTCCTTGGCCATTTTGAGCTCTAAATGTCAGGATCAGTATCTTGTAAGAGGAGAGTCTGCTGAACAAGCCACATAGCAGTACTGCCATCTGTTGTGGAGCTATGAAGGTGGAGGCATTACTTTTCATTCGACTCTCGTATTTCATAATTTGGGGTCCTACTTCTTGATATCACAACGATAAAATAGGGATGGGAACCAGGGTGAAGCACTGTAAATCCCTGCATCCTTCAAACCTGGTCATGCTGGCCATGACTGATGGGAGATGCAATCCTTCAAAAATGTCCATACCCCTGAAATAAACCAGATTCCACTTTAAGGAGCATGTCTTTGTGTACCATTTTGATTCTGCAATTCAGGCAGCAAAGCATTTCGACAGCCCTGCGTTGTCATTCCTTGCAGTGTTTTTTTCTTCTTCTATTTCAGCTCAACAGGTACTTGATTAAACCAAAACCTTTAAAAAAGAAAGAAAAGAAAGTTAAGTTATGCAAATGAAGGGAAAGGTTATGCGAAAAAAGGGCATTTGCATTAATTACGTCAATTTGCAGAGTTCATTTGGCACACGCATCCTGGCTATAAAATTTCAGGAACTTTTCAGGCAGCCTGTTGTGTCAGCGCCGAGTTCACGCTGCAGGCCGTGCAAACTGCTGCGATCTTCAACCTGGGGGAGAACGTTAACACTTCCATGGCCCATCAGGACACAATCGGCTGATTACCTGGTAAGATGCTCATTTCTATGCAGAGGCCATTTCCTCTGCTATTAAAAGCATCTGGGGGTTGTCCTCCTGCGATAAACCTCTTTCAAGTCACCTTCAAGTAACTCTGACCTTCACATAACAGAAGCTGATAAGGAAAAGCAAGGACAAATCCTATCGGATGTTGTGTCATTTCTGACCTATGGTGAGTTTCCTTGACAGGTATTGTAAATCTGGAGCCATGGCTTCCTTGATTGACTCCAATCAATAACATGGCTTTCATTTTTCTTTCTTTCTTTCTTATTGCTTTCCACTTTTGTTGATGTTAACTGCCATCAAGTTGACTTTCATTCATGGTGACCCTATCAATGAGATGAGAAGCTTCCTGGTCACTCTATCCTCTGGTCAAATCCTGCTTCTCTGACTGAGTCTCTCCTTCTGAAATCCTCCCTCCTTCCTCTTTTCCAACTGCCTTCCACTTTATTGAGTGTTGTTGACTTCTCTAGTGAATAATCTATTCTCATGATATGACCAAAGTACAACCGCCTCAAGGTCACTCTACAAGGTAGAATAAATATCATTTGATACTACTTGAATGGCCACGCCTCCTGGGAGTTGTAGTTTGATGAAACACCAGAACTTTTTGCCAGAGAACACAAATAACATTGTTAAAACTACAACTCCCAGCATTCCATAGCATTGAGCCGTGGCAGTTGTATCTGCTGGAAATAACAACCTTCTTCGAGCCTCCACTAGTTATTTGTTATGTATATAATTCAGATTGTTTACTGTATTGTATATGTGTGTATTGGAATGCAGTTTTCCTTAACTCTATGTGCTGTCACACGCTGGGCCTATAGCAGTTGGCTTTTGAACAGGACGTGCTCTTTGTGCCCAGCGGGAAGCCGGGGTGCCTCGAGTGAGAGGCCCTAAGGATTTTCCTATACAGAGTCTTTAGAAGCTTGAAAGGTTTAACAAAGTCCTTTATTATTGCTTAAGTCTTCAACAAACAATCAAATACTTCTTAGAACTTCAACAAATTAAACAAATGCTTCAAGGCTTTGAATCAACTGGTGGCTTTCTTAATCTTGTCCACAAGGGACAGGCAACTGGCTTCATGAACTGTTTCTTTTCTTTAAGAGGAAAACCCTTTTTAAGCCTTCCTTGGGCGATCTACTTTCTAAACTTTGCTGGTGTGGGTTCTACTCCCGGTCCAAACTGCTTCTTGGGTCCCAAGTAGACCTACCAGATTCTCCAGCTGGAGTCCTTTGGAACTGTTTCCCCCCGGAATTTCCCCCGGATGCTGTGAGAAACGAAGCTTCTCTACAGGTGGAGCTAATCCACGTTCTGTAGCTAAGCTTTCCAATGCAAGACTGACCACCTCTCCAAAAAAGTCAACATTGACACTGAAATACAACACTGCCTGAGCTCCGTGAGTGCAGCATTTTTCCAAATGAAGCAGAGAGTGTTTGAGGACTGGGACATCCATAGGGATACCAAGGTGCTTGTTTATAATGCTATTGTCCTCCCAACCCTGCTATACGACTGCGAAATGTGGAAGTCACATGCAACTCCTGGAATGATTCCATCAGCGTTTCCTTTGAAAAATTCTGTAAACCTCATGGGAAGACAAGTGGACAAATGTCAGCGTGTTGGAAGTAGCAAAGACCACCAGCATTGAAGCGATGCTCCTCTGCCATCAACTCTGCTGGACTGGCCATGTTGTCTGGATGCCCGACCACCGTCTCCCAAAGCAGTTGCTCTACTCCGAACTCAAGAACAGAAAACGAAATGTTGATGGGCAGGAAAAAAGATTTAAAGATGGGCTCAAAGCCAATCTTAAAAACTCTGGCATAGACACTGAGAACTGGGAGGCTCTGGCCCTTGAGCGCTCCAGCTGGAGGTCAGCTGTGACCAGCAGTGCTGTAGAATTTGAAGAGGCACGAATGGAGGGCGAAAGAGAGAAACATGCCAAGAGGAAGGCGCATCAAGCCAACCCCGACCAGGACCGCCTTCCACCTGGAAACCAATGCCATCACTGTGGGAGAAAATGCAGTCCAAGAATAGGGTTCCAGAGTCACCTACGGACCCACCGTCAGGACACTTGGAAGACAATCTTACTCAGACAACGAGGGATCACCTAAGTAAGTCTCTAGCATCACATTTAATTTCCTTCACTGTTCAGTTTTCACAACTATCCATAGAAATGGAATCAGATTATAATATGTCCAAAGCAAAATAGCCTCCATTGAATAATTTTGGCTTTTGGAGAGAGTTCAGGTTGGATTTACCCTCAGGTGCCCCTCCTTTTTTTGGCAGTCCACGAAATCTGAATCACTCTGTTTTTGGGAAGCAGCTCCCCCATCTCTCTGATGATAAACAAATAGAACAATTCAGTTCTCATTTTTAAAAATCCTTTTCATGTTAACTCAGAGAACAATTTGCTTAGATCACTCTTAACGTACTCAGAGCCTCCCCACCCACAATCCGTTAATATGACGACTTCGCCTGATATAAAAAACACTCTGCCATTTTAATCAATGAAGCCTTTCCCCCCTTCTTTGGGTCTTTGACAAGAACAATACGTCCAATGAGCACTCTCACAATAGTTCCTATCAATCAGGCGTCCTTTGCAACATCAAAAATGACAATCCAACCTGCAGCATTCAGGAAGCTCGGGTGCGGGAAATTAATCAGGGATCGGATGCTCTCAAAGATAAATGTGTTTTTAGTAAATTAGATTTGAGAGCTGCTTACAAGCCATTTCAAGCCAAAGGATGGCTGCTTTTGATTTGCATTGACAAGTCCCTGGAGCGCTCACCCAAATTACATCAGGGACGGGTGACATCCTCATTTAAGAGGAAAGTTGAACGTTGGATAGGCATCGCCCAATCAGTCTGATAGGAAAGATGGGTTTATATCAGGACGAGGTAAATGGCCACCCTTCTGATATAGTTGGACTTCACTCCCCATCAGTCTTATACAGCATAGGAACTGGATGCTGGGAGATACTGTTGCAACTCAGGGTAGCATTTACCTTGCTCCAGACACCCCACACCAAAGCTGTAGGTTTTGTAGTTTATTGAGAAAAAGGCAAAATCAAAACAAAGTATAAGAAATGCATAAGTTCCACAGGCAGGACAAAGGCTTAAATGCAAAGACAAAGTTCCCAAGATCCAAAGGCAAAAAACATGAAGCATAATCCTTTAGCAATGGTCAAACAAGAGTCCATGGAAAACAGTTGAAAACAAGGCCCAAATCCCAGACTCAGGAAGCCAGAAGCGTGCTGCTAAAAGCCAAAGTTAATCCACAGAAGTTTGCATGAGAAGAGCTAGGTTGAACTGACAACTCCTGCTTGTCAGCTAGAAGGCTAGATACCTTTTGCAGACATGAATGCATTGCATTGACCTTTGGCACCCTTGGCTTCTCACTTGCTAGCCAAGCGAGTGCTTCTCCGGAGCCTTAATTGCAGACGATCTTGTCTGCTCATTAATTCATTATCTTCAAGGCTCTGCAACCCCTTATCTTGGTCCAGCTGGATTGGATCACTGTGGGAAGGTAAAGGCATCCCCATATGGCCGTGTGGGATTTCACTCTTGTTATCAGTCTCACTAACATTCCTTTCCCCTGGGAACTGACTTGCTGTTTCTCCTTCAGCAGCCCCACCGTCAGCCCTGTCTGAAGCATGTACAGATATCTGTAACCCATCAGCCTCCTCATCATCCTGTAGGAATTCTGGCTCGGAAGGCCCACAGAGCTCAGCTTCAGACTCGGAGTGAAGCTGAGTCACAACAGATACCATCTATTAACATCTTGACGGTTATATGATGATTCTCAAACTTGACTTACATCTAGAAACTTTTATGGGCATTAAGATTTTGTATCAGGTTCTGTCCGATCTTGGAAGCGAGGTCTTGATTGGGAGACTATCAAGGACTACTAGGTCCCACAGGCTACGTTTTAGTGGAAGGAATAAGCAAAATGAAGTCTAAGTATTCTTTGAGGAAACCTTATAAAACACATGGGACCACCACGGAAACCCACTGCGTGACCTTGGGTTGGGTGGCACATACTCATCACCCCAGGATAGGGCAGCATGGACCAACTTTGGCTCTCCAAGTGTTTTGAACTCCAACTCCCACAATTTCTTACAGCCGGTAGGGCCCATGCCAGTAGGGCCCACAATTCCTTATAGCCGGTACTGTCCATGTTACACCTGAAGTTGGCCCATGCCTGGGATAGGGTCACCAGCTGTTAGGAATTGTGGGTGTTGAAATCCAAAACACCTGGAGGACCGAAGTTAATCCATGCCTGGGATAAGGTCACCTGAAGTTGGAAACCACTTGAAGGCCCACCATAACAAGAGATGAAGATCCAAATCCATCTGAAAGGTCTTTAGATGCACCTGAGGCCACTTCATCCCATCATTGAACAGTTCTTTCAGTAAAGAAAGTTCTCCATAACATTTAGGGGGAATCTATTTTGTTATTTCCTCATTCCATTTCCTTTTCCTTCAGCTGTTCCTTACCACCATGTCTCTATCAGTGATTTGGAGGCCTACAACACACATACAACCGGCTATTAGGAATTGTGGGAGTTGAAATCCAAAACACCTGGAGGGCTGAAGTTAATCCATGCCTGGGATAAGGTCACCTGAAGTTGGAAACCGCTTGAAGGCCCACCATAACAAGAGATGAGGATCCAATTCCACCTGAAAGGTCTTTTAGATGCACCTGAAGCCACTTCATCCCATCATTGGTAAAGAAAGTCCTCCATTGTGCATGTGGCAGGGCTCAGGTCTCTTTGAATTCTGCAATACTGCTGGTCACAGCTGACCTCCAGCTGGAGTGCTGAAGTTAGAGCACTTACTACAATGCATTCTGTGCCCTGTCACCTGCACAATGGAGGACCTTCTCACAGTGACACTAGAGGCATTCCAAGTGGCCAGCTTCTGGTGAAAGGAAATCTAGTATAATGCCAAGTTTGTAACTTAAATACATTATAACTGTATTCTCTATTTGCTTCTGACACGATAATAAGGGAAGCGCCAGCCTTGCTTTGTTTGCCTCTGGACTCAACGGCATGATGTGAGCTTGCCTTCCAAAGTCATCTGCTGGTGTGGAAGGCCTGTTCTCCCGCAATTAGGCAGCTAATTAAGAAGTAGAAATGTATTCTGCGCCCCCTCCCCCAATATAAATTGATAAATGAAGGCTGGCGCTGTTAACATCAGGGATAAATTGAGCAGTAATCTGCAAAGGATGTTATTGCTATTATAAAAATAAAGATCTGTCTCCCCAGCCAATCAATTCAGCAGATATATACCAACAATCAAATTGTTAAAAATGACTTCCATAAATTACCCCGTCTTCCACCTAATGGAGCCAGAAACAGCTGTGAGACAATTTAGAGCCGGCATAACCACGGGCTGGCGATGCTCCTTCGCCCAGACCGCGTCCCTCCCATCCCCTCCAAATCTGCCTTTGTTTAATGCACCCCAGTGAAAACAGACTATATTTCACACCACAGGTTAGCAAAGTAATTTGGGCAGAACTGCTCAGGAATATATGCATTTAATATGGGGGGAGGGGGGTAATTCAATTTCCTTCCTATTATTTCAGCTGTGCAGTTACAACTACCCTTAATTCTTCATTAAACCCTCTGAGCTCCGGGGATGTTGCCGTGGTTTATTATCTGCCATCCCTCTTTCACATGAAAATGAAAGGACACACCAAGGAGCAGTTACCATCATGTATTTCTGAGTTGGATATACTAGCAACTCCAGTTAAATCAGGACAATTTAGCACGTTTGTTTGGGTCACAGCATGCTTGCTTATTGTCTCATCCTGTTGCTTTGACCATCATTCATAGCTTGCCGTGATACAGATAGAGAGATTTTATCTTCCTCCCATCATAATGTTGGTTTTATTTGGTTAATGCTCAGTTGACTGAGTGGCTGTTTATCACCCATCTGCGGTTATCATGCAGTGGATTAGTTCAAGGACCAAGAAATTCTGGCTTATTGTGATGGGGCACTTGTGAATTCATTGACTCACATCTTGTGTAGTATAGCATATCTACATTCACATAGTTACTGTGCTTGTACGGCTGTACCAGAAGCTCCAGCTTTATTTGCTTTGTATTAAATGTTTGCTTGCAGCCCTGCATTTCAGGGACTGTGCAGATAGGTGGCTTCCTTTGGTTGCAGTCATAGGGCAAGCCACCTATCCATCATTATTAAGTTTTGCTTCCGCCCCTTGCTCAGAGCAATTGGGAAGGGAAAGGAGCCATTTTTAGTCAGTCTCAGCAAGGAAGGCAAAAGGAAGAGGGGCCGACCAAGGGCAAGATGGATGGATGGCATCCTTGAAGTGACTGCTCTGACCTTGAAGGAGCTGGGGGTGGTGACGGCCGACAGGGAGCTCTGGCATGGGCTGGTCCATGAGGTCACGAAGAGTCGGAGACGACTGAACGAATGAACAACAACAACAGCAAGGAAAGCTAATGTACAGGACGTGTGCAAGCTTCCCCTGTACAAAAGCTTCAACCCTTAAGACTTTCCGGGGGGAAACAGTCTTAAGAGCATCCAAGACTTTCCGATGGAGAACAGTCTTAAGAGTCTCCAAAGATTTCCAGGGAAACAGCCCTAAAGACCAAAGAACTCCAGCTGGAGAACATCTAAGCCTTTACTGGTAGATCCACTTGGCGTTCGAGAAGCAGTTCGACCCGGTAGCGGAGCCCACAACAGTAAGGGTTAGATTACAGTCAGCCTGGGAGAAGTTAAAAAGGGGGCTTTCCTTTAAAGTAAAGAAGAAGTTATTGAAGACAGTTGTCTGTCCTTCGTGGGCAAGTTTAGGAAGCTACCAGTTCCATAAAAGCCTGGAATCATTTGTTTAACTTTCTGAAGACAAGAGAAGTTTCTGTTTGGTTGTTCATTAATAAAAGACTTTGTTATACTTCACAAGCCATCTAAAGATTATTTGTGGTGGAAAACCTCTGAGAACTTCTCCTTGGGCCCCCTGGCTTCCCGCTGGGCAAAAGTTGCACGTCCTGTTCTAAAGGAAATTCTTTACAGGCCCAGTGCGCGACAGAACAGTTATACTGTTGCAACATGATGTTGTTGTTCATTCATTCAGTCATTTCCGACTCTTCGTGACTTCATGGACCAGTCCACGCCAGAGTTCCCTGTCGGCCGTCACCACCCCCAGCTCTTTCAATCCAGTCACTTCAAGAATGCCATCCATCCATCTTGCCCTTGGTCGGCCCCTCTTCCTTTTTCCTTCCATTTTCCCCAGCATAATTGTCTTCTCTAAACTTTCCTTTCTTCTCATGATGTGGCCAAAGGACTTCCTCTTGGCATCTACTATCCTTCCCTCCAATGAGCAGTTGGTTTTATTTCCTGAAGTATGGACTGGTTGGATCTTCTGGCGGTCCAAGGCACTCTCAGAACTTTCCTCCAGAACCACAGTTCAAAACCATCTCTCTTCCTTCGCTCAGGGTTTCCTATGGTCCAGCTCTCACATCTGTAGTGACTACAGGGATGCAGCATGATAGGAGAGATAATATCAAGAGAGATCCTTTCTGGAGAAAGAAAAGTTTGGTTTTATTTCCAGTTGGGACCCTGGAGTGGAGCTGGTCCAAAAGCAACCAGAGTGCCAGATAAAGGTGTTGACTGTACCTTCTATACCCCTACAAATGCAGGCAAACAAAGAAACATGCTTCTACATACATTGACATCATTCACAGATCAGAACCAGGATACTTGTGCTCCCTTCTTCTAGGAGTTAGTCTTTTATGTCTCTTTGTCTTAGAAGGGAGTATCCATGAGACTTGGGGTGCATCTATACTGTCAAATTAATGCAATTTGACTCCACTTTAACTGCCGTGACTGAGTGCTATGGAATCATGAGAATGATACGGTAATTTTACAAGATCTTTAACCTTCTCTGCCAAGGAGTGCTGGTGCCTCACCAAACTGCAACTCCCAGGATTCCATAACATTGAGCCATGGCCGTTAAAGTGGGGTCAAACTGTGTTATTTCAACAATGTAGATGTATCTTTGGAGTTGCATCCCAATAAATATTTGAAGCACTACCTTTAGCTTAGTCTGCATATAGAGCACACTGTTTCCATCCTCCAAAACTTTCAGTGTGATAATATTTTGGAATGTCAAGTTTCCAAAGGAAACAGGAAAATCACATTCAAAGCACCCCTGACAGATGGACATCCAACCTGTGTTTCAAAGCTTCCAAAGAAGGAGCCTCCACCACACTCCGGGGCAGAGAGTTACCCTGCTCTTACAGTCAGGAAGTTCTTCCTAAAGTTCAGATGAAGCCTCCTTTCTTGTAGTTTGAAGCCATTGTTCAGCATCCTAGTCTCCCTGTGGAACTTCTCACCCTTTAAGAAAGTGGGGAGCAGATGGCAATGCTTTCCCTTTGTCTTCTTTACTGTCCTGCTTTGTTTAAAAAGGCCAAACTGTGAAAGGAGCCGGCCATGTTTACGACAGCATGTTGCCAACGATCCTTGGATCTTGCCACCACATTTTACATGGGTGCACTTGAGAAACATTCATCAGAACAGCAGGCGCATTGTAGCTGCACATAACAAAACATTTCCGCTTCCAACCGAGCTGTTAAGGGACACAGAGCACAGTGAATGGCGAGCATGATAGAGACCATTGGAGGAAGCCAAAACACAAAAACCTTTGGCTCTACTCAATGGATGGGTCTCATTATGCATCTTAGTCATCAGCAATTCATTCTTCCTTTTATTTTTTGCAAACAATTAGCTTGTACTGCTTATAAAAGGGATTTGGATTTCATGCAATGTCAATGGACTTCTGCAATTATCAAGTGATTCGGTATAGTATTTCCAATGAAGGTAGAACTTATCAGGAAACCCTATAGACTGCAACCTTTCACATGTGAAAACTGGATCATGTGTGGCCAGGCAACATCAGAGTTTGGTCAAGATGGCAAAAGTGATTACACATCAGCAAGGAGAATCTGCAGCAGTTTGCTTTGGGCTAAATCTACTGGTATTTCTCGAGCTCAAAAGTTTATGTACAATGAAAAGACTTCAAATAAGAAAAATGTTTTCTCCTTGTATTGTCGAAGGCTTTCACAGCAACTGGATTGCTGTAGGTTTTTGGGGCTGTATGGCCATGTTCTAGAAGCATTCACTCCTGATGTTTCGCCTGCATCTATGGCAGGCAACCTCACAACCTCTGAGGATGCTTGCCACAGATGCAGGCGAAACGCCAGGAGAGAATGCTTCTAGAACATGGCCATACAGCCTGAAAAACCCACAACAACCCAATTTTTCCTTATTTTTTAAAAGATTTCCCACAGCTCCAAAATTGCACAATGTTGAAGCTGCTAGAGATTCTGGAAGGACCGAGCAGCAGCTGTACCCCAACTCTATTAAATCTAAACCTTTAATAAATGTATCAACTTGGTATTTTATGTGGAACTTGTATTACTTGTATATCATTTCAGTTCTTAAATGCATAAAATGTATGGATTGTATCTTGAAGGTCGCTACCTCCCCAAGCCCTCAGTTTGCATAAGTCATTGAGAACGGAGATCATGGTCAGGGCCCCTCCAGCTCTTTCCCAAGTCAGGTAATATCAAAATCTTTGTGTGTATTATATGTAAGACAGATGATCTCCTTTGTCACCAAGACAAGCTCAGGATGTTTGTCCATTTAACAGAGGCTGAAAGTGTGCCACTCCCATGGAAGAGGAGGCTCAGCAAAAATTAATTTATGAATTTCTTGAATTGGCAGGCAACACCTGATTATCTGGGACTGCCACCTTTGTGCTTTGAATTTTGCCCCCTTTGTTTCAGCAGAGCTGGACATTTAACAAGGGGTCATCTGCATACCCACATCACCACTTTCTCCAGGTTCATGCTCTCCAGCCATCAGCTGTCTCTCCTGCCATGGTGTCATGTATCATGTTCTTCAGTTGTTGATGGTTGGTGGTGGTAGACCTAGCAGTTGGTGATGGAAGGGTTAATGTAAGTCTTAGTTCTAAAGCAGGGGTCCTCAAACCAAGGCCCGGGGGCCATATGCGGCCCTCCAAGGTCATTTACCCGGCCCTCACTCAGGGTCAACCTAACTCTGAAATGACTTGAAAGCACACAACAACAACAATCCTATCTCATCAGCCAAAAGCAGACCCACACTTCCCATTGAAATACTAATACGTTTATATTTGTTAAAATGACAATTAAAATGTCATTTTAACTATTGTATTGGTTTTAAGTGTTTTTTGCACGACAAATAAGATATGTGCAGTGTGCATAGGAATTCATTCATGTTTTTTTTTTCAAATTATAACCTGGCCCTCCAACAGTTTGAGGGACCATGACCTGGCCCTCTGTTTAAAAAGTTTGAGGACCCCTGTTCTAAAGGGTTGAGTAATCTGTAAGTAAGAGTTCATGGGGGAAAGCAATTAAGTGTGGAGGTATGCAGCTGTGTGTTTCTGGATATAATGAGCTAGCCTTGGGACTGATCTTCAGGAGAAAAGTTATTTTGGTGGTAGATGCTGCTGGTTTCCCCCCAGGGTTGTGGATTTTTGGTTTCCTGACCTGTCTCCTGTACTCTTGGAACCCTGGAACCTTGAATCTCTGGACTGGCTTTTCACTACGGAATACACTCTGGATCCCTGGACTTTGCTCATTGAACTCTTGGCGTTTGACCACTGGACTGGACCTTTTGACTACAGTGTTATCTTGAACTTGCAATAGTGTTTGCTATCAGTTTTGTATTATATTCTGTGACTGAGTGCTATATTTATGTTTTGGACTTGGATGTTCGAGCAAGTTTTCAACTAATTCCGATGTGATGATGTTTTGATCATGGACTAGCAATCAAGGATAACGAATTGGATTACGACTTTAACTATGAGATGTTCCGGTCTGTATTGGTGGCCCAATACTATGTATGTATATGTATGTATTTTTATATTTTATTTTATATTTTTAAAGTGAATATTGTATTTTTAAATATGTTGTAAACCGCAATGAGTCGCCGCACAGGCTGAGATATTAGCGGTATACAAGTGTACTAAATAAATAAATAAATAAATAAAACAGCCAGAAAGTAGGTGCTGTTTTAATTAAACTTTTGATACTTTTGGTTCATCTCTACCTTAATAAGGCAGAGCCCTGGCATCGTAACACATGCGAGTGTTCTCCTGAAACTCAGTTCTTGTGGGTTTTTTCGGGCTATATGGCCATGTTCTAGAGGCATTTCTCCTGACGTTTCGCCTGCATCTATGGCAAGCTTCCTCAGAAGTGAGACCTCACCTCTGAGGATGCTTGCCATAGATGCAGGCGAAACGTCAGGAGAAATGCCTCTAGAACATGGCCATATAGCCCGAAAAAACCCACAAGAACTGAGTGATTCCGGCCATGAAAGCCTTCGACAATACGTTCTCCTGAAAGCTGTGGCATCAGGAGAACCCTGGCCAATCCCTCCCTGGATCCTAGCCAGCCTGGCTTTTCAGCCAGTCAGGAGAGGGAGCAGGAAGTCTGAATAGCTGCAAGAACTGCATAAAATGTCATGTATTTTTCTGTGAATGTGTGCTTGTACTTTTTTGAAGTATTTTGCTTATACTTGCATTCTATTTGGCCAAATCATACTGAATCTCTGTAGCTTTGCTTCCAACCCAGAGTGCTTGTTCTCAATCCTGGCTGATCTAGTTAAGCAGAAGCCTGCCGGGCATGGACCTCCTATATCTGCAGTCCTAACTAAAATCACCACACTGGGAAGGGCAAGACTGTACCCTCTGCTCTCCTTTCCCTGCTATAATTGAATTAATTGCGTGCTTTTTTGAGAAATTTTTGCACTTTCAGAACAGTTTGCAGCCATTAAAATAAGTGATAAAGTAGAAGGAAGATAGAGAAACTGGGATGCTTTGCAAGCTCAACTAAATATTTATACAACAGTCCCTCTCTATATTGCAGATATCATGAATCTCCCTAATTTTAATTCATATGTACATAAGTCTGCTTATGAAGATTTAACTTCTGCACAGGATTCCAGCCATCATGTCGGCATCATTGTCATTATTATATTCATTTGTTTCCCACTTTTATCTTTGTGATTGAGACACAAAGCGGCTATTATCCCTAAGGCAGCCATTCGGCATGGCAGGTAAATCCATTCCGACATTTTAATTAAGATGATTCAGTAATTATCTATATTATAAAGGTGTTTTGCATTATGTAAATGTTTGATAATTTCTGCTCTTCATTTTAATAATCAAAAATAATGCCTGCAAATACTTGGAGGATGCACAATTTCCTGAGGTTGAATGACAGTCTCTTTAGAATCAATTAAGGTAGCTTTGCCTGTCAAGTGAAGTAACATTTGTGGCTCATAATGAATTTACTATCATTAATTACTACTTATGAAACCATAGGGTACGTTTGCTATGTTGATTTTGCCCATTTTTCAAAATACCTCCTAGTTTACTCAGAGCATTGTAGTAACCCCACGTTTGCTGGAGTTAGGGGTGCACGACCCTACAAAAGGGACAGAAGCACAAACAAAAATACCATAACACTTAATATTTACCTAAAAAGAACACCTTTCTAGAAATGCCTATATCAGTTGTTCTCAACCCTGCTAATGCTGCGACCCCTTAATACACTTCCTCATGTTGTGGTGACCCCCAACCGTAAAATTATTTTCATTGCTACTTAATCACTATAATTTTGCTACTGTTATGAATCGTAATGTAAATATCTGATATGCTGGATGTATATCAGATATACATCCTGCATATCAGGATGGTTCACTGGACCAAATTGGGCACAAATACCCAATACACCCAAATTTGAATACTGGTGGGGTTAGGGGACGGTCCTATTGATTTTGTCATTTGGGAGTTGTAGTTGCTGGGATTTATAGTTCACCTACAATCAAAGAGCATTCTGAACTCCACCAACGATGGAATCAAACCAAACTTGACACACATGACCAATTGAAAATAGGTAGACAGTAAGCTGGGCTGAAGGTCAGGTGCTCACCCTGACCCGGGCTTCTAACTGCTAACCTTTTGATTGGTAAGATCTATTGCTGCTGGCGATTAACCAGCTGTGCTAAAACCCAGCCTGATATCAACTCCCACAATTCCTGAATATTGTAAGGAGTGGTCTGAACCCTTACAAGCATGCTTTTTTTGCTCCTATACACAGAAATTGCCTGATACTTCTTAGATGGAATTTTTTTCTATAAAGACAAATAGTGTTGCACACCAGGACAGGAAACGCCCCCTGATTTTAGAACACCACACTGTTGAATGGGAAACAATCTTTTTATTGAAGATAATTAGAAAGAAGAAAGTAAAAAAGCACTTAATAGGAATAGGTAAATGCAATTAGATAAGAAGATAAGGAGGAGCAAAAATAATCCAGGGTATAGTCCATAAAATAAAGTCCACACTTCTCTAATATAATTCAGGAAAACAGGAAACATTAACCCAAGCCATGAGTAGACATTCATACACTCCAAGAGTCCAAATCATGAACGAGAAATACTTATGTAATTATGTTTAGTGACGTGTGGACTTTGTTTTTATGGACTTTGCTGAACTTTACCCTGGACTATTTTTGCTCCTGCTTATCTTCTTACCTAATTGAATTTACCTATTCCTATTAAGTGCTTTTTTACTTTCTTCTTTCTAATTATCTTCAATAAAAGGATTGTTTTTCAATCAACGTTGTGGTGTTTACAATCATTTAAGATAATTAGAAAGAAGAAAGTAAAAAAGCACTTAATAGGAATAGGTAAATTCAATTAGGTAAGAAGATAAGCAGGAGCAAAAATAGTCCAGGGTAAAGTTCAGCAAAGTCCATAAAAACAAAGTCCACACGTCACTAAACATAATTCAGGAAAACAGGAAACATTAATCCAAGTCATGAGTAGGCATTCATACAATTCGAGGGTTGAATGAAAAGTAATGCCTCCGCCTTCGTGACTCCTCAACAGATGCCAGTACTGGTATGCGGCAGATACTGGCTTGTTCAGTAGACTCTCCTCTACAGTTCCATTTTGGTGGGAAGTCTTAATATTGAATAGTTGTGAATAGTTGTGTTGTTAAAGTGTGAAGTATGGAACCCTGCGCAGATGGTCAGTCAATGCGACTTAAGCAACATGCAGTCATTGAATTCTTGACAGCAGAAGGTGTCACCCCAAAGGAGATTCATCAGAGAATGCAAGCTGTTTATTGTGATTGTGTTGATGTGAGTGCTGTGTGTCGTTGGGGAAGTAAGTTTAAAGATGTTGAGGTGGGAACATCTGACTTGCATGACAAACAAAGAGTTGGACGTCTTGTGACAGCAACCACTGAGTTTCACAAGCAAATGTTGACAGATTGATTCAGGACGATCATCATGTCACTCAGAGAGAAATTTCAAGCATAATTGGCATTTCACAAGAACATGTGGGTCACATTATGCTTTGCTATCAGAAGATTTTTGCACAATGGGTACCCAGGATGCTGACACCTGAAATGAAAGTGCAAAGACCTGAAATTTGCCAGGAACCATGATGGCTTCAGAAAATATGCTCATCGTTGGCAGAAATATATCCAATTATCTGGTGATTATATGGAAAAGTGAATAGTGGTAATTAAAGAGCACATTCTAAGGATTATTTCTACTTTGATTTATTAAAATATTCCCATCCAAACCCATGTAACAAAAGTGGAGGTGTATTGCTGAAGGCTCTCATGGCCAAAATCACTGGGTTGTTGTAGGTTTTTTCGGGCTATATGGCCATGTCCTAGAGGCATTCTCTCCTGACGTTTCGCCTGCATCTATGGCAAGCATCCTCAAAGGTGGAGGCATGAATTTCATTCAACCATCGTATGTACAAATATAAACCCCACCCCAAATCCTGAACAGTCTAGGTTAGACACACTTTGAATAAGGGACACCCAGCAGGTGGCAGGCTGCATTACAGATGGATCGATCCAATCAAGGATGTCATAGCCCTCAGTTTGCAAGAACCGAGCAGGTTCTTGGAGGTCTCTCTTTCACATAGCTGTCATCAATCAAAATCAACTTGATGGAAAATTGCAACGGCAACAAATCTTTACCTGTCATAATGCTATTGATGGCCAAGAGTCATGACTGCCGTGTGCAGCTTTCAGGAACAGAAGGAACATGGCATTGAATGAGAACTTACTCCTTTGCTGCGTCAGCTCCACTGGCTGCCAATTAGCTTCCAAGCATAATTCAAAGTGCTAGTGTTGACCTACAAAACCCGAAACGGTTCCGGCCCAGTTTACCTGTTTGAACAGATTCACCCCTATGAACCATCAAGGTTGTTAAGATCTTCTGGAGGGGCCCTGCTCTCGGTCCCACCTCTTTCGCAAACGTGTCCGGTGGGGACAAGAGACAGGGCCTTCTCGGTGGTGGCCCCTTGGTTGTGGAACTTTCTCCCAATGGAGATTAGATCTGCCCCTTCCCTCCTGACCTTCAGAAAACTAGTGAAATCCTCGTGTTCAGATGGAATCTCCTCTCTTGTAGTTTGAAGCCATTGTTCCGCGTCCTAGTCTCCAAGGAAGCAGAAAACAAGCTTGCTCCCTCCTCCCTGTGGCTTCCTTTCACATATTTATACATGGCTATCATATCTCCTCTCAGCCTTCTCTTCTTCAGGCTAAACATGCCCTGCTCCTTAAGCCGCTCTTCATAGGGCTTGTTCTCCAGACCCTTGATCATTTTAGTCGCCCTCCTCTGGACACATTCCAGCTTGTCAATATCTCTCTTGAATTGTGGTGCCCAGAATTGGACACAATATTCCAGATGTGGTCTAACCAGAGCAGAATAGAGGGGTAGCATGACTTCCCTAGATCTAGACACTAGGCTCCTATTGATGCAGGCCAAAATCCCATTGGCTTTTTTTGCCGCCACATCACATTGTTGGCTCATGTTCCCCTTCCTCTCCACGAGGACTCCAAGATCTTTTTCACACGTCCTGCTCTCGAGCCAGGCATTGTCCCCCATTCTGTATCTTTGCATTTCATTTTTTCTGCCAAAGTGGAGTATCTTGCATTTGTCACTGTTGAACTTCATTTTGTTAGTTTTGGCCCATCTCTCTAATCTGTCAAGATCCCTTTGAATCCTGCTCCTGTCCTCTGGAGTATTGGCTATCCCTCCCAATGTGGTGTCGTCTGCAAACTTGATGATCCTGCCTTCTAGCCCTTCATCTAAGTCATTAATAAAGATGTTGAACAGGACCGGGCCCGGGACGGAACCCTGCGGCACTCCACTCGTCACTTCTTTCCAAGATGAAGAGGAAGCATTGGGGAGAATCACCCTCTGGGTTCGTCCATTTAACCAATTACAGATCCACCTCACCGTAGTTTTGCCTAGCCCACATTGGACTAGTTTCCTTGCCAGAAGGTCATGGGGGACCTTATCAAAGAAGGTCTTACTGAAATCCAGGTACGCTACATCCACGGCATTCCCCACATCTACCCAGTCCCTCTATAGAGGGTGAGAAGACCGGGGTATAAAAGTTTTAAATAAAAAATAATAATAAATAACTTAGACATTTTACTTTTGGACTAAATGGCTCTCTTGGCCAGCTAATCTTGTTTCAGTTCTGGCCATTTGCTCCAGCAACGCCTCTTTCCTGCCCTTTTTTTCTCTCAGCATCATTCAATGATCTCTTTGAGGTTCTGTATCATTGCCTAAACTGCTTTATCCGTCACTCTGTGGGATTCTGCCTGCGGGGAGAGAAATGCTTGGGGGCACGGTTCCTTTTCTGCAGATCTGAGCAATGGCGATGTTAGGCTCACACCTCTGTTTCATCTTTTTGCTTCACCTAAACATCATCCCAGTCGCAGTGATAATGAGATGGGAGACCCCTCCTCTCTTCACCATCCTTCTATGTTGCCGCTATCCTGCTTAAATATCCTGAAGGCATCAGATCCCATCTGATCTTGGAAGCTAAGAAGTGTCATCCCATATTAGTACTTATACTGGAGCCTGTCAAACGATGCCTGGTGCTGTAGGCTCTATTTCAGAGGAAGGAACTGGCAAAGCCACCTTTGAGTATTCCTTATTTATTTATTTACCATATTTATATACCACCCCTCTCAGCCCAGAGGCAATTTGGAGTGGTTCACAACTAGGCAACAATCTCTGTTGCGCACAATAACTGCAGCCCAGTGTCAAAACCAAAGCCATTTGGACCGGAAGCACTATTTTACTAGCTCACCTGGGATCTTGGCCGATGTCTTCTGTGCTGTTGCGAGCTAGGGCTGTAACAGCTGTACTTTTCTATAGGATGTATACTTTAAGCCCAGCGGGAAGCCAGGGGGCCTCAAAGAGAGGTTCTCAGGGATTTTTCTGAAGTGATGGTCTTTAGAGTCTTCAATGATACAACAAAGTCTTTATTATGGAACAAACAACAAATCTTCAAAGGTTCAAACAACACTTCAAGGCTTTCTTAGTCTAGTCCTCAATGGACTGGTACTTGACGTAACTTTGATTAGCTAAACTTTTTCTGTAGGAAAACCCCCTTTTAACCTCTCCCAGGCTGCTTTCTATCTATGCCTCATCGGTGTGGGTCCTACTACCGATTCCAAATGCATCTGGGTATTGAGTAGACCTATCAGCCGAGGCTTGAAGATATTTCAGCTGGAGTTCAGTGGATCTCTAATGCTGTCCTCCCTCCGAGAATTCTTTGAAAGTTCAGGGCTGTTTTCCCTCTGTTGCTGTGAGGCTGAGAGGCCGTGAGCTCTCAGCCAGAGCTTTTGGGACCTTTCTCCTGGAATTTCTGTTTCTGTATCCCTTGATGTTATTGAGAAAGGAAGCTTTTCTATGGGACGAGCTGGTCTACGTCCTATAGCTTAGCTATCTTGTGTGAGACAGCCCAAAAACTGGCTCCTTTCCCTCCCAGAGCCCAGAACAAGGGGAGGGACCAAAGCTTAACTATGATGGACAGGAGCCCTGCCTTATGATTGCAGACTTTAACAGAAAGAAAAAAAGTTGGAGCTCCTGGTACAGCCGTACCAGCACATCTTCTTTCCAGGAAGTGAAGGTGCTTTTAAAAAATCTGCTGGATAATGGAAGAAAATAAAAACACGATGGTGCCTTTATGAACTGTTTCCTTCCTCCCTTGCACCCCCTCCCTTGCTCTGCTTTTCTAAATGCTAGTAAAAACCAGGTAAGCCAGCAGCTTTACTGCTCTAAAGTTTGTTTATTTCTCACAAAGACTTACCTTTCAAATAAAGGGCAAAGTAACCTTTTTCTTCCTTTCCCAGGCTCCAAACAGCTGTGATTTCTCCAAGAGGAATCGGTATATTGTTCAGTTAGCCGCACCAGCCTTTTAATCTTCCAGAAGGTTCAGCTATTAGCCCGCCTGCACTGGGAAAAACTCCACGTTCTTTTGGATGTTTCTTTGCAGCAGATCTTTAATTAATCTAGAAGAGATAGGCCTTTAATTTTTTCCTCCCTTTAAGAAAAAAATGCTGTGTATATTCTCAGCCCATACAATCTTATCAACCTGACCTCTGCAGAAAATCAATTCCAGCAGGCTGCCTTATTACATTTAAATATATGTACTGAAGTTGATACGGTGCATAGCGGCAAAGTTCAAAAGTGGAAGGAAAATAGTAGCCAAAATTGTTGTTCATTCGTTCAGTCGTCTCCGACTCTTCGTGACCTAATGGAGCAGCCCACTCCAGAGCTCCCTGTCGGCCGTCACCACCCCCATCTCCTTCAAGATCAGTCCAGTCACTTCAAGGATGCCATCCATCCATCTTGCCCTTGGTCGGCCCCTCTTCCTTTTGCCTTCCAGTTTCCCCAGCATAATTGCCTTCTCTAGGCTTTGCTGTCTCCTCATGATGTGGCCAAAGGACTTCCACTTTGTCTCTAGTCTCCTTCCCTCCAGTGAGCAGCCGGGCTTTATTTCCTGGAGGATGGACTGGTTGGATCTTCTCGCAGTCCAAGGCACTCTCAGAACTTTCCTCCAACACCACAGCTCAAAAGCATCGATCTTCCTTCGCTCAGCCTTCCCTAAGGTCCAGCTCTCACATCCGTAGGTTACTACAGGGAATACCATGGCTTTGACTAGGCAATGGATCTTTGTTGCCAGTCTGATGTCTCTACTCTTTACGATTTTATCGAGACTGGACATTGCTCTCCTCCCAAGAAGGAAGCGTCTTCTGACTTCCTGGGCACAGTCTGCATCTGCAGTCATCTTTGCGCCTAGAAATACAAAGTCTGTCACGGCCTCCACATTTTCTCCCTCTATTTCCCAGTTGTCAATCATTCTTGTTGCCATAATCTTGGTTTTCTTGATGTTTAGCTGCAACCCAGCTTTTGTGCTTTCTTCTTTCACCTTGATTAGAAGGCTCCTCAGCTCCTCCTCGCTTTCGGCCATCAGAGTGGTGTCATCTGCATATCTGAGGTTGTTAATGTTTCTTCCAGCAATTTTCACCCCAGCTTTGCATTCATCCAGCCCCGCACATCCTCGCATGATGTGTTCTGCATACACGTTAACCAAAATAGTAGAAAGTAGTAGCCAAAATAGTAGAAAAAAAAGAAAAGAAAGTATGGTTGGAATAGTCTCTCCTTTCTTAAAATATGAGCCATGACTGTGTTCATGCAGTTGCATAGTGGTTGAACTATTTATTTATTTTTATTTGGTACGCTTATATACCGCTAATATCTCAGCCTATGCGGCGACTCATTGCGGTTTATATACCACCTTTGTGCCAAACGACCACAATGTGCAACCACTTCTGGTGAAAAGCCAGGATGAAGACAATCTTCATCCTGGACACAACCTTCCAGGTGAGGTCTGACCAAAGTAGCCATAGCCTTCTAGCATGCTGACATTTTCCCGCTTGTCTTCCCAAGAGATTTGCAGGATTTTTCGGAGGCAGAGCTGATGGAATCGTTTCCGGAGTTGTATGTGACGTCTGTAGACTGTCCACGTCTCGCAGGCGTATAGCAGGGTTGGGAGGACAATAGCTTTGTAAACAAGCACCTTGGTATCCCTACGGATGTCCCGGTCCTCAAACACTCTCTGCTTCATTCGGGAAAATGCTGCACTCGCAGAACTCAGGCAGTGTTGTATTTCAATGTCAATGTTGGCTTTTGTGGAGAGGTGGCTGCCAAGGTAGCGGAAATGATCAGCATTTTCTAATATTACACCATTAAGCTGTATTTCTGGCATTGGAGAGGGTGTGGCTGGTGACTGTCAATAAATAAATAAATAAATCAGACTCATTAAATAAATCAATATTACTTGATTGGGGAAGTAAAGAAGGTGGCTTCACGAAGGTCTGGTTGCACTTTATGTACCGTAATGATGGCTTCAACACACAGTTGTTTTTCCCAATATCCTCCAGATCTTTCCCTAGAGACAATTTCATTTTCTACAACAGGAAAGGAAGGGGAAAAAAAGTGGTGTATTCTTGCCCGTGTTCTGCATGCCAGCATCTCCTCTGCCTCCTTTTTTATCTATTTAATATGTAAGTTATCTCGCTTTCCCATAAAGTTGTGTTCAATAAATGCTAATGGCATTTATAAAACTCATCATAAAGCATCAGTGAAATCTCACTTTCAGCACATAATGGATCACAAAGTACCCGGAACGCCGAGCGGCATCATTAAAAATCCAGATGCAGAAGCCAGGCACCATCTTGTTCTCCTTATCAGGAGGGGGAAACCACAACGGAAAATAAGGTATTGTGCAGTCACATCACGAACAGACATATACAGAAATGGTTGCAAGCCTGTATCGTGCACCTGAGTCACAATAATCCTCTCTGGTTTGGACAGATCCCTTTTTACCAGATCGACTCTACAGTTCCAAATACTGAGATCCCGCAACTCACCCAACTAAATCTGATTCTGGGTTGGGTTTATGGTCTTTAGGATAACCAGGCCTGGGCAAACTTCAACCCTCCAGGTGTTTTGGACTTCAACTCCCTCAATTCCTAACAGCCTATCAAATCCTCACAACCTCTGAGGATGCCTGCAGGCGAAACGTCAGGAGAGAATGCTTCAGGAAAATGGCCATACAACCTGGAAAACTCACAACAACCCAGTCTACCCAAAGATTGTGACTACATTGTGTTGTCGAAGACTTTCATAGCTGGAATTCCTGGGTTCCTGTGAGTTTTCCATGCTGTATGGCCATGTTTCAGTAGCATTCTCTCATAACGTTTTGCCTGCATCCGTGGCTGGCATCTACAGAAGTTCTGTTGGCAGTGAGGCAAGGGGAATGTATATATAATTGTGGGAGAAAGACCCGTAGTCTGTTTATTTATTTCGTATTAAAAGAGGTTACATAGAGGTAACTTGGCCTCTGTTGCCTGGAGGCATCCTCTGTTTGTGTTGGTTTGCTGTCAGTAGTTCTCCTGTTTTGGAGTGGTGCTCTTATTTACTGTCTTGATTCTGGTGGTTTTTTTTGTATTTTCTTTCTTGGCAAGGAAGTGTGTGGACTGATCAAACATGAACTACACGTGGTTTATTTTATATTACGCTACAATAAGGACAGTGTAGAAAAGGCCTTGGACATCCAGAAATTGTACAAGGGTTGAATGAAAAGTAATGCCTCCACCTTCGTAACAATTTATTCCCCGACAGATGGCAGTACTGGTATGCGGCAGGTACTGGCTTGTTCAGTAGACTCTCCTCTACAGTTCTATTTTGGTGGGAAGCCTTAGCATTGAATGGTTGTGTTGTTAAAGTGCAAAGTCGGTCAGTCAATGTGACTTAAGCAACGTGCAGTCATTGAATTTTTGACAGCAGAAGATGTCACCCCAAAGGAGATTCATCAGACAATGCAAGCTGTGTTGATGTGAGTACTGTGCATCATTGGGCGAGTAATTTTAAAGATGTTGAGGTGACACCTTCTGCTATCAAGAATTCTATGACTGCACATTGCTTAAGTTGCACTGACCGCCCGTCTGTGCAGGGTTCCATACTTTGCACTTTAACAACACAACCATTCAATGCTAAGGCTTTCTGCCAAAATAGAACTGTAGAGAAGAGTCTCCTGAACAAGCCAGTACCTGCCGCATACCAGTACTGCCATCTGTTGAGGAGTCACGAAAGTGGAGAAATTACTTTTCATTCAACCCTCTTACATACCTAATTTGTCTTTGTACATATAGTAGAGTCTCACTTATCCAACATAAATGGGTCAGCAGAACCAAAATAGAACTGTAGAGAAGAGTCTCCTGAACAAGCCAGTACCTGCCGCATACCAGTACTGCCATCAGTTGAAGAGTCATGAAGGTGGAGACATTACTTTTCATTCAACCCTCGTATGTATGTAATTTGTCTTTGTACATATAGTAGAGTCTCGCTTATCCAACATAAACGGGTCGGCAGAACCAAAATGGAACTGTAGAGAAGAGTCTCCTGAACAAGCCAGTACCTGCCGCATATCAGTACTGCCATCTGTTGAGGAGTCACGAAGGCGGAGACATTACTTTTCATTCAACCCTCGTATGTACGTAATTTGTCTTTGTACATATAGTAGAGTCTCGCTTATCCAACATAAATGGGTCGGCAGAACCAAAATGGAACTGTAGAGAATTTATTTATCGTGTCAGGGCAACCAGTCGATTATATTAACATTTCTAACAGAACAAAACAAACAGACAAAATACAAATTTGGTGAGTTTGGTAGTTGATTAAATGTCCTTTGACCAGTATCTGGCCACTTGGAGTGCTTCTGAAGCGACCAGCATGCAAACTGTAGAGAAGAGTCTCCTGAACAAGCCAGTACCTGCCGCATACCAGTACTGCATTCTGTTGAGGAGTCACGATGTTGGAGACATTACTTTTCATTCAACCCTCTTATGTACATAATTTGTCTTTGTACATATAGTAGAGTCTCGCTTATCCAACATAAACGGGTCGGCAGAACCAAAATGGAACTGTAGAGAAGAGTCTCCTGAACAAGCCAGTACCTGCCGCATACCAGTACTGCCATCTGTTGAGGAGTCATGAAGGTGGAGACATTACTTTTCATTCAACCCTCGTATATCTGTATTTTCTTGCATTATCTGATGAATCTCTTTTGCGGTGACACTTTCTGCTGTCAAAAATTCAATGACTGAATATTGCTTAAGTAACATTGACCGACCATCTGTGCAGGGTTCCGTACTTTGCACTTTAACAACACAACCATTCAATGCTAAGCCTTCCTGCCAAAGTAGAACTGTAGAGGAAAGTCTTCTGAACGAGCCAGTACCTGCCGCATACCAGTACTGCCATCGGTTGAGGAGTTACGAAGGTGGAGGTATTACTTTTCATTCAACCCTTGTACAATTTCTGGATGTCCAAGGCCTTTTCTACACTGTCCTTATTGTAGCATAATGTAAAATACCACCTGTAGTTCATGTTTGATCAGTCCACACACTTCCTTGCTAGAGAAAGAAAATATGTTACTCGGATGATCAATAAAGAGCAAGTAGTTTACTCTTTGTAATTCAGAACAACATATGTACAATCATGTGATCAGTTACATCGACTCACAAAATGTCCCTTTTGAGAGAGTTCCATACTTTGCACTTTAACAACACAACTGTTCAATGCTAAGGTTTCCCGCCAAAGTAGAACTGTAGGGAAGAGTCTACTGAACAAGCCAGTACCTGCCGCATACCAGTACTGCCATCTGTTGAGGAGTCACCAAGGTGGAGACATTTGCATTCAACCCTCGTAGTTTTCCTTCGTATTTCCGCCTCAAACCAACTCACAAATAATTTTGCACCTTGAATAGCTCTTCAGTAGTAAACCTTAAAGCAATTTATTACACGACTTTCCACTCTCTACTTTTTCTAAAGCATAGCTCCAGCCTACAAAGTTATTATTATTAATATGGGGGCCAGGAGGTCTAATTACCCTGCCTCTCTTTAATTGTGAAAGAAAGAAAGATGTTCTAGTCATGCATTTGATTTGGGTTCAGGAGATTGGACAGCTCCTATCAATTTTGGGCTGAAACCCAGAAGAGATCCACCTACTCGCCTGCCCTCCACCACCCTGGGATTCAGCAAAACATCTCAGAAAGAGACAAGAGTATTGACACTTTACACATCAGGAACAAATGGAAGTTCGACAAGGGGGAAAGCTACAAACCAAATCAAGGCAAATTCATGCATAGAGAGAAAAAAGAATTTAAAAAATTGCATTTCCCCCCCTCTTATGCACCTAAAGTATTGAACACTTGTCTGTCACTTAGATTTCAGCAGTCAGTGGCACTGAATAGATGTCGGGAAAGCGCCGTTGGCCCCAGAGAACAACTATTATTATTTTTTGGTGATAAAGCCTTGCAAACTATAATTTAGCTGCCAAAGTCATAATCAGGTGTTGACTTAATTAAAATCCCTTGAAGTGAGAGAAAAACACTTTTTAAGAAAATATATAGAAGCATCTCTCATCGGAGATTATCATTGCCTCTGGCTCTCCCACGAAAATGCTACAAGGAATACAAATCAGCTTCCCTTCGTGATTCAGGTTTGCTTTCTCCTCTTGGAAAAGATTTGTGCAAACACTTTTACCCATCCAGAAAGTCTGGATGAGTAAAAGAATTTGGGCCTTCTCTCCCAATACAAGCCACTGCCCTCCCAGTAACAATGTCAACATGTCCTGTCCCCCCCCCCCCCCCCCAAAAAAAGACAGTGTTTTATTGTTGCAACCCAGATCAGGAAACAACACCGTAAGATATTAATCCACCACACTTGACCAAAGTCATAATCAGGTGTTGACTTAATTAATTTCCGAAGCTCTAGGTGCTCTTACTGCCTATTACAGGGAAAACCAGCTGATCCCCAACCCATCTAAAACACAGACATGTGCCTTTCATCTCAAGAACTGAGAAGCATCCCGAGCTCTGAGGATCACCTGGGAAGGAATCCCACTGGAGCATTGCAGTGCACCCAAATACCTGGGAATCACTCTGGAGCGTGCTCTGACCTACAAGAAGCACTGCCTGAATATCAAGCAAAAAGTGGGTGCTAGAAACAATATCATACGAAAGCTGACTGGCACAACCTGGGGATCACAACCAGATACAGTGAAGACATCTGCCCTTGCGCTGTGCTACTCCGCTGCTGAGTATGCATGCCCAGTGTGGAACACATCTCACCACACTAAAATAGTGGATGTGGCTCTTAATGAGACATGCCGCATTATCACGGGATGTCTGCGCCCTACACCACTGGAGAAATTACACTGTTTAGCTGGTATTGCACCACCTGACATCTGCCAGGAAGTGGCAACCAATAGTGAAAGGACCAAGCCAGAGACATCTCCAGCTCATCCCCTGTTTGGGTATCAGCCAGCACATCAACGACTTAAATCCAGACATAGTTTTCTAAGATTTACGGAGACACTGGCTGGAACACCTCAGCAAGCGAGAGTCCAAAAGTGGCAGGCTCAAACCCAGAACTTCAACCAATGGCTGATACCAAACGAGAGACTCCTCCCTGGGCACACAGAAGACTGGGCGACTTGAAAGGCGCTGAACAGACAGTGTTCTGGCACCACAAGATGCAGAGCCAACCTTCAGAAATGGGGCCACAAAGTGGAATCCTCGACATGCGAGTGTGGAGAAGAGCAAACCACTGACCACCTGCTGCAATGCAACCTGAGCCCTGCCACCTGCACAATGGAGGACCTTCTTGCAGCAACACCAGAGGCACTCCAAGTGGACAGATACTGGTCAAAGGACATTTAATCAACTACCAAACTCACATATTTTGTATTTTCTCTGTTTGTTTGCTTTGTTTCTGTTAGAAATGTAATATATTTGACTGGCTGCCCTGACACGAGAAAAAACACACACACTTGTCTGTAGGAAAAAACAATCCTTTTTTATTGATAAAAATGGTTACAAAATAGAGGAAAATACAAAGTCCAAAAAGCCACAGTAAAATTCAGCAGTCAGGAATATCTATGAACTAGATCAAAATTCCAAAAGCAACACTAGAAAAACCTGGAACCTGTTAGCATCTCACTAACGTTACTTGGAAACTAGAAGCCTCTGGGAATGCAGGCCATGGAAACCGGGAAATCTGCCAAGGAAATGCCTCAGTCTAAACGATGCTTGATCTAATGAGAGAGCCCGGGGAGAGACACTTAAAACTAAAGAAACTGTTTCGAGACACGCCTCCAGGCTTTGAAGCCTGTGCCTCCTTTTCCTTTAATCAGCTTGACCTTCGCAGACTCTGCGATTCACTCCTGTTTTTCCAAATCCGTCCTTTTCTATCCTCATTAAAAAAGGCAGGTGCTAGCTCCTCTGGAGAACTATCACCGCTTGATTCAGAAACATTCCCATCAGGATGCATAGTTTCACTTTCCAAGCCACTGACCTCAGAATCAACAGTTTCAACAGTTTCCAAACCATCACGGACAAATTCATGTTCAGTAGCCTGTTCAGCTGCATCAGGAAATACAATCAGAGAATCAGGTTCAGGTTCACACGCAGGCGGAACCCCAAAACTTATATTAATTTTTGCTTCCAAAGATGTTCTAGGTCAGTGGTTCTCAACCTTCCACATACCGCGACCCCTGGATACAGGTTCCTCATGTTGTGGTGACCCCCAACCATAAAATTATTTTCATTGCTACTTCAGAACTGTAATTTTGCTACTGTTATGAATCGTCATGTAAATATCTGATATGCTAGATTTATTTTCATTAACTGGACCAAATTTGGCACAAATACCCGATATGCCCAAATTTGAATACTGGTGGGGTTGATGTTGTCATTTGGGAGTTGTAGTGGCTGGGATTTATAGTTCACTTACAATCAAAGCGCATTCTGAACTCCACCAAGGATGGAATTGACCCAAACTTGGCACACAGACCTCCCATAACCAACAGAAAATACTGGAAGGGTTTGGTGGGCATTGACCTTGAGTTTGGGAGTTGTAGTTCATCGACATTCAGAGAGCACCGTGGACTCAAACATTGACCAAGCTTGGCACAAATACTCCATATGCCCAAATATGAACACAGATGGAGTTTGGGGGAAATAGACCTTGCCCTCTGGGAGTTGTAGTTGCTGGCATGTATAGTTTACTTAGAACCAAAGAGCATCCTGAACCTCACCAGCAATAGAATTGGGCCAAACTTCCCACATAGAACCCCCATGACCAACAGAAAATACTGTGTTTTCTGGTGGTCTTTGGCGACCCCTCTGACACCCATTCATGACCCCTCAGGGGTCCCGACCCCCAGGTTGAGAAACACTGCTCTAGGTCTTATTTTCAGGGAATGCCTTATTTTTATGTGAAGAAAAATTCACATTTATTTTTGAACCAGAAAAAAGAAAAAAGAAAAAGAGGAACATTGTATTGTTGAAGGCGATCAAGGCTGGAATCACTGGGTTGTTGTAGGTTTTTCGGGCTACATGGCCATGTTCTAGAAGCATTCTCTCCTGATGTTTTGCCTGCATATAGGGCAAGCATCCTCAGAGGTCGTGAGGTCTCAGTTTTGGAAGAAAGCCTCACTAGCAATTCCTTTCAACTAGGCAAAATAGGGACTGAAGACTCCAGCCACCTCATTTAGTTATTAGGGATGGTTAATAGCAATGCATCTAATTGTAGCGTGCGAAAGATTGATTGTTGATTGCAGTTCTACTGGCTAAAGTGATGATCATTTCAACACACCATCTGCTGATGGCTACTTTAAAAGCATTGAAATAGAAATTGCATTTACATAGCGTCTGGCTGCAGCGTCTCTGCAGACCTTCCGGATAGAAGAGGTCTCTCTGGATGACCACCAAGAGTGGAATGCAAAATGTTATGGCTTCCCCTGCCAAACTTGCTGATACAGAGAGTACAATGCATTACACAGATATAAGCACTGGGACTGTGGCACAGCTGGCTGGGAGTCAGCTGCAGTAAGATCACTACTGACCATGAGTTTGAAGCCAGCTCTGGTTGGAGTGAGCTTCCGACCAATTTGTGTATCTTGTTGTCGACCTTCAGAGCCCAAAAGACAGTTGCATCTGTCAAGTAGGAAATTTAGGTACCACTTATGTGGGGAGGCTAATTTAACTAATTTACGAGGCCATAAAAATCTCCAGCAAGTATGCAAAGAATGAGGAAGTACTTCATTGGTGTCACAAATGGACGGTGAAGCAACAGCTCCCCTGGTGGCCAGAAGCTGGAATGTTAAATAGCCTCTGAGTATCTGACTATATATTTTGTGTGTCTATGGCATTGAATGTTTGCTATGTATAAGTATGATTCTATGATTCTTGGGCTAAGTTGTCACCTGTCCCGTCCTGCAGTTTTGTGTTTATCAAAAAATCCTTTTATGCAATATATTAAAAACTTGCCATTCTCTCATTGCCCGTATCCATTTACTTTAGCTGCAAGGACAGCTTAGAGAGATGTGCCATCTGCTACCTGTTTCATCTGATCCGCTGTCACCGTCACCCAGGCTTAATTTCCCAAAAATTGTATTAACCTGTTGTTTATCAAAGTGCCAAATGAAAGGAAGAGACTTAAGCGTGGTGTTGCAGAAAGGCAGTGAAATGATCACGCCAGTCCCTTACCGAGTAAATAATCTGCTCCAGTCGCACACAATTAATCAATTTGCTGTTTCGTGGGGGAATTGGCAAGTCTTGAACTTCCCGTCAAGAGCGGAGGACTGCCTCGGCTAGTTTCTGCAGAGGCAAGCAGTTAACTGAACTCTCGGCTTTCCCTGGAAGGAGAAGCCGATAAAAGTGCTGGAATTACACCTGGCGCTTCTCAACTGCAGTCAGCACAAAAGTGAGAGCCCCAGAGGGTCCAAGGAGGGAGCTGGCTTTGGGTGACTCCTTGTGTACTTTTACTTACTTTACTTACTTACTCCTGGTCGATCGTAAACCGTATCGGGGTATAGGGTGGCAACCTGTGCTGGACGGGGTTACACTCCCCCTGAAGTCACAGGTCCGCAGTTTGGGAGTCCTCTTGGATTCATCACTTACGCTTGAGGCTCAGGCGTCGGCGGTGTCTGGGAGGGCTTTTGCACAACTGAGACTCGTGCGCCAACTGCGACCGTACCTCGCAAAGGTTGATCTGGCCGGGGTGGTCCATGCCTTGGTCACCTCTAGATTGGATTACTGTAATGCACTCTACATGGGGCTGCCCTTGAAAACAGCTCGGAAATTTCAGCTGGTCCAACGGGCAGCAGCCAGGATGTTAACTAGTGCTCCTTACAGAGAGAGGTCAACACTCCTGTTTAAGGAGCTCCGCTGGCTGCCCAATTCAAGGTGCAGGTGCTTACCTACAAAGCCCTAAATGGTTTGGGACCTGCCTATCTGCGTGACCGCATCTCCGTTTATGAACCCACGCGTTCTCTTTGCTCATCCGGAGAGGCTCTGCTTGCGACCCCTCCTGCGTCGCAAGTGCGTTTGGTGGGAACGAGAGACAGGGCCTTTTCTGTGGTAGCCTCCCGACTTTGGAACACCCTCCCCAAAGACATCAGACAAGCCCCTACGTTGGCAGTCTTTAGGAAGAGTTTGAAGACCTGGCTGTTCCGATGTGCCTTTCCAGAATAGGAAACTCCAGCAATATGTCCCAGGAGCACTTTATCATAGTTTTAAGACTGTCTGCACATTGCACTTACCCTAAAATCCTACATCCACCTGTCACACCCAGCACTTTTTAATCTGTACCCATTACATTTGGCCCGGCCCTAGTTTTATTGTGTTATGGTGTATTGTTTTTATTGTTTACTGCTATTGTTTAATGTTTGATTTGTTTTAAGTTACATGTTTTGTTATGCTGTTGTGTTATTGAGGCCTTGGCCTGTGTAAGCCGCATCGAGTCCTTGGGGAGATGCTAGCGGGGTACAAATAATGATGATGATAATAATAATAATAATAATAATAATAATAATAATTGTTGTCCGAGTAGGATTGCCTTCCAATATCGGTGTACTGGCGGCGGGTACGTAGATGTCTGTGGAGCCCTATTCTTGACCCGAATGTCCTCCTGCAGTGAGGGCATCGGTTTCCAGGTTGGGGTTGGGGTTGGCTTGACACACTTTCCTCCAGGTGTTTTGGACTTCAGCCCTTACCATTCCTAACAACCTAGGTTGTTAGGAATTGTCCCACAATTCCTAACAGCCTAGCAGTTGTTAGGAATTGTGGGAGTTGAAGTCTAAAATACCTGGAGGGTGCAACTTTAGCCATACCTGGCCTAGGTTGCATTCCTTTGTATACATTGCAGATTGGCTGTTTAAGGATCTATTCTGGAACCTTTCCCAGGTTTCATGTTAAGCTGACAGTTGCGGGAGGACATTCGGGTCAAGAATAGCCACCCTTTCTATAAAGTCTTCCATTACCAGGCATCATCAAGAAGCCTTCAACTCCAACGCCCATCACTTGGTAGGTATGGTTGTCTTCCAGTGAGGTGAGGAATTTGCTCCCTCCAAATGTTTAAAGAGCTAGCTATAATGCTGAATCAGGAAAGAGGACAGAGTGCTCCATCTTGGAAAGGTTCTTTGAAGTTTGGACCATCCCCATGAGACTATTCACCATCCATACTCACATGGGGGCTAACAGATGAAAAGTGGACTTTAGTAGCAGAATATTAAGGGAAATGTTTTCTAGATCATCCAGGAAATTCTATGGTGTGCTTCCTCAGAGTCATAGTGGAGGACCTAGCAGATTCCTCGAGAATGCCTCTAAAAGTCCTCCAAGGCAACTCTGTCATATGCTGGGACTGAAAGACAGGAAATTAGTGGTATTCAACTTCTCTGTACTTTCTGGTAACCACATTCCAGCCAGATATGTGAGTCTTCTAGCCAGATATGGGGGTCTTAAAGTATTGATGCATTGTCCTTTAGATTCTCTTCTCTAAGCTAAACATACCCAGCTTCCTAAGCTGTTCCTCATAGGGCATGTCTTCCAAAGTAATCAAAATTTTAGTTGCCGTCCACTGGACATGTTTCAGCTTATCAATATATTTTCTGAACTGAGGAGCCCAGAAATGGGCACAGTATTCCAGGAGAGTTCTGACCAAATACAGTAGTGTCTCGCTTATCCGACATAAACGGGCTAGCAAAATGTCGGATAAATGAAAATGTCGGATAATACGGCGTCTCCTACTGTTACCCATCTGACACGGAGCTAGACACCTAGAATACTAACAACAGGGACTAATAGGGTTAAGGCAAGGCAATGCCTCAGGGCTAGAGCAGCCCAGCAGGAAATGCCCAGATGCGGAAGAGAAGCGTGGAAATAACAGAAGGAAGGAAGGACACTTCTGCTCCCAGTCCTGCCTCTTTTCCTCCTTTCCTCCCTCCTCCCTCCTCCTCCTCCTCCTTCTCCTCCTCCTCCTCCTCCTCCTCGTCTTGCCTTTCTCACTTTTTGGGAATGGAGAGAGAGTTGGGGAGCACTCTTTTAATTGAAGGGAAAATGCTGGAGGAAAAGGAGGCCGTCAGATAAGAGTGTTGGATAAGATGGAATGTTGGATAAGCAACGGTCGGATAAGCGGGACTCTACTGTAGTTTTATCTCTAAGGAGCCATGAAGGGAACACCTACATAAACAAATAGTATACCTACATTTCAATAAGAATTTATTTCCCCCAACTATGCTCTCTCGGCAAATCCCTAATGGTCTTGCAAGGAATCCTCTCATTCCAGTGAATCCTGGCTTAGCACCCTTAAAGGAGCTCTCCAAGGTGCTGAACTCTAGCCTACAAGGAGATTCAGCACTTTGGAGAATTCTTCTATAGTCTTGGATGAAATTCAGAGTAATTTCACTGCAGACATTTGACCAGCACTGTTACAACATAAAAAGTGCTTTTGGGGGAAGCGTAAGACGAAGATGCCTTTCAGCAATCATATAATCTGCCTATGTGTATACATATCTATATAAATAAAAATGTAATGTTAGTTTGTGCTACCATCAGAACTCAAAAACCACTGGGGGAATTGACACCAAATTTGGACACAAGACACCTAACAGTTCAATTTATGTCCTCCACTCAAACAAAAATGATTTTGTCATTTGGGAATTGTCATTGCTGGGATTTATAGTTTACCTACAATCAAAGAGCATTCTGAACTCCACCAATGATGGAATTGGGCCAAACTTAGCACACAGGGCTCCCATGACCAACAGAAAAAACTGGAAAGGTTTGGTGGACATTGACCTTGAGTTTGGGAATTATAGTTCACCCACATCCAGAGAGCACTGTGGACTCAAACAATGATGGATCTGGACCAAACTTGGCACGAATATTCCATATGCCCAAATATGAACACAGATGGAGTTTAAGGGAAATAGACCTTGACATTTGGGAGTTGTAGTTGCTGGGATTTGTAGTTCACCTACAATCAAAGAGTATTCTGAACTCCACCAATGATGGAATTCAACCAAACATGGCATACAGGACTTCCATGACCAACAGAACACACTGGAAGGGTTTGGTGGGCATTGACCTTGAGTTTGGGAGTAGTAGTTCACCTACATCCAGAGAGCACTGTGGACTCAAACAATGATGGATCTGGACCAAACTTGACACAAATATTCCATATGCCCAAATATGAACACAGATGGAGTTTGGAGGAAATAGATCTTGACATTTGGGATTTGTACTTACTGGGATTTATAGTTCACTACAATTAAAGAGCATTCTGAACCCCACAAACGACAGAAATGGGGCAAACTTCCCACACAGAACCCCCATGACCAACAGAAAATACTTAAGGCCATCCAGTCCAACTCTCTTCACCAGGGCAAGAAAATGTAATCAGAGCCCTCCTGATAAAGAGCCATCCAGTTATAAATATAGATAGATAGATAGATAGATAGATAGATAGATGATAGATATGATTCTCACACACACAGAGAGATATAGTATCTTAGATTTGAAAGAGACCCTTAAAGAAGGACTATGATATGTTGCATATCCCAGAGTAGGCAAACCAGGCACTCTCCACATCAACACGGACAAAGAAACAACAAGAAATACTTCTTTACTCACAAGCATAAAGGAATTACATATATTAGAAACCAACACTTTCTCATTACTTTATTTTCCAAATCACCAGACTGGGCCACAGAACGTGTGGCAGGGGACAGCTAGTACATATATATCATGGCCTGGATTTTTTGCACCAACAATATTCTCAAACTGCTTATTAACTTTGTTTCTTCACCAGAACAAAAGAAAGAAATAGGTTTGAAGGTCAATGCAGATAAAACTCCTGATTCTGATTGACAAGACAATGTTAAAACAAAATGGAAAAAAAACCCAAACTGCTCCCGAATGCCGTCTGGGTAATGATTATGCAAAGTCACATGTTTTCAAGCTCCAGATATAATTAGTCCCTTTATTGAAACTTGCAGGTCACTGATGCATCCCTGACTGAGCTCAGCTCCTTTTCCTCTGCATCTCTTCCATTATATAGTTGGGAGATTTGGGACCAGCCTGAATGACCTCTCAGAGGTCCCTCTAACCCGGTCAATCTGATTGCAAAAGTTTAGGAAACTGCTGATGGAAAAAAACACCCCAGTATAGCTGCATCTATCCTTTTCACGGTTAACTTAATGGATTTCAAGTGCAACTTTTGAAAATGGAACGAGAAATTGGCAAGAGGCCTTACTTTTTTGTACTCTACCTGGCCAAGAGGAGAGTCACAAGATAAGGTCATCACCTAGGAATGGGCAAAGGAAGCAGCATCTGGAAAACACAAGAATGGCCATCAGATTGGGAAAAATCCACTTATATCCCCATACCAAAAAAGGGAAATGCGAAAGACTGCTCAAACTTCCGTACAGTGGCCCTTATTTCTCATGCCAGTAAGGTCATGCTCAAGATCCTGCAAAGAAGACTCCTGCAATACACGGAAAAGGTTTAGAAAAGGCAGAGGAACAAGAGACCAAATTTCCAATATCCGCTGGATAATGGATAAAGGCAGGGAGTTTCAGAAAAAAAACATCTATTTCTGTTTTATTGACTATTCTAAATCCTTTGACTGTGTGGATCATAATAAATTGTGGCTTGTTCTTGGTGATATTATGTGGAGATCAAGCCACCTTGTCTGTCTCCTGAGGAATCTGTATAAGGACCAGTAGGAAAAGACTAAGGAACAAGAGACTGGTTCAAGATTGGGAAAGGATTACAGCAGAGACTGTCTGCTCTCGCCCGACCTATTCAACTTGTATGCAGAACACATCATGCAATGAGCGGGGCTTGATGAATCCAAGGCTGGAGTTAAAATGGCTGGAAGAAACATTAACAACCTTAGATTTTTTTTTGTCGTGTCAGGAGCGACTTCAGAAACTGCAAGTCGCTTCTGATGTGAGAGAATTGGCCATCTACAAGGACGTTGCTCAGGGGACATCTGGATGATTTGATGTTTTTTATAATCCTTGTGGGAGGCTTCTCTCATGTCCCCGCATGAGGAGCTGGAGCTGATAGAGGGAGCTCATCCGCCTCTCCCCAGATTCGAACCTGCGACCTGTCGGTCTTCAGTCCTGCCGGCATGGGGGTTATGTAGATGATACCTTAGATATGTAGATGATACCACTTTGATGGCCAAAAGTGAGGAGCAGCTGAGGAGATTTCTAACCAAGGTGAAAGAGGAAAATGCAAAAGGTTCTTGTAGGTTTTTTCGGGCTATAGGGCCATGTTCTAGAGGCATGGCCTCTAGAACATGGCCCTATAGCCTGAAAAAACCTACAAGAACCTAGTGATTCCAGCCATGAAAGCCTTCAACAATATATTGAAAATGCAAAAGCTGGCAGTTAAACATCACAAAACCAATGTCTTCACTGCGGGAGAAGATCCAGATCAAGAGTAGGGCTCCACAGTCACCTACGGACCCACAAGAATACTGATCCTGGAAGACTATCCTACTCAGCCAATGAGGAATCACCTAAATCCAATAAAAAAAATGTCCAATGGACATGAGATTTTACTTCTGGGGGATCCATGTGTCTTAAAAGGGGGACACTTTCAATCACTGTCACGATACAAGTTGATTAGTGTGATTACAATATCATCGTTGCCCTCTCTTGGCCTTCCTTGTTGAATCAGCCCTGCCTGCATCACAGACAGGCAAAAATAGCTCTCCTAATGTTGGAAGTGGTGCCGCAAGAGCATTTTGCTGTGAAAAAAACCCTCAAATCACTGGGAAAAGGCCTTTTTGCTTTCCCCCCTTCTCGTGCCCTATTGGGACTGCCCTGATCAAAGGGGTCTTTGGGGGGAATCGCCTCCTTGCCGCTGCAGCAGGGGTGGAGGGACTAATCACTGTTTGAGCTGCCAGCCCTTGATGCTCACGGCGGGAGGCTCTCAAATATGTCTGCGATGATGCTACGGCTTGGCCGTGTTGCTTTCCCAGTGAAGAACTCGGCAGGGAGGAGGAGGCCTCTTTGAAGGTCATGAAATATTTCTGCTGACATTGATGTTAAATGCTAAATCCTTACTTGCTTTGTACTCTGAGTGGCCAGACGCCCTGCACCGCCAAGGCTGGCTTGGCCAAGAGTCTTATCTATGATTGTGGTGTAGTTTGTTTCATACCCCAGCTGACCAGAGCTTGGGAAAATGGCTTTGTTGGACTACGACTCCCAGAAGCCCTTGATCAACATTACTTACTTACTTAGGCGATCCCTCGTTGTCCGAGTAAGATTGTCCTCCAAGTGCAGTGTCCTGGCAGTGGGTATGTAGGTGACTTTGGAGACCTATCCTTGACTTGCATGCTCTGCTGCAGTGAGGGCATTGGTGTCCAGGTGGAAGGCAGTCCCAGTCAGGGTTGGCTTGACACACCTTCCTCTTGGCACATTTCTCTCTTTCGCCCTCTATTCCTGCCTCTTCAAATTCTGCAGCACTGCTGGTCACAGCTGACCTCCAGCTAGAGTGCTCAAGGGCCAGACCTTCCCAGTTCTCAGTGTCTATGCCAGAGTTTTTAAGGTTGGCTTTGAGCCCATCTTTAAATCTTTTTTCCTGCCCATCAACATTTTGTTTTCTGTTCTTTAGTTCAGAGTAGAGCAACTGCTTTGGGAGACAGTGATTGGGCTCAATGGCCAGGGCTTCCCAGTTTTCAGTGTCTATGCCAGACTTTTTAAGGTTGGCTTTGAGCCCATCTTTGAATCTCTTTTCCCACCTACCAACATTCTGTTTTCCATTCTTGAATTCGGAGTAGAGCAACTGCTTTGGGAGACGGTGGTCAGGCATCCGGACAATGTGGCTGGTCCAGCAGAGTTGATGGTGGAGGACTATTGTTTCAGTGCTGGTGGTCTTTGCATCTTCCAGTCTGCTTACATTTGTCCGCCTGTCTTCCCAAGAGATTTGCAGGATTTTTCGGAGGCAATGCTGATGGAATCGTTCCAGGAGGCCAACATGACCACTGTGTGAACAATAAAATTGTCCAATGCAGCAAAACCCAGATGGTTAGGGTCCAAGAGCTGCTGGGTTATTTTATTTATTTATTTGTCGTGTCAGGGCAACCAGTCAATTATATTACATTTCTAACAGAACAAAGCAAACAAACAGGCAAAATACAAAATTTGTGAGTTTGGTAGTTGATTAAATGTCCTTTGGCAAGTATCTGGCCACTTGGAGTGCCTCTGGTGTTGCTGCAAGAAGGTCCTCCATCGTGCATGTAGCAGGACTCAGGTTGCATTGCACCAGGTGGTCAGTGGTCTGCTCTTCTCCACACTCGCATGTCGTGGACTCCACTTTGTGGCCCCATTTCTTGAGGTTGGCTCTGCATCTCGTGGTGCCAGAGCGCAGTCTGTTCAGCGCCTTCCAAGTCGCCCAGTCTTCTGTGTGCCCAGGAGGGAGTCTCTCATTTGGTATCAGCCATTGGTTGAAGTGCTGGGTTTGAGCCTGCCACTTTTGGACTCTCACTTGCTGAGGTGTTCCAGCGTGGCTGGTCCAGCAGAGTTGATGGTGGAGGACTATCGTTTTAGTGCTGGTGGTCTTTGCTTCTTCCAGTCTGCTTACATTTGTCCGCCTGTCTTCCCAAGAGATTTGCAGGATTTTTCGGAGGCAATGCTGATGTAATCGTTCCAGGAGGCCAACATGACCACTGTGCGAACAATAACATTGTCCAATGCAGCAAAACCCAGATGGTTAGAGTCCATGAGCTTTTGGTAATGTATTTAGTCCAGATCAGTCACTGGTTATCTAGAACAGGCATGGGCCAGCTTCTGCCGTCCAGGTGTTTTGGACTTCAACTTCCACAATCCCAGCCAGCTTAACTGCTGTTAGGAATTGTGGGAGTTGAAGTCCAAAACACCTGGAGGGCTGCAGTTGGCCCATGCCTGCTCTAGTTGGTGAATTATGTATGTGATGGGCTTCCTAAGGATTGGAGTTGACTATCTTTGGTTTTCAGTGTTAGCCCGAAACTCACAGGAGCAGGAAGTGGGAAAAACAGGATGTTTCCTAGACTGAGCATCTCTGAATGTTGTTGCGCAAAGCGTGTTTTAGCCAAGTCCCATGCAAAAGACTCACAAACAAGAGGAAAAAGGAACAGAAAAACTTTACTCTTATCAGCAGAGGCAATGTTGCATACAAAATCAAACAGTGCAACAAACTTACATAGTCCTTGTAAGTAACACAGAATAAGGCTTCTTCGTCTTCATTCAAATGAGGGAGCAAAACATAAACTATGAGTAAATAGCTATTTCAGCATAGCAAAGAGCATTGCTGTTAGAGCATAGCAGCATTATAGCATATTGCTTCTCTTCCTCAGAGTACCATATTGCTTCTCCAAACTGTATTCTAAAATCCATACAGTTATACCCCACTGGGTGTGGCCCAAACATGCTGGCTGACCTACATTACCAGCTGTACATAATAATTAATGTCATAAGGTTTTTCTTTAACACACATTTGATCCTGCTACGACTTACTGTAACAAGTCTGCCCATAATACATAATTATAGAACTATCACTGCACTGGGTTGTTGTAGGTTTTTCCGGGCTATATGGCCATGTTCTGGAGGCAATTTTTCTCCTGACGTTTCGCCTGCATCTATGGCAAGCATCCTCAGAGGTAGTGAGGTCTTGTCATAGATGCAGGCAAAACGTCAGGAGAAAAATTGCCTCCAGAACATGGCCATATAGCCCGGAAAAACCTACAACAACCCAGTGATTCCGGCCATGAAAGCTTTCGACAATACATTATCACTGCACTGTAAGTTCCAAAATTCTATCCTATCTATGTAAACATTAGATTTTATGTTTTTTAATGTCTTCAGCTCAAGTGCAGCTTTGGGCAACCCTGTCCTAGCATTTCTTGGCAAGATTGTTGTTGTTGTTGTTGTTGTTGTTGTTGTTTATGCCCCACTTTTTATCTCGGTAAGAAGATTCAAAGTGGCTAACTGGAAGTATTTAAGACTGCAAATTCAAATCTTGCACATCAAATTTTATCTTCAGTCTTGGAATGCATTGGTCCTATTTCCTTTCTTTCTTACGATTTGGGGGGAAAGCATGAAATATTTAAACTTTGATATGTCAGCTGTCAGTAACAAAATAGTACAGGATGCCAGTTTGCCAAATTCTGTTGAATCTGAGGTATCCAAGCCAACAACCAAATACTATTGCATGGCAACAATCATACACACACAATACAATTTCATGCCAAATATTAAAAGAGGATTGCGTGCCAACTGTTAACTAATATCTGTTCAAAATATTTATTTAGTTATTAAATTTATGCCTTATCTCTTTGCCAAAAAGGGAGAGCTCAAGATGGCTAACCACAGTGAAATTCAAGAAAAACAAGTATATAATTGAATGGAATTATATGCGTATGGAAGGGGTTGAAGTGGCTGTAGTGGCGCAGCAGGTTAAACCGCTAAGCTGCAGAGTTTGCTGACCAGAAGGTCGACAACTAGAATCCACGGGACTGGGTGAGCTTCTGTTGCTAGGCCCAGCTTCTGCCAACCTGTTGTTTATTTGTTCAGTTGCTTCGGACTCTTCGTGACCTCATGGACCAGCCCAGGCCAGAGCTCCCTGTTGGCCGTCACCACTCCCAGTTCCTTCAAATTCAAGCCAGTCCCTTCAAGGATACAATCCATCCATCTTGCCCTTAGAATCATAGAATCAAAGAGTTGGAAGAGACCTCATGGGCCATCCAGTCCAACCCCATTCTGCCAAGAAGCAGGAATATTGCATTCAAATCACCCCTGACAGATGGCCATCCAGCCTCTGTTTAAAAGCTTCCAAAGAAGGAGCCTCCACCACACTCCGGGGCAGAGAGTTCCACTGCTGAACGGCTCTCAAAGTCAGGAAGTTCTTCCTAATTTTCAGATGGAATCTCCTCTCTTGTAGTTTGAAGCCATTGCTCCATTGCGTCCTAGTCTCCAGGGAAGCAGATAACAAGCTTGCTCCCTCCTCCTCCCTGTGGCTTCCTCTCACATATTTATACATGGCTATCATATCTCCTCTCAGCCTTCTCTTCTTCAGGCTAAACATGCCCAGCTCCTTAAGCCGCTCCTCACACACACACACACACACACAAAGAAAGAAAAAGGAAAATACGGACTTTCAAGCGCAGTTTCGTAATCTGAAACTTTAATTATGTGATGTATCATTTATAGATAGAACTTCAATGTACATTTAATATTTTTGGAGGGGAATATGAAGGAGCCAAAGAATAATATTTAGTTGAAACTGGAATTGTTTCTTTTGGGAAGGATGGAAAAAAGCCAAGGAAGATTACAGTGATATTTTGAAATGATAGCAAGACAGAAGAATTGAACAGTACCGAGAAATGACCAATGAAAGCTGATAAATTTAGTTGTTTTGTTTGACGAGAGAAAAGATGTTTGTGAGATTGCTTCAAGATCTGGAACCTCTTATTGATGTTTTGCTGGGGGGAAAAGAGAAAAGAAAACGAACCGGTAATTTGTGGTTTTGATTATGAGAGAGAATGGGTTATTTGAAGAAGATAATATGCTGTAATTTTTGGAGAAAGAGGGAATATATATATATATATATATATATGGCTGGAAAGATGATCTGAAGTCATTGTTGTCCTTCTCTTTCTTTTCTTGTATCCATGTAGTCCTTAATTTCTGTAGTGTTGAATAAATTATTACTAAAAAGAATGAAAAATGGATTCAAAAGGTATTGTAATAAAGGTTTTTGTCGACTGATGACTGGGGATCTTGAAATGTTCTCATTCATCGCGTCTCCTTATTTTAAGCTGGACACGACTTCAAAGATTTCCAACAGTCTGCTACCAGTGTTTTGGAGAACTGTGGTTTCTGAATAGTTTCCAAGATTAGCCCCATATTTCCTGCATCAAAGGAGTCCAGACACAATGCCCTAAACCAATGTTTCTCAAGCTGGGGGTCAGGACCCCTGGGGGTGGGGGGCTACAAGGGGGGTATCAGAGCAAGGGGGGTATCAGAGGGGTCACCAAAGACCACCAGAAAACACAGTATTTTCTGTTGGTCATGGGGTTCTGTGTGGGAAGTTTGGCCCAATTCTATTGTTGGTGGGGTTCAGAATGCTCTTTGATTGTAGGCGAACTATACATCCCAGCAACTACAACTCCCAAATGTCAACGTCTATTTTCTCCAAACTCCACCAGTGTTCATAGAATTATAGGGTTGGAAGAGACCTCATGTTGAGTATCAACTACTACTCCTAAATGTCAAGGTCTATTTTCCCCAGACTCCACCAGTGTTCACATTTGGACCTATTGAGTATCCATGCCAAGTTTGGTCCAGATCCATCATTGTTTGAGTCCACAGTGTTCACTGCATGTAGGTAAACTAGAGCTCCAAAACTCAAGGTCAATGCCAATGAACCCCTTCCAGTATTTTCTTTTGGTCATGGTAGTTCTCTGTGCCAAATTTGGTTCAATTCCATCGTTGGTAGAGTTCGGAATGCTCTTTGATTGTAGGAGAACTATAAATCCCAGCAACTACCACTCCTAAATGTCAAGGTCTATTTTCCCCAAAGTTCACCAGTGTTCACATTTGGACCTATTGAGTATCCGTGCCAAGTTTGGTCCAGATCCATCATTATTTGAGTCCATAGTGTTCTCTGCATGTAGGTAAACTACAACTCCAAAACTCAAGGTCAATGCCCACCAAACCCTTCCAGTATTTTTTTTGGTCATGGGAGTTCTGTGTGCCAAATTTGGTTCAATTCCATCATTGGTGCAGTTCGGAATGCTCTTTGATTGTAGGCAAACTATAAATCCCAGGAACTACAATTCCCAAATGTCAAGGTCTATTTTCCCCAAAGTTCACCAGTGTTCGCAGTTGGACCTATTGAGTATCCGTGCCAAGTTTGGACCAGATCCATCACTGTTCGAGTCCACTGTGTTCTCTGCATGTAGGTAAACTACAACTCCAAAACTCAAGGTCAATGCCCATCAAACCCTTCCAGTATTTTCTTTTGGTCATGGGAGTTCTGTGTGCCAAATTTGGTTCAATTCCATCATTGGTGGAGTTTGGAATGCTTTTTGATTGAAGGCGAACTATAAATCCCAGCTTTTTGATTGAAGGCGAACTATAAATACCACTCCTAAATGTCAAGGTCTATTTCCCCCAAACTCCACCAGTGTTCACATTTGGGCATATTGAGTATTCGTGCCAAGTTTGGTCCAGATCCATCATTGTTTGAGTCCACAGTGCTCTCTGTATGTCGGTAAACTACAACTCCAAAACCAAAGGACACTGCCCACCAAGCTCTTCCAGTATTTTCTGTGGTCATGTAGAAATAACGCAGTTTTGCACCACTTTAACTACCATTACTGAAAGCTAATAAGTCCTGAAGCTTTTAGTCTTCTCTGATAAAGAGTGCCTCACCAAGATCCCATCACATTGAGCCATGGTATTATAGAGCGGTATCAAACCTCTTTAATTCTACAGTGTAGATGAAGCCTGAGAGCTGCTCCAGCCAGTGGTAAAGAAGGATCAGCCAATGAGAGAGCTGATGAACACTAGCCAATCATACATGGGCAGGCATGACATCATTTGCCTTTGTGACCTCACCAGGCCCATGTGATGTCATAATGTATGAGATAAGGTTGAAAGTATCTGCTAGTAGATGATGGACTGCATTTCTGAAACTGGATGGCACACAGAGACAACCCGCTATTCAATAGCTAAAAGAATACAAGGGAGAGGACCTTCGCTGAACCTCTTTCGATGGAGATAGCACCATCTTTTACCTTTAGATGGAAGGTAAAACCATTCCTCTTTACCTGGATCTATGCTAACCATATAATGCAGTTTGAAACTGCATTGTATGGTCAGCGTAGAACTATATATAGCAGGCGGGTAATAAGAAATAATTTATTATTATTATTATTATTATTATTATCATCATAAAGATAATATAATGTAATATCATTGTGATGATATTGTGTTGCCAGAAGAGTGTCTGGTTTGGCTTGCAGTCCGTACAGGCCATCCTTATCACGTATTTGCCAAAGCTTATAGATAGATAGTTATAGATAGGTAGTTCATAGATAATATATATTTGCCCTATAGATAGAGAGTTCATAGATAACACGTTTCATAGAATAGTTATATTGGCATAGAATAGATAGAATTTGCCAAAGCTTATAGATAGATAGTTATAGATAGGTAGTTCATAGATAATATATATTTGCCCTATAGATAGAGAGTTCATAGATAACACGTTTCATAGAATAGTTATATTTGCCATAGAATAGATAGTATTTGCCAAAGCTTATAGATAGATAGTTATAGATAGATAGTTCATAGATAATATATATTTGCCCTATAGATAGACAGTTCATAGATAACATGTTTCATAGAATAGTTATATTTGCCATAGAATAGATAGTATTTGCCAAAGCTTATAGATAGATAGTTATAGATAGGTAGTTCATAGATAATATATATTTGCCCTATAGATAGAGAGTTCATAGATAACACGTTTCATAGAATAGTTATATTTGCCATAGAGTAGATAGAATTTGCCAAAGCTTATAGATAGATAGTTATAGATAGGTAGTTCATAGATAATATATATTTGCCCTATAGATAGAGAGTTCATAGATAACACGTTTCATAGAATAGTTATATTTCCCATAGAATAGATAGTATTTGCCAAAGCTTATAGATAGATAGTTATAGATAGTTCATAGATAATATATATTTGCCCTATAGATAGACAGTTCATAGATAACACGTTTCATAGAATAGTTATATTTGCCATAGAATAGATAGTATTTGCCAAAGCTTATAGATAGATAGTTATAGATAGGTAGTTCATAGATAATATATATTTGCCCTATAGATAGAGAGTTCATAGATAACACGTTTCATAGAATAGTTATATTGGCATAGAATAGATAGAATTTGCCAAAGCTTATAGATAGATAGTTATAGATAGGTAGTTCATAGATAATATATATTTGCCCTATAGATAGAGAGTTCATAGATAACACGTTTCATAGAATAGTTATATTGGCATAGAATAGATAGAATTTGCCAAAGCTTATAGATAGATAGTTATAGATAGGTAGTTCATAGATAATATATATTTGCCCTATAGATAGAGAGTTCATAGATAACACGTTTCATAGAATAGTTATATTTCCCATAGAATAGATAGTATTTGCCAAAGCTTATAGATAGATAGTTATAGATAGATAGTTCATAGATAATATATATTTGCCCTATAGATAGACAGTTCATAGATAACACGTTTCATAGAATAGTTATATTTGCCATAGAATAGATAGTATTTGCCAAAGCTTATAGATAGATAGTTATAGATAGGTAGTTCATAGATAATATATATTTGCCCTATAGATAGAGAGTTCATAGATAACACGTTTCATAGAATAGTTATATTTCCCATAGAATAGATAGAATTTGCCAAAGCTTATAGATAGATAGTTATAGATAGTTCATAGATAATATATATTTGCCCTATAGATAGAGAGTTCATAGATAACACGTTTCATAGAATAGTTATATTTCCCATAGAATAGATAGAATTTGCCAAAGCTTATAGATAGATAGTTATAGATAGTTCATAGATAATATATATTTGCCCTATAGATAGAGAGTTCATAGATAACACGTTTCATAGAATAGTTATATTTGCCATAGAATAGATAGTATTTGCCAAAGCTTATAGATAGATAGTTATAGATAGGTAGTTCATAGATAATATATATTTGCCCTATAGATAGAGAGTTCATAGATAACACGTTTCATAGAATAGTTATATTTGCCATAGAATAGATAGAATTTGCCAAACATTATAGATAGATAGTAATAGATAGGTAGTTCATAGATAATATATATTTGCCCTATAGATAGAGAGTTCATAGATAACACGTTTCATAGAATAGTTATATTGGCATAGAATAGATAGTATTTGCCAAAGCTTATAGATAGATAGTTATAGATAGGTAGTTCATAGATAATATATATTTGCCCTATAGATAGAGAGTTCATAGATAACACGTTTCATAGAATAGTTATATTTGCCATAGAATAGATAGAATTTGCCAAAGCTTATAGATAGATAGTTATAGATAGGTAGTTCATAGATAATATATATTTGCCCTATAGATAGAGAGTTCATAGATAACACGTTTCATAGAATAGTTATATTTGCCATAGAATAGATAGTATTTGCCAAAGCTTATAGATAGATAGTTATAGATAGATAGATCATAGATAATATATATTTGCCCTATAGATAGAGAGTTCATAGATAACACATTTCATAGAATAGTTATATTTGCCATAGAATAGATAGTATTTGCCAAAGCTTATAGATAGATAGTTATAGATAGATAGATCATAGATAATATATATTTGCCTTAGAGTATTTGTAATAAAGAATAGATAATATTTGCCAAAGTTTATAGATTTTAGAGTAGTTATATTTACCTCATAGAATAGTTATAGTCATACATTCCCCATAGCTTATAGTTATAGAAATTATAGTAGTTGTTACATCAGAGTTTATATTTCACTAATCAAACTGTACTTTTATACCTTGATTATTTAGTAAACAATTGTTGAACTTAATCTTGTTTGTAGAGTTTTATTTTGGGGGAATTATAGTAATTTAGGGCATACCGATGGTCACTGGGAAAATAGCCAGACACATTTAGTTTCTCCTTAGATCTTCCTGGTGTGCCATCATAATCATGAATAATAATAATAATATATCATCATGTAAAATAGTATATTGTTATTAATAATAATATGTCATTATTAGTAATAATAATATGTTATTATTATATTGTTGATTTTTTTTGTCGTGTCAGGAGCGACTTGAGAAACTGCAAGTCGCTTCTGGTGTGAGAGAATTGGCCGTCTGTAAGGATGTTGCCCAGGGGATGATTTGATGTTGTTAATAATAATATTATATTATTGATAACATTATTAATAATACACTAATAATAATAAAAATAATAATTATTAATAATATATCATTTTTATTATTAATATAGTATTATTAATATATTGTTGTAGCCCGGAGTGGAAATAATCTATCGGACAGATGGCAAGCTATTCAACCTCAGCAGACTGAAAGCCAAAACCAAGGTTACAACAACAGCTGTTATAGAACTCCAGTATGCTGACGACAATGTCGTCTGTGCGCATTCAGAAGATCTACAAGCCACTCTAAACACCTTCGCAGAAGCATATGAGAAGCTCGGCCTGTCACTGAACATTGAGAAAACCAAGGTGCTGTTCCAGCAGTCACCAGCCCATCCCTCTCCAATGCCAGTAATACAGCTTAATAGCGTAAAATTAGAAAATGTGGACCATTTCCGCTACCTTGGCAGCCACCTCTCCACCAAAGTCAACATCGACGCTGAAATACAACACCGCCTGAGCTCTGCAAGTGCAGCATTTTCCAGAATGAAGCAGAGAGTGTTTGAGGACCGGGACATCCGTAGGGAGACCAAGGTGCTTGTTTATAAAGCTATTGTCCTCCCAACCCTGCTCTATGCCTGTGAGACGTGGACTGTCTACAGACGTCACATGCAGCTCCTGGAACGTTTCCACCAGCGCTGCCTCCGGAAAATCCTGCAAATCTCCTGGGAAGACAAGCGGACAAACGTCAGTGTGCTGGAAGAAGCAAAGACCACCAGCACTGAAGCGATGGTCCTCCAACATCAACTCCGCTGGGCCGGCCACGTTGTCCGGATGCCTGACCACCGTCTCCCAAAGCAGTTGCTCTACTCTGAACTCAAGAACGGAAAATGGAATGTTGGTGGACAGGAAAAGAGATTTAAAGATGGCCTCAAAGCCAACCTTAAAAACTCTGGCATAGACACTGAGAACTGGGAAGCCCTGGCCCTTGAGCGCTCCAGCTGGAGGACAGCTGTGACCAGCAGTGCTGCAGAATTTGAGGAGGCACGAGTGGAGGGTGAAAGAGAGAAACGTGCCAGGAGGAAAGCGCGTCAAGCCAACCCCGACCAGGACCGCCTTCCACCTGGAAACCAATGCCCCCACTGCGGAAGAAGATGTAGAGCAAGAATAGGGCTCCACAGCCACATACGGACCCACAAGGAAATCCATAATGGAAGACCATCTTACTTGTCCAACGAGGGATCGCCTAAGTAAGTAAGTAAGTAAAGTAAGCCCGAAAAACCTCAGCCCTATTGTTATATTATCATTGGTATTATTATTATTAATATATATATATATATATATATATATATATGGTATTATTATTAATAATTAATTATTATTATTACCAATGATAATATAACAATAGGCCTGTTTTGCACCAATTGGGCCAAGGATATACAATTCTGGGATTTATAGTTCCTTGTGGCAGAGAAGGATTAGATATTTCACAATTCCCAAAAGTCTCAAAACTTTGTAATAATGTGCAATGACACTTCAAGTAAGGCTAAATGCTTCATTATGGCCCCAGAATGCTAACACTGCTCTATTAACTACATTTCCCAGCGTGCATTGCGACAAGCGGCGGGCATTTGTAACCAATTCTTGCCGCGTTGCACGCTGGGAGAGGCAGTTCCCATGCTCTTTGAGAGAGAAGAGGGAAAGAGAAAAAGTTTCCACGCCGCCTGTCACTTGGTCAGGCCGGGGCAGGGCCCGTTGCTCAGGGCAACCGTTCTCCCCACCAATCGGAGAGCGGCGGAGGCGGGACGTAAGAGGGGGATGGCCAATGGGCGACGGGTGTGGGCGTGGCGTCTTATAGGGCACCTCCAGGGAGGCTTTTGCGGCCTAGTCTGGTGGTGAGCGAGCCTGGAGCGGGATGGGCGGCGGAGGCAGCGCCCCAAGGAGGGTCACCTTCGAGGCGGACGAGAACGAGAACATCACGGTGGTCAAGGGCGTCCGGGTGAGAGGGAAGACGGGTTGGCTGGACTTAAGCTGAGTGAGCTAGGCCTCAGAGGAGGAAGAGGAGAGGAAAAAGAGTAGGCCCCTGTTGACCTCAGAGGGGTCAAGCATGGAGAACAGGCAGGGTCCAACTTGGGCCTTCCCTCCAGGTGTTTTGGACTTTAACTCCCACAGTTCCTAACAACCTATGCTGAAAGAGTACTTTGGCTGCAGTGTGAGGCCAAGATTTTCGTTTAGAGAGGTCTGTGTATCTTCTGATTGAGCACACACCACATTATCATCAGCATATTGGAGTTCTATAACAGATGTTGTTGTGACCTTGGTTTTGGTTTTTGGGCAGCTGAGGTTAAAGAGCTTGCCACCTGTCCAATAAGCGCATTGCAGAAGTCCAACCTTGAGGTTACCACTATCTTTGGGTCTTCCAAATCTAGGAAGGGACGCAGCTATCGCGTATCAGCCATTGCATCTGCCTGGCCTGATATTTGGAGGGATATCCAGGAGTGCTCCCAAACTTCAAACAGTCGAAATATGTCAGGGAAAGTCATAAGGCGGAGGGAGCAAGCTTGTTTTCTGCTGCCCTGTAGAATCATAGAATCATAGAATCAAGGAGTTGAAAGAAACCTCATGGGCCATCCAGTCCAACCCCATTCTGCCAAGAAGCAGGAACATTGCATTCAAATCACCCCTGACAGATGGCCATCCAGCCCCTGTTTAAAAGCTTCCAAAGAAGGAGCCTCCACCATCCTCCGGGGCAGAGAGTTCCACTGCTGAACGGCTCTCACAGTCAGGAAGTTCTTCCTCATGTTCAGATGGAATCTCCTCTCTTGTAGTTTGAAGCTATTGTTCCACTGCGTCCTAGTCTCCAGGGAAGCAGAAAACAAGCTTGCTCCCTCCTCCCTGTGGCTTCTTCTCACATATTTATACATGGCTATCATATCTCCTCTCAGCCTTCTCTTCTTCAGGCTAAACATGCCCAGCTCCTTAAGCCGCTCCTCATAGGGCTTGTTCTCCAGACCCTTGATCATTTTAGTCGCCCTCCTCTGGACACATTTTTTGCATTAAAACAAACAAACAAACAAAACACAAAATTTGCAGACTTGGTATACTATTAAATGTCTTTTGACCAATTGCTGGCCACTTGGGGTGCCTCTGGTGTTGCTGCAAGAAGGTCCTCCATTGTGCATGTCGCAGGGCTCAGGTCGCATTGCAGCAGGTGGTCAGTGGTTTGCTCTTCTCCACACTCGCATGTCGTGGACTCCACTTTCTGGCCCCATTTCTTATGGTTGGCTCTGCATCTCGCCATGCCAGAGCGCACTCTGTTCAGCGCCTTCCAAGTCGCCCACTCTTCTGTGTGGCCAGAAGGGAGTCTCTCATTTGATATCGGCCATGGTTTGAGGTTCCAGGTTTTAGCCTGCCACTTTTGGACTTGCTTGCTGAGGTTTTCCTGCGAATATCTCTGTAGATCAGTGGTTGTCAACCTGGGGGTCGGGACCCCAGAGGGGGTCGCAAGAGGGTGTCAGAGGGGTCGCCAAAGACCATCAGAAAACACAGTATTTTCTGTTGGTCATGGGGGTTCTGCATGGGAAGTTTGGGCCAATTCTATCATTGGTGGGGTTCAGAATGCTCTTTGACTGTAGGCGAACTATAAATCCCAGCAACTACAACTCCCAACTGTCAATGTCTATTTTCCCCAAATGCCACCAGTGTTCACATTTGGGCATATTGAGTATCCTTGCCAAGTTTGGTCCAGTTCCATCATTGTTTGAGTCCCCAGTGCTCTCTGGATGCAAGTGAACTACAACTCCAAAACTCAAGGTCAATGCCCATCAAACCTTTCCAGTATTTTCTGTTGATCATGAGAGTTCTGTGTGCCAAGTTTGGTTCAAGTTTGGTGGAATTCAGAATGCTCTTTGATTGTAGGTGAACTAGGAATGAAAGTAACTGCAACTCCCAAATGACATAATCAATCCCTTGCCGAATCCCAGTAGTATTCAAATTTGGGTATTTTGGGTATTTGTGCCAAATTTGGTCCAGTGAATGAAAATACATCTTGCATTTTGGATATTTACATTACAGTTCATAACATTAGCAAAATTACAGTTATGAAGCAGCAATGAAAGTAATGTTATGGTTGGGGGTTGCCACAACATGAGGAAGTGTATTAAGGGGTCGCGGCATTAGGAAGGTTGAGAAACACTGCTGTAGATCTTAGAAAACTATTTCTTGATTTAGGGCATTGGTGTGCTGGCTGGTATCTCAACAGGGAGTGGGCCAAAGATGTCACTGCCTTGGTCCTTTAACTATTTGTTTCTACTCCCCGGGGGATGTCAGGTGGTGCAATACCGGCTAAACAGTGTAATTTCTCCAGTGGTGTAGGGCGCAGACACCCCGTGATAATGCGGCATGTCTCATTAAGAGCCACATCCACTGTTTTAGCGTGGTGTTACCATGATTTTCAGGTCCTCCAAATCTTGGAAGGTACACAGCTAGTGTATCATCCATCACATCTGTCTGCTTGTAGAGATGGATCCAGGAGTATTCCCAGACTACAAACATAGTCTTTCAGAGGGAGTGAAACCCTATCCAGAACTGGTTGATGATGTTGTTGTTCATTCGTTCAGTCGTCTCCGACTCTTCGTGACCTCATGGACCAGCCCACGCCAGAGCTCCCTGTCGGCCATCACCACCCCCAGCTCCTTCAAGGTCAGTCCAGTCACTTCAAGGATGCCATCCATCCATCTTGCCCTTGGGCGTTCCCCTTTCCTTTTGCCTTCCACTTTCCCCAGCATAATTGTCTTCTCTAGGCTTTGCTGTCTCCTCATGATGTGGCCAAAGTACTTCAACTTTGTCTCTAGTATCCTTCCCTCCAATGAGCCGTCGGGCTTTATTTCCTGGAGGATGGACTGGTTGGATCTTCTCGCAGTCCAAGGCGCTCTCAGGACTTTCCTCCTGGTTGATACACCCAGATTGGTTGATACACCCAGATTAAGGCCCTTAATGGCAAGCACCTCTGTTTTGTCTGGATTCAGTCTCGATTTAGTTTTTCTCATCCAGGCCCATTACCTCTTCCAGGCATTCATTCAGGGGAGACACGCTATCCTTCACTGAGAATGTTTTGAAATATATTTGAGTGTCATTCACATACTAATAACACCCCACCCCATGCCTATGGAATATCTTTCCCAGCGGTTTCATATAAATCATAGAACCATAGAATAATAGAGTTGGAAGAGACCACATAGGCCATCTAGTCCAACCCCTTGCCATGCAGGAAAAGTACAATCAAAGTTAAAAAAAACTTTGAGGATAGAATGTTAAGAGTGGTCTATAAATGCAACTAATATATATGGAGGTTCCAGAAGCATTCTCTCTTGACGTTTCACCTGCATCCATGGCAGGCATCCTCAGAGGATGTGAGGTCTGTTGGAAACTAGGAAAATTGGGTTTATATATCTGTGGAATGTCCAGGGTGGGAGAAAGAACTCTTGTCTGTTTGAGGTAGGTGAAACGTCAAGAGGGAATGCTTCTGGAACATGGCCATAGAGCCTGGAAATCTCACAACACCCCAATGTTCAGAGGATTTGCTAGTTACAGTATTAGTTATTTATTTCACTGTATTACTAGACATATTTAAAGCTTCAACTAGGTCCATCACAAGCTAAAAATTAATTGCTGCTCTCAGTTTAACCTGTCTCTGTGTTATATGCCTTTGTGGAGACTCTGCTGCAGGAGGCTCATGTTGTGAATTGTCAACGGCTTTTGTGTTGTGTTCCTCAGATATACTTTCTAGGCATATTTGGTAGAGCTTTATACTGTTATCCTTTGGGTATCAATTAAAAACTTGTTGATTGTCCATTCTGTTGAAGGCCTTGGGTCCCCTGTAGTTCATTTCTTTCCTACTATCTGTTCGACCAGCTTTTACTTTTTAGGTTTTCCTGTAATGAATGTTCTCCTTGGAGGAAGTTTTGGTGGAAGGACATAATATGATTTTTTTTTCACTGAGTTATAAGTATTTTTGTGGTCCGATGTGTGAATTTTGAAAATCTGTTGTTAGAAACACCATGCTAGTAAAGTAATGCTACTTTGCCATGTTCTCACCTGCTGCATCATTCTTCCTCGCCTTGACCTCATGGGCACTTTTCTTTTTCTTTTGCCTTGACCCCTCCTGCCCATTTCTTCAAGATACTTCTAAAGGGCTTTTTAGTGTCAACCCTGTAGTTTCTGAAGCTTATGGGAAAGCTCTTACCAGGAACACTTCAAAAGAAAAAATGAAAGACAAATGATGAAACGGAGAAATATTGGGGTGGCACTTGCAGAAGGGTTTGTTCCTTCTGTCTTTTTGATGTTCTCTCACTTCACCTGGCACCTGCTTTCTGTCTTTCTTTGTCATATATTCTTTGATTTCACCTCCCCTCTTTGTTCCTTTACCTGTAAACCTGCATTCTTCTGTTTCTGTGACACTGACCAGCTTGAAATCCCTCTATTTTCCAATGAGAGGGTAGACAAGAAGTAGTAGGGTTGACACTCGATTGTCTCTGATCTATTGTCACAAGACTCTGGTTTATCCAACAGCCAGGGAGCATTTCCTGTGTGGCAGTTCTGTGAATTAGCATTGCCTCTGCCTGGTTAGAATTTACAAATATATACCATTAATTCAGTACAGTAAAACATCAGTAATTTTGTCTTCCTTTTCATAGTCCTTGCACCTGAATCTTAGCCATGCTTGTTGAAAAAAAGGTCTTATAGCTTGAAGGTGTATTTATGTACTAAGACAGTGTTTCTCAACCTGGGGGTTGGGACCCCTGGGGGGGGGTCGCGAGGGGGTGTCGGAGGGGTCGCCAAAGACCATCATGATACACAGTATCTTCTGTTGGTCATGGGAGTTCTGTGTGGGAAGTCTGGCCCAATTCTATCGTTGGTGGGGTTCAGAATGCTCTCTGATTGTAGGTGAAGTATAAATCCCAGCAACTACAACTCCCAAATGTCAAGGTCTATTTTCCCCAAACTCCAACAGTGTTCACATTTGGGCATATTGAGTATCCGTGCCAAGTTTAGTCCAGATCTATCGTTTGAGTCCATAGTACTTTTCTGGAGATAGGTAAACTACAACTCCCAAGCTCAAGGCAAATGCTCACTTAATGCTTTCATTATTTTTTGCTGGTCATGGGCGTTCTGTGTGCCATGTTTGGGTCAATTCCATCTCTGGTGGAGTTCAGAATGCTCTTTGATTGTAGGTGAACTATAAATCCCAGCAGCTACAACTTCCAAGGCCCAGAGAATGAAAATATATTCTGCTTATCAGATATTTATATGACGATTCATAATAGTAGCAAAATTACAGTTATGAAGTAGCAACGAAATAATTTTAAGGTTGGGGGTCACCACAACATGAAGAACTGTATTAACGGGTTGCGGCCTTAAGAAGGTTGAGAACCACTGTACTAGGACATTGAGTGACCAGGGTTTGGATCTTCGCTCTATTTTATAGAATCATATAATTGGAAGAGACCTCATGGGCCATCCAGTCCAACTCCATTGTCCCAAGGAGCAGGAAAACCGCATTCAAAGCACCCCTGACAGATGGCCACCCAGCCTCTGTTTAAAAGCCCCCAAAGAAGGAGCATCCACCACTGCTGAACAGCTCTCACAGTCAGGAAGTTCTTCCTCATGTTCAGGTGGAATCTCCTTTCCTGTTGTTTGAAGCCATTGTTCCATTGCCTCCTATTCTCCAGGGCAGCAGAAAACAAGCTTGCTCCCTCACAAATTTATACATGGCCCTCATCCTGTCTCCTCTCAGCCTTCTCTTCTACAGCGAAACATTCCCAGCTCTTTGAGTTGCTCCTCATAGGGCTTGTTCTCCAGACCCTTGACCACTTTAGTTGCCCTTCTCTGGACACATTCCAGTTTGTCAACATCTCCTTTCAATTGTGTTGCCCAGAACAGGACACAATATTCCAGGTGTGGTCTAACCAAGGCAGAATAGAGCATGGGAAGCATGACTTCCCTGGATCTATTTATGCAGGTCAAAATCCCATTGGCTTTTTATCAGCCATATCACATATTTAACTTGTTGTCCACAAGGACTCCACCGTCTTTTTTTTACACATACTGTTGTTGAGCCAGGTGTCCCCCATTCTGTATATTTGCATTTCATTTTTTTCTGCCTAAGTCGGGTTAGTTTTGGCCCACCTCTCTAATCTGTTAAGATAGTTTTGATTCTGCTCCTGGGGCATATCATACTTTCTGAGACTCAGAGTAAGGCAAAAACAAACACCCCTGAACAAATCTTGTCTAGAAAACTCCATGATAGGTTTGTCTTTGGTTTACCATCATTCAGAAATGACATAAAGGCACAACAACATTTACTTAAATACAAATATGCTTATGGAAAGGGATTTAGAGACCAAGAGAAAGAAATTGGCAGTGTAAACTTTCATAGACTTCGGTTTACTTCCTTAGATGCAGAGAGATTCTCTTTCTCACTCTAAGGTGCTCCAAGTTTACTTTGAGTACTAATATTCCAGACTGATATGGGTATACCTTTTAATTCTAAATATGCTTAGTATTACAGTTCATAAGCAAGATCAATAAAACAGGTTACATTTACTAAGAATCTTTTTTTAAAAAAACAGAGCAAAATAAGGAAAATTGCTCACTTAGAGTTAGCCTAATATAGCACCAGACTGCCAATCAGATGATGATTGATACTTATCAGTAATAAGTGACGGGACATACATATTATTTCCTTTGAAAGTAGGCTAATATGACAAATAAGTACTTTGATAAACCAGGTTAAGCATTTTCGATGTTTTGTTTTCCTTTCTTCTCAGCTGTCTGAAAATGTTATCGAGCGCATGAAGGAGCCTTCCTCTCCTGGTGGAAGATCACAGCAGAAAGCAGGGCCTAGCGGTCGTGGTTCGGTTGGAGGTACATCAGGTATATCCATATTCCAGTGGTGATATATAAGAATCTCAATGTATTGTGGTATTATTATTTCTTTTAGAGTGACACATAATGTTTTGTACTGTAAGCAGTCAAAAGGTTTGATGTAATCAAGAAAACACTGGCTGATTTCTATTTTTGAAGTTGCGCGATGTGCTCCATTAGTCAATTTATGTTTGCAACGTGAGCTCTAGTGCTTCATCCTTTTCTGGACATATTTTCTGCTAAATGTCTTTGTTGTTAAATCTTGAGAATCATTTCACTTGCATTGGAGATTGATGCAATGGTTCAATGGTTACTGCAATCCATGGTGTCCCCTTTTTTGAGGGGGAATTAGAACACATGTTAGGTTCACCTAGAATTGAGGCAGTTTGACAGCACTTTAATTTTTGGGGCTCAATGCTATGGAATCCTGGGATTTGTAGTTTGGTGAGGCACCAGCACTCTTTAGCAGAGAAAGCTTAGTAAAATTACAACACCCATGATTCCATAACATGGAACCAAGGCAGTTAAAGTGTTATCCACCTGCATTCATTCTTCAGGATAGATGCACCCATTCAGTATTTCCAATCTGTGAAATATGATTTTCTTTTCTACACTTGCTGGCAGATGTTTTTTCAAATTTGGATGGATTCTTACATTGCTGCTTGGAACACCTCTGTTGCTATGCTTGTTTTATTGCAGTGTGCCATGTACTCTTGCTGACCCTAAACAAACAATCTGACCCTGATAATTTTTTTCCTTCGAAGTCCACTTCAGTTTACTCACACCAGGTATTGCGATGTTGATGCTACACTTAGGAATTAAAAATGGAATGCCAAGGTACTGGATGAGTAACTAAAGAGACACTATGGAAGACCTAATTGATAGAGTTACAAACTTGGTAGGTGCAGGGAATGCTGTGAATGTAGCATATCTTGATTTCTGCAAGGTCTCCCATTACCTTATTGAAAAAACTAGTAAAACATGGGCTAAGCAACACTAAAGTTAGGTGGATTTGTAATTGGTTGAGCGACTGAACCCAAAAGGTGCTCACCAATGGTTCCTCTTCATCCTGGAAAAAAGCGACTAGTGGAATACTACAGGGTTCGGTCCTGGGCCCAGTTCTGTTCAACATCTTTATTACTGACTTAGATGAAAGTTTAGAGAGCATACTTATTAAGTTTGCAGATGGCACCAAATTAGGAAGAATAGCTAATACTCCAGAGGACAAGATGAGAATTCAAAATGACAACAAATAAGAGCTGATTGGCTAAATTAACAAAATGAATTTCAACAAGGGGAAATGTAGGATACTATACTTAGGCAGAAAAAATGAAATGCAAAAATACAGGATGAGTGACTCCTGGTTTGACCACAGTCCATGTGAAAAACATCTTTGAGTTTTCGTGGACAACAAGTTGAACATGAGCCAACAGTGTGATGCTGCAGCCAATGGGATTTTGGGCTGCATCAGAAGGAGTCTAGTGTCTAGATCGAGTGAAGTCATGGTGCTTCTCTATTTGACTTTGGTCAAACTTCACTTGGAATACTGTGCCCCCAATTCTGTGCATCATAGTTTAAAATAGATATTGACAAGTTGGAAGGTGTCCAGAGGAGGGCAACTAAAGAGATCGAAGGTCTGGAGACCATGATTCCCTATGAGGAGCATCTAAAGAGCTGAGTATGTTTAGCCTGCAAAAGAGAAGGTTGAGAGGAGACATGATTGCCGTGTATAAATATGTGAAAAGATGTCATAAGGAAGAGGGAGCAGGCTTGTTTTCTGCGGCCCTGGAAACTAGGACACAGAGCACCGGCTTCAAAATACAGAAAAGAAATTCCACCTGAACATTACAAAGAACTTCCTGACGGTAAGAAGACCTGTTCAGCAGTGCAACCTTCTTCCTCAGAGTGTGGTGGAAGCCCCTTCCTTGGAAACTTTTAAACAGAGGCTGGATGGACATCTGTTGGAAGTGTGTTGTCGAAGGCTTTCATGACTGGAATCACTGGGTAGCTGTATGTTTTTCAGACTGTATGGCTATGTTCCAGAAGCATTATCACCTGGCGTTTCGCCTGCATCTATGGCAGCATCCTCAGAGGTTGTGAGGCCTCACAACCTCTGAGGATGGCTGCCATAGATGCAGGCAAAACATGAGGAGAGAATGCTTCTGGAACATGGCCATACAGCCTGAAAAATTTACAGCGACCCATCTGTTGGGAGTGCTTTGATTGTCCTTTTTCTGCATGGCAGGGGGGTTGGACTAGAAGGACCATGTGGTCTTCCAACTCTATGATTTTATTATTCTTTGATATGTTTTACAGTTCTGCCTTCCCTTGATTCAGGCTTTTCACACTTCATGTTTCAATTATTTGGTTGTGCAGCTTTGGACTTTTCACTGCTGAGTATATCAGCATCTGGAAAAAAACAAACACTTTATGTCATTAAACACAGTCCTATTTACTTGTCCTTTGCTCTTCTGCTCTTCTGATTGCCTTCCAATCTGGGGATGTCATATTCTTGCTTCCTTCGTAAGGTTTTCAGTGTGATTGCTGAGAACTAGTTTAAAGTGTCATTGCTGTTGTCTGTGAAAGACCCTTTGCCCATGTCACGTCCCACTACTCTTGCTGCCCCATAGCTTCCCTTCTGGATATTCTCTGTCATCCTTACCACATTCTCTTCTGCTTATATGGCTGTTACTCCCATGATGAGGATAGATACATCTTTGTCTAGTGTCTCTAGTTACAGACTTCTTTTGGTTACCATAACAAGAGGCTAGGAGTTTAGCCATTCATAACATTGTGTTAGGGTTTGTATCTTAGAGACACACTTTAACATGGTGTGTGTGTTTGGGGTGGGGTGGGAATGCCAGAAAAGTGGAGAGTATATGTTAAAGATATATTTGTGGTAGTTGTGTGCGTTCAAGCCGATTCTGATTTATCACTGGACTTTCTGTCGTGGGTGCTTTCAATGCGATTTTCCTGCTTCTTGGCAGAATGTGGTTGGACTGGATGGCCCACAAGGTCTCTTCCAACTCTATGATTCTGGGGCTGAGAATGTGTAACTTGCCCAAGGTCATCCAGTTGGTGTCCATGGCTAAGAAGAGAATAAAACCCTGGTCTCCAGAGTTGTCAAATGCTCAAGCTCCATGCTGGATATATTTGTTGTTGTTCATTCGTTCAGTCGTTTCCGACTCTTTGTGGACCAGTCCGCGCCAGAGCTCCCTGTCGGTTGTCACCACCCCCAGCTCCTTCAAGGTCAATCCAGTCACTTCAAGGATACCATCCATCTATCTTGCCCTTGGTTGGCCCCTCTTCCTTTTTCCTTCCATTTTCCCCAGCATCGTACTCTTCTCTAAGCTTTCATAGAATCATAGAAACATAGAATCATAGAATCAAAGTGTTGGAAGAGACCTCATGGGCCATCCAGTCCAACCCCCTGCCAAGAAGCAGGAATATTGCATTCAAAGCACCCCTGACAGATGGCCATCCAGTCTCTGTGTAAAAGCTTCCAAAGAAGGAGCCTCCACCACACTCCAGGGCAGAGAGTTCCACTGCTGAACGGCTCTCACAGTCAGTAAGTTCTTCCTCGTGTTCAGATGGAATCTCCTCTCTTGAAGTTTGAAGCCATTGTTCCGCGTCCTTGTCTCCAAGGAAGCAGAAAACAAGCTTGCTGCCTCCTCCCTGTGGCTTCCTCTCACATATTTATACATGGCTATCATATCTCCTCTCAGCCTTCTCTTCTTCAGGCTAAACATGCCCAGCTCCTTAAGCCGCTCCTCATGGGGCTTGTTCTCCAGACCCTTGATCATTTTAGTCGCCCTCCTCTGGACACATTCCAGCTTGTCAATATCTCTCTTGAATTGTGGTGCCCAGAATTGGACACAATATTCCAGGTGTGCTCTAACCAAAGCGGAATAGCGGGGTAGCATTACTTCCCTAGATCTAGACACTATGCTCCTATTGATGCAGGCCAAAATCCCATTGGCTTTTTTTGCCGCTGCATCACATTGTTGGCTCATGTTTAACTTGTTGTCCACGAGGACTCCAAGATCTTTTTCACACGTACTGCTCTCGAGCTTTCTTCTCATGATGTGGCCAAAGTATATATATATAGTCTTCCTTAAACAGACAATTGCAAGTCTCTTGATGTTTTCCTTTTTAAAATAAAATAGCTTTTAAAATAGCTCCTGAGGAGTCTTTTTTTGGTAACCACTTGCAATAATTCTTCGCAATGTAAAATGATGCCATTGACCTCAAGCAGGGAAAAATATTAAGTTACAACAGTAATAAAAAATAAAGTCTGAGGATTGCTTCTTCTAGACAACATCTCCCAGTAATTTCAGTAACTTTCAACATACTGAAATATTTAACAAGTGCAAAATCTTTAAAGTATATCTGTCATTCTTTCCCAGGGCCATGTGATGACAAGTAATTTGATCAGACTAGTTTGAGTGCATTTTCTGAATGCATGTGTTAAAAGCAGAGCTTAGTCATAATAGACAAATGCAACGGCTTAATTTATTTTTGAGCATTACTGGATTCTTGAAAAGTTAATGTACTATATAAAGACAAAGGCACAAAAAAGAGTTACTAAAAAAGAATGCCTCTTGCTGAAGGCTGCCAACCTTCTGTTGGGACTTATTGCCTTAGTTTTCCAATTTAGTATTCTCTGTGTTGTTTCCTTGGAGAATGTGTTGCTGGCATTTCCATTCTTTTCCTAGTTGTATTAAGAACCTTCAGAGGGATTGAGTGTTTTCAACTTGCCACTTAAAACAGGCTGTTATGTGGCATGTAGTTCATTGCATTTAGATTTTGCCGGTGTAGATGGAAATCATTTGCAGTAGTGGTGCATGCTTTAGACCAGGGCTTCTTAAACTTTTTCCCTTCACAACTCCTTTCTGCCTAATAAATTTTTACACAACCCTTGGTATATGCAATACACATAAAGTAGGATTGCGTTACAGCAGATAGTGTAGTACCAAACTTGCTTAGCATCCTAGAAACCTGGAAAAGTGTTGGCCCGTAGATGCCTCCTGTATCCTTTTTAGTGAAATGTTCAAGTATATTGTCGAAGGCTTTCAGAGCCAGAATCACTGGGTTGCTGTGAGTTTTCTGGGCTGTATGGCCATGTTCCAGAGGCATTCTCTCTTGACGTTTTGCCTGCATCTATGGCAGGCATCCTCAGAGGTTGTAAGGTTTATTGGAAACTAGGAAAATTGGGCTTATATATCTGTGGAAATGGATGTAAAAATCAAATCTTTAGTGATAATAAATCAACATTTATTTGCAAGGTTTGCTAAACGGGTTGATTTTCCTTTTTCATTAGTATAGCTGAAGTATTTTCTGAAGTTCCACTGTAAACACTAATCTTGTGCATTTGTATTGAATTGCTATCAGTTTCTGTTTGGAAGGGCCTGTTCTTTTTTTCGCGCATTTCTCCTGAAAATGGGTGCTTTTCTGAATGAGTTTCTTTGTTCCGGGTCCGAAAGAACAAATTTTTTTGGACCATTGGCCAACATGGGCGGTCTGCACAGAGTCCCCTTTCCCTCTGTTTTAGGGCTAGAGGGGTGAAAATTGCCAAACATGGAGGGCACCACTTTTAGCCCTCCAAGTTTTATAATGTTAGAGTCATTCCCCAATTTTTAGGATTTTTTTCTTTCTATAAATAAAATTTCCTTCAGAACATTGGACATGAGGAGGAACCTCCTGACTGGGAGAGCCGTTCAGCAGTGGAACTCTCTGCCCCGGAGTGTGGTGGAGGCTCCTTCTTTGGAAGCTTTTAAACAGAGGCTGGATGGCCATCTGTCAGGGGTGCTTTGAATGCAATATTCCTGCTTCTTGGCAGAATGGGGTGGGACTGGATGGCCCATGAGGTCTCTTCCAACTCTTTGATTCTATGGTTTCCTCTTCCCCCCCACTGGCCCCACCTTCTAACTTCACCAGGAGCAGCACCAGCAGGGAGACAGGCAGGGCACTACTCCTTCCTGCCAAATGATGCTCCACACACACACGGCTGAGTGCCCAGCCCCACTCACTTCTTCACAATGGGAGATCTTTGCTTACTACTGTTGCTGCTGTGCTGATGTCCTCCTCCTTCTCTTCCATCTCTCATGCAATGAAGGCACCTCCAGCCCCTCTCCTCTTCCTCATTCATGCCTCTTAACCCTCTACTCCTCAATCCTCCTTGGCTCTTGGATCTGCCACCAGCACTTTGGGCTGTTGTTGCTGCTGCTGCCTGGCTTACTCTAGAGTAAGTGGTGTGAAGGAGGAAGAGGAGGGGCCTGGAGGAGGTGCCTTCCTTGCATGAGAGACGAATGACCCAAGCTGGCAGCTCCAAGAGTCAAGGAGAAGAAAGGAGGAACCACACACTCTCCCAAGGCATTTTAAAGAGTCTTCCCACTTCCAGCTAAGGAAGAAGGGTGACCTCCTGGAAGAGGAGAGTAAATGAGGGTTTACTTTTTGTTTGCTGGGGGATTAATAAAAAATGATTAGACTGTGCTCATGAAAAGCAGGTAAGAAAACAGTACCCACTCCCACTTTCTTTCATTTTCATTCGGGGTGTGTGTGTTCCTGTTTTGTGCTCTGATCTGAAACAAAAGGAATGAAAGAACGAATGAAACGGGAGAAAGAAGTACTGCACACACCTCTAGTAAACGCTGCTAACAGATTTGTGTAAATGAATGGTGTTTCGAAAACATTTACTATTGCCAAATTTTTCATGGCCCCAACATTGAGCTAAGGGGGCTCCATTTGAGGTCAGGAGGTACAGGATAAGAAGCAGTGCTTTAGAATATGATGCTGGAGACCAGAATTCAGAGTGGGAAACTGAGTGCATCAGATTCCTACTCAGCCATGGAAACTCTCTGAATGGTCTTGAGCAAGTCATACTCTCAGAGGAAGGCAGAATCAAACCTTCTCTGAAAACAATCTTGTCAGGAGAACCCCAAGATACATTGCATTGCTTTAAACTGGAAGGAACTTGAAGACAAACAACGATATGAGAGTCAAGTAAAATCCAAAACCTCAAGAACCAGATCTGAATTTATACCTAAGTCCATATCTGAGGTTCTTGCTGCTCCCTCACACTGACCGTCTCAGTTGCACTGGGTTCAATTGAGACAGTGTGATGGCGCAGCAAGACCAGCTAGGCAGGTTTACTTCTTCTCAAAATCTAGTTGGTTGGCAAGAGATTGATTGCAACAATGCACTTGCCATTTGCAGCATCTAAAATGCCCATAGGCATTTGGAGCTATTTCTTTTTTGCATGAATCTCTGTGCAGTACTGCTCTGTGTTGTAGTTTCCTGCGCCCTGGATTGTATAGGTTGATCTTAGGGGGGGCTAGACCTGCCTTGTGAACTAGTTGATCTATCTTTCATGTAGGTTCTTGAACTTTCTTCCCACCACTGGCTATTTTCAACTTTCTTTTGTGGCCATTGTGCTTCAACCTACTATGATTTGCAGCTAAGTCTAGTGATCCAAATTCAAGTAGAAGTGCTGTAATATACTAGGAAAAAGTAAACTCCATGTTAAGCTTCTTTTTCACAGAGTTAATGGACCACAGCAATAATATTTTTTAAAATGTTAGAAATTATAATGGCAGCTATTTCAGCCAGCGAATACTGCATGTCCCATTTTAATTACATCAAGATTATTTTTGAGATGAAGATGGTGCATAATAATTTCAAGTAATAATTCACAGACCCCAACTTTGTGGTCAAGAAGAGCACAATAGACCAATGTAGGAACAAGCTGAGCAGCAATCTGCTGCTGTCGTGCTGTAATCTGGAGTCAAGTCATTTTGATATGAAAGCCCTATTAGTTTTTGTGTTTCTTGAATGAGCAGATGAGGAAAAGGGACACGGATACCGTCAAGAAAGATAAGCTTAATTTCGCTTGCAGCCACATACATTTGCATATAATGGGCCCGGCTCTTCTAAATTGTGCAAAGCTGTTCTTGTGATTGTGCATACAAATTGAGAAGTATTGAACCAGATGGCCCTTCACTGGTTTGAAGGGACATCTTATATGAACTTAGACAGAGAGGTAACTTACTAAGAGAGACCCTGACTTCTGGGAAGTTCAGCTTTATTGGAACAGAATGTATAATCTGGCTATAATAAAGCTGGAACAGCCACAATAATTAAGCGTTTCACCTGCTGGTATAAGAATAGACAGGTGGTCTATTGATGATTAAATTCCATGGGTAGCAGATTGACTTGTTCTGTCATTTTTGGCAAAAGGGCAAGTGTGAGAGGTTGCAGTTTGGTCGTGAAGACGATTTTGTCTGGTTTTGGTATTTTTTAGGTTTGGAAACATGGATGTGTATTAACAATGAGATATAAGCCATTGAAGGATCATAAAGTAAAGGTCAGAGAGCTTTTATGCTTTCCTCAATTTCAGGCAAAATGAGGAATGGCAACAACAAAAGACTGCTGACATTGGCTTTGCTGGTATCATTTTCGTTTCCAGTATGACTAATGATTTGTTTTTCCCAATGGTTTTGCTGGTTTTGAGTTTAAAAATTAAGTGTTGTGATGTTATGCACTTTTCTAAAAGTAACTTGTTGTGTTTACTAGAAGAATTAAGGTAAGGTATGATCATGTATGTCATACGCAGTATATATAATAAGGTAAGTGACCTGTTTAGGTGGGAGAACAGAATGTTTGATGTTATTGGTTGAATTTTTGAGTGGGGTTATTAAAAGGACAATGTGTGCTAGTTAACTGGATGAGATGGGTTAGTTGGACTTAACACAGCTAGGAACTGCTGCAACCATGTATGGTGTGTTCCTACCTGCAAGGGTTGAACTGGAAGTCCCTTGTGATCTCTTCCAATTTGATGACTCCGTAACGATGGGGACAACTGAATAAGCAGAAATCCTCACATTTGTCACAAGTGTGCTCATTACCATTGTTAATTCCCCCTCCTGAAAACTAACAAACTAACAAAAACCTCTGGCAATGCACGAGTAATAAAAATGCTACTTAAAAAAGGGTGACTTTAAAAACTGATTGGATTGATTTATGAAGAGCAGCTACTACACATGATGGCTTTGTATTGCTTCCAGAATATAAGGTGCTCGATCCCAGTTACTGAGAAATGTGTTTGTGGTGTGTGTTGGTCGATGTTATTGTGCTTGTGTCTTGCTTGGAGACTTCATATAGATGTGTGTGGTTTGCTACTCTGGGAAATGAATGCTTGGCTAGATAGACTTTCTATCTGATCGAATACCTCTCTTCTTATGTTCTACATAACAATGACTATTATATCCTTGAATGAACTGCAGCACAGTAACCAGACAAGATTATGCCTCTTGCTGCAGGCATACAGTCTTAACAGAGCAGAATAAATCTTTAAAGTTGAAGACTGCTTTCCTTTCACGGAGTCTTTCCCCAACCTCACTGCAATGTATGTGCAGGATGGTCTTACTAGCACATTTAGAGTGAAAACTGTGTCTTTTTACTGGAAAATAAGATAAATGCAGACATTGCAGTGAAGATTTGAATAATTTTTAGCATTTCACAGTTTTTGCTTTCTGTTCCTGTCCTTAGGGAACAAATTTGATTCCTCAATATCATATTGGTGAGATGGAGAGTTGAATATATGATACCTTATGAGATGCTGTGTAGAGATCCTAGTCATGTGCTTCTGTTAATGCTAAGAATGAATGTCGTGGAAGTGGGGTGTCCTAGGATAGGAGACAATCCATTTGAAGGAGCCAGTTTCTCAATTGATAAACTTATGGGGATAGGGAGGCTGTTTTGGGACTTTGTATCAAATGCTTAATACCTTAAAGGCACCAGATCCTGCATGGTCTTGGAAGCTAAGCAAGGTCAGCCCTGGTATGGAAGATTGCCAGTGAATAGCAGAAGCCATAAGCTCTATATTGGGGAAAGAAACTAGTAAAACAACTCCTGGGCATTCCTTTTTAAAGAAGACCTGTGACTTGAAGATACATAAAGACATATATCAAAACCAGGAACTTGAATTGATCTTGGAAACAAACTGGAAACCACTGAAGGTGGTGCAATCAAGTGATATTTGATCCCCTTAGTACACAACACAAAAGAGTCTACCTATTGCACTCTGTGAAAGCTGCAGCTTCCAGTTCCTTTTAAGGTTAGCTCCAAATAAAGTACATTACAGAATTCTTAAAAGTATAAGGAACAAAGGCTAGTATTGTCAAACCTGCCTTCCCTGGGAAGGAATGTATCTGCGAAGGAATGTGCCATGGCCACAGCAACCACATTATCATCCAGGTTCAATGCTAAGTACGCCAACATTAACAGCTGGCCCTTCAGAAGGATTGCAAACCCAAACAAAACTTGCTGCTGTCCTTGTTCCAAGTTTGATTTCACCCTAAGAGCCATATGTGGTCAGCTTTTGGTGGGATTAGGCAGTCAGATACTAGCACTGACTGGAGGCAAAGCCCTCCTTCTTAGAATACAATGGTGAAGTCTATTAGGAAATATTTGCTAAGCTAGTGGAGCAGACTTTTCCAATTCAGAAGCAGTATCCTTCTGAATTCCATTAGCTAAGGGCTGAACTGTGGCTATGAGCTGCTCAAATCTAGTGAGCTTCCTGGTAGCATCCATTTGGCACCAATATGCTGGATTAGTTGAGCCCTCCCTTTGATTCAGCAGGGATTCAGCTCTTATGTGTTAGTTAAATAAAGGGGTGTCATGAAATGTCTGGTTGGTGGCAAAAGTAAGCAGGTCTGGAATTTAGATGCTTTGTGCAACAGGAACCTTGATCCTAGTTAAGGCCATGATGGCAGCTTTGCTAAAGTAAGATCATTTCTAATTTCATGTCACTTGGCTTTTGTGTGATCAAATAAAGTAGAATTGATTCCAGTTGGATAAGGTCTGTTCAGTTGTGAGTTTGCTTTCTCAGTGCCTGCAAAAGACAAGCCAGAAAGAGGAAGGGTGAACTACACTGAAATGGAAAATAGCAAACAGATCATTTATCTCTTTCCCAAGAAAATGCAGGAATAGGCAAATAGTCTTCCAATAGTCAGGTTCTTTCTTATGCATTGAGACCTTCAACAGAGGCTGTTTGTTTATTCCAAAACTTTTGACTTGATGGGACCTTAGAAATGGAAGGGATTCCGAGGGCCATCCCATCTAATCCTATTCTGCCATACAGGAATCCACAGAGTACTCCCAACATCATAATAATAATAATAATAATCATCATCATCATCATCATCATCATCATCAGAGATCACTCATGTCCAAGTATGATTCCAAGTGTAGGGTGTTGGTGGTGGGTCTGTAGGTGACTGTAGAGACCTATTCTTGATCCGCATGTTCTGAGGACATTGATTTCCAGATTGAAGGCAGTTCCAGTCAGGGTTGGCTTGATGCATCTTCTTCCTCTTGACACGTTTCTCCCTTTTTCCCTTCATTTATCCCTCTTTGAATTCCACAGCACTGTTGATAACAGCTGACCTCCAGTTAGAACGTTTGAGGGCCAGGGCTTCCCAGTTCTTGGTGTCTATGCCAGAGCCTTTAAGGTTAGCTTTATGCCCATCTTTAAAACGATTTTCCTCTCCACCAACATTCTGTTCTCCATTCTTGAGTTGAGAGTTGAGTAATTGCTTGGGGAGACAATTATCGGGCATTTGGACAATGTGGCCAGTCCAGCAAAGTTGATGTCCATCCAGTCTCTCCAAAGAAAGAGGCTCCACCCCCACTAAGACAGCAGCATATTCCACTGTCAAACAGCTCTGATCACCAGGAGGTTCTTTCTAATACTCAGATGGAATTTGATTTCTTGCAGTTGAACCCAGTTTTCCATTGTATCCTGATGTCTGGAGCAGCAGAAAATAAGCTTGCTTCATCCTATATTACACCCTTTCAGATATTTAAATATAGCTCTCATGCTTTCTTTCAAGCTTCTCTTCTCCAAGCTAAACAAACCTAGCTCTCTAAGCCATTCCTCAGGCCTTTGGTTGTTTTGTTCGCCCTTCTCATGACACATTCCAGCTTGTCAATAGCTTTCTTGGACACAGGGCTATTCTAGATGAGATCAGACTAAAGCAGAATGGAGTGGTACTGTACTATGATTTCCTTCCATTATTATTATTTCGGTTGCTTCTACCCCGCCCTTCTCACCCCGGGGTGGGGTGGGGGGGGACGACTCAGGGCGGCTTACAAAAGCAAGGCACAATTCGATGCCCGCATCACATACAGCAAAAGACAATAACATCAGTTAACAAAACAGCATTCTGGCAATAACAACAGTTAACAGAAAACAGTAATTAGTATAGGCAGAGACAACCATAAAACCAATAAAAGCAATAAAAACCAATACAAACCTCATTGACGGTCAGCGTTTCACAATCTCATAGTTCAAAATTCCCATTTAGACACTATGCTCCTATTGATGCAGCATAGAATTGCATTTGCTTTTTTAGCTGTCACATCTCACTGCTTGCGGTCCACTCCTAGACCCTTTTAATAATTACTGCTGTCAACCCAGTTGTCACCCATTCTTGTTGTATTTCATCCTTACTTGTATTGTAAACAAATAGCTATGCTCCTTCTCCTTTTGAAGTAATGAACAGCATGAGCATTACATTATTGTGGGATGTTGGCATTCAGAATCCAGTATCCACTAGCTCGGCCTGGCACCTGTTATGTCCTACTACAAACCCATAATCCCTAGCCAGAATGGCCAACACTTCTGGAGGGTTCCAATTTGGGTATAGCACGTTCTGGCCAGATTCTAGGTAGTTACTTCTACATTTTGAAGAAGACTTTGAGTGTATTACGATGCTTGGGAGCTTTTCATGCTACCTGACAAACTGCTTTTGTCACTGAGGATGGTTTCAAAAGAAGTTTGTGACATGGCATTATGATGTCATTGAAAAAGTTAAGTTGACTGCATGTACTCAAGCTCTTGAGCTGGCCTAAAAAAGCTTTAGAGTGAATACAGGGCTCACATTTCTGATAACTGTTCTTTTAGGTGTTCAAGTAGTAGTCTGATAAATTTGGTACAGTTTATTGTGCATACTTTCTGTGTCATTTTTGTCTGTCTGGTGCCCAAGGTTATGCCCTAAACGGTTCTGGCCCAACTTATCTATCCGAACGTATCTCAGCCTATCAGCCCACCAGGACCCTAAGATCTTCTGGAGAGTCCCTGCTCTCTATCCCGCCGGCTTCACAAGTGCGGCTGGCGGGAACGAGAGACAGGGCCTTCTCTGTGGTGGCCCCTTGGCTTTGGAACACCCTCCCTATAGAGGTACGATCAGCCTCCTCGCTGATGGTGTTTCGGAAGAGACTGAAGACATGGATGTTTAAACAAGCATTCGGTTAATCCGTTGCAACGAATTTTGATGACTAAAGGCTGGTAATCATGGACGACGAATTTTGGATTGTGATTTTAGTTACGAGATGCATGGGATTATTATTGGTGGCCCAATAATTTGTATTGTATATGTGTTTCATGTTTTAAATTGAATACTGTTTTTAATTGTTTTTAACTTTTTAGTTGTTGTAAACCGCAATGAGTCGCCGACTTAGGCTGAGATATTAGCGGTATACAAGTGCATAAATAAATAAATAAATAAATAAATAAATAAATGTTTAGTTATGTTTCCAGCAAGGAAATAGGGACAGTAGTGTAGTTGAGTGTAACTTGCTTGCCTTGCCTGTTCTTTCTGTATTGGTTCTGGGTAGTCTAAGCCGTAGGCTTAACATTTTTGACCTCTGGAATTGAAAATCCCTTCAATGCTCTTTCCATTCTTTCTTAACCCAAAACAACAAAGAGGGCAGATAAACACACTGTGTATGTCACTGCTTCTTAGCACATCGCTTAGGCTCCACAGTTTAGAAGCTTTTGTCAATTGCCATTTTATTCAAATTATTTACATTCCTCACCAACTGATTCTTCCAGGGATTTGAGGAGTAGATAATCATAGTAAAAAAACCCACAGACTCAGAACCATTAAAACTAGTAAATATTTGTTTGAATCAAAATTATCTTATGCTGACCATTAAATTGCCAGTCTTGTGTATCTACTGAAAACAAGCTAGTTTTGTCTCCAATCTCTGGCAGATGGTATTATGAAGAAGGCTGTATTTGCTTGTCTTCAAATTCACAAAAAAAAAATTCAAGCTGTATTGTGACAAAGCCATTTCACTGTTTAGGAACTTTTAAGGGCAAAACCAACTCAGTTTTAATAATGTCTTGTTGTACTGCTTTTGTTATTGTTTTTGCTTAACTGTTTATTTGCTAGGTACTGTATTGTTGTATTGTTGTATTGTGTGGGCTTCGGCCCGTTGTAAGCCGCATCGAATCCCTTGGGAGATGCTAGCGGGGTACAAATAAAGTTATAATAATAATAATAATAATAATAATAACTCCTTAAATTGTGTCCAAAAATGACAGAAGGCTTATGCAGACATTAGAGTGTAGTGTGTCTGAATGACCCCTTTCTTTCAGAGACAGAGTTCAGCAAAGAGGCAAAATTTGGAAAAGAAAGAAGTTTTTTAAGACTACGGTTCCCAGAATCCCACAACCACCAAAGCCCGTATGGAAAAAGGAGTACAATATATTTGTATATGGAACATAGGTTTAGACATGAAACTCTGAACTCGGGATGGTTGGACAATGTGACTGGACAATGACTGATTAATGAAATGCGAAGGACTTATGGTTTTTTATTATGTTTATTGATGTTAATTGTAATGAATTTTTTTATCTATGTTAAATGTTTTTAATGTTTAAACTATTTTTGTACTTTTGTGGGCATTGAATTGTGCCGTTTTGTAAACCGCCATGAGTCGTCCTCAGGCTGAGAATGGCGGTATAGCAGTGTAATAAATAAGTAAGTAAATAAATAAATAAATAAAATAGACATCACAATATACCAGTAGTCCTTTTAAACAAGGTTTGAATATTCATGTAAGAGATGTCTGTTGCCATAGTTTCAAAGTGCTGGTTTTTCATTTCGTAAGCAGGGAAAAGTTGCATATTCTTATATTAAAGGGAATCTTCTCTGCATATAGTAATAATAATGTCTCTTCAAACCTGTATGCAAAACCTATGCTTTTCTTGATGCTTTTGACAGAACCCAAATCCCACACCCAACTGCAACTAAGTTTCTCTCTTTTTCCTTGTGTTTTATGATTGTAAGTTTTTTTGGAACTATAAATCTATCCCCTTGTATTTTCTGGGAATGTCATGCACAAATAGCACTATACCCAAACACTGACTCATTGTTGGGCAATAATATCAATAAATAATGTTTTTTTTTCAATAGTAAGTATCCCGAATTTGTATTTTTTTCTTGAGGATGTAATATTTGTAGACAAACCAGAACACTTCTCTGTCCTGTTCCTGTTCTCTCCCGTACTTAAATCTTCTAGGAATGTATAGGAAATTGTGAATGCTGGATGGAATGGAAAAAAGATGTGTAAAAAGGAGTGGTTTAAAGCATATTGTTGTTAGATTGGGGCCCAGGTGAGGTCCTGAAGAGATAAAGAAATTGGCAAACTAAGGTCTTATAGAACGACCATCTATGAATGGATAAAATAGATATTTAATTTAGGGTTGATGGTGATGAAACACCATTTATTTTCTTTGAAAGGTCTTCTGAATGCTCATATCTCTGATCAGATGGGCTTAGTTTGGTTTTTTTTTTCTTGATAGTTCTAAAGAATTCACAACAGTGATTTTGGGATGTGGTTTGTCCCCATGTCCTTGAGGAAAGTACTTTGTTCTTCTCCGCAGTTATCTTTTTTGCTTGTTGACTACGCTTTCAGATGGCTAAAGCCCTTTTAGAAAAAAGCATTCCTGCGTCAGGTTAACTCTATTAGGAAACCTTCTAGGCCTCTTCTTTTTGAGAAAATTGAAAACCATGTCCTTTTGTTGACATCGCTTTTAGTCTCTAGACCTTAGATGGGTCTTGTTTATAGTGGTTAGTGAAGGACAAAGATCTATGGAGGTGAGGGATTGACAGAACATGATGAAAAACTAATCTACTAAGACACACCAGGAAACATTTGCTGTGGCCAGCTGACAAACACTCCAAGTTTACTGTCTTGCAATACTTGGGAGACCAGACGTTGAACAGATGTTACAGATGCTTCCTTTCACCCTCAAGGCAAGCCCGATAGCTATATGTGTTTAGTAAGACTGCCATAACTGCAGAACCTATATTTGCTGTTTCATTTACCTTTATCCAGGGGAAAAAGCTTTTTTTAGGTTTTCCAGTTGATTCTATGGTGTGTTTTACCAGAAATTACTATAAAGACACTCTGGAAGACCTAATTGATAGTTAAAGACATAACTGATAGAGTTACAAACTTGGTAGATGCAAGGAATGCTGTGAATGTAGCATATCTTGATTTCAGTAAGACCCTTGACAAGGTCCCCATGATCTTATTGAAAACAAACTAGCAAAATGTGGGTTAGGCAACACTTCTGATAGGTGGATTTGTAACTGGTTGAGTGATCGAACCCAAAGGGTGCTTTTTCCTCTTCATCCTGGAAAAAAGTGACTAGTGGAGTACCACGGTGTTCAGTCTTGGGCCCAGTTCTGTTCAACATCTTTATTAATGACTTACATGAAGGTTTAGAGGGCATACTTATCAAGTTTGCAGGTGACACCAAATTAGGAGGGATAGCTAATACTCCAGAGGACAGGATCAGAATTCAAAATGACCTTAACAGATTAGAGAGTTGATTGGCCTAAACTAACAAAATGATTTTCAACAAGCAGAAATGTAGGAGACTATACTTAGGTAAAAAAAGAAATGAAATGTAAAGATACAAGATGGGTATTCCTGACTTGACCACAGTCCATGTGAAAAAAAAATTTGGAGTCTTCAAACCATACAAGGAGTGTAGTGTCCAAATCGAGGGAAGTCATGGTGCCTCTCTATTCTTCTTTGGTCGACCTCACTTGGAATATTGTGTCCAGTTCTGGGCACCATAGTTTAAAAGAGATATTGGCAAGCTGAAAGGTGTCCAGAGGAGGGCAACTAAAATGATCAAAGACCTGGAGATCATGAGTCCCTCTGAGGAGCATCTTAAAGAGTTGGGTATGTTTAGCCTGCAGAAGAGAAGTCTGAGAGAAGACGTGATCATTATGTTTAAATATCCGAAGGGATGTCATAAGGAAGAGGGAACGGGCTTGTTTTCTGCTGCCCTGGAAACTAGGACTTGGAGCAATGGATTCAAATGGCAGAAAAAGCGAGTCCACCTAAATATTATGAAGAACTTCCTGACTGTAAGAAGAGGTGTTCAGCAGTGTAACTGTCTGCCTCGGAGTGTGACAGCCCTTTGCTGAGACCGGATTCAAGATTTAATAGTGTTTGGTAGTACCAGCATTTTTATATAACTGTGGTTGGGCCAGGAATGTATACACCAGTGATAAGGGAATGCTTTCATCTTTGGATAACTGATGGATTTGGTGCAGAGAGAGGCAAAGTTCTCTCCCTAACACTTTTCTTGACTGCCTATACCTAGTATTATGCAAAGAAGTATAGGAGTGGGAGAAATCATTCAGAGATCCATGTGTTCTTGGAATGTAGATCCCAAAATTCTTCACCACTGGTTTTGTTGGAAGGGCTGCTAGGAGATGCAGTCCATAAACCTTATGGAAGACTGTGATTTTCACACCTGAAGAAATGCCCTGCCCTGACTTTCAGCTTTTTGTAGTGATTGTGACCTGGAAGGTAGACTTGTGATTGGAGGGGAGCTCTCCTATATCTGGAGCCTTCCAGGGGTAAGAAAAGTGGTATATACATGTAGCAAATAAACTATATATATATATATATATATATATATATATATGCGCTCCCTGACCAGTTATTCTGGAGTTGGACCCTGCAAATGAGAAAAGGAACATTATAAAGCAGTTTGGTTCTCTGGGATGGAAAACTCACTTGGCTACTAGGAACAGTAGCATGAGACAGCATTACATGTGTCAGTGATATGGGAAAGATACTACTTTGTTCTGTTATGTGTGCGTGCGTCAAAATAATATTTTAATTCATCCTAGTTCATATCATCATCAGGATTATGACAGTGTAGATATTGTTGTCCAGTTTTGTTTATATCTTAGTAGCACTTTTTTGTTTTTTTGGAGTAGGCATTCATTTGGAAGTGGCATTTTTGTTTCAGTACATATTATTTGTCACAGTGTATAATAAGCTTCTCTGGTCTCAGGTGCATTATTCAAAATCAAATTTCATACTCTGACCCAAGCTTAGAAGTGCTATGTTTTGGTTCTTACTGAATGGAGATGTAAACCATAAAATGTTTCATCCGATAATTGCACAATTTACAGATGAAGCAATTTTTTATATGTGACTGTGATCATAGTAGCTATTTATCTTGTCATTTTGATATCATCTGTTTGGGTTGAAAGAAAGCAGACCTTTACTACATGTGCTTGTCTCTTCTTGAATTTTTTATTGAAATCAAACCTGACTTCTGTAGCATCAACAATTAATAACAATTAATAACTGAGCGATAGTGTTATAATTATTATTATATTTATTTACATCCTGCTTTACCTCTCTGAAGGGGACTCAAAGCAGCTTGACATACAAGCATTAGCACACAATTTAAAATATAAAAATATGCAAACATTAAAACAGAATTAAATATAAACAGTATTAAAAATTCACAGTTAAAAACCATTAAAACACATTAAAAGCATATTCAAAGTTAAAAACCATATTTGGCTAATGTTTCTGCAGTTGAATGCAATATTTAAAGAATATTCATATTGAATGTTGCATCTTAAAGGTTCAAGAGAACATTTTAAAACACATTTTTTCAAATCAAACACATTATTTTAAGCAAAAGTATAGCCAATAAAGATGGAACTACAAATAAAAACTGATAAGTGTTTTTCAGCCTTGCTAACTAATCTGGAAAGTTGCTAGATTTTATAATTAAATATAGAAATACTCTATGTTTCTGGATGAAACAGATTATCTAGATCAGTGGTTCCCAACTTTTTTTTTTTTTTAACCAGGAACCACTTTGACCAGGGACCACTCTCCAACATTAGTACCAAAATGGTTATGAATCAGTTTTTGGTCAACTTTAGATTCAGTTTGGTTATTTGGAGTGCTGATTCAGAAAATTGCATTAGATAGATCACATCAGCTCTAGTTTCTGATACAGAATACATGCCATTCAGTAGTTGCCAACTGCTTACCCATGACAACCATATTAGAGCTGCTGTAGCTTATCCAATGCAATTTTCTGAATCAGCACCCCAAATTACCCAAAGAAGAGGCTAAAAATGAAGACACCAAGGTGCCCCCGCTTCCAGGAGCCTCATGGAACAGCTCCGCTCGGGAGGGAGGAGAAGCTGCCGTCAGGAGGCCTTTTGTGGGTAGTCAGCCTCTCCACTCCTGATATCCCCGTTGCCTCGGCACTATAAAAGGGTTTCACGAGATCATTTGTTCTCAGTGTAGTAACGACGAGGTTGCGGGCCATATTTTAGTTCTTGGGAACCATTGATGATCCATGGACCACAGGTTAGGAACCACTGATCTAGATCCATTTCAGTCTGTTTCAGGCATGTTTATGGAACAGACAGCTTGGATTGTCTTGATGGATGACCTACATAGATAACTGGACAGGGGAGTGTGTCTCTGCTGGACTGTACAGTGGCTTTTAATACCATGGGACATGGTATCCTTCTGAGATGGGACTCAATGTAACATTTTACAGTGACTCTGTTCTAGGAACTCTTGCCGAGGAAGATGTTGTGGTCCTAAACCAGTGTCTTTCATCAGTAATGGACTGGATGAGGGCAAACAAATTGAAACTTAATCCGGACAAAACAGAGGTGCCTCTTGGTCAGTCAAAAGGCAGGTCAAGGACTAGCAGGTCAGAAGAAAGATTGGAAGTCAACCAAACACCCTATCCTAACCCCCACCCCCAGTTTTGGGGAGGTGTGTGCCTCTTCCCTACTATTTTTTAACCCTTGCTCTACACTTTCCTACTTTCCTATATCAAATATATGTTACCCCTCTTTCAATGTTATCTGAAAACTCATATATATATATAGGAATAGCGATACCTCAAACCCCCCCCCCCCCCAAATATGCCTCTCCCAGGGTACAAACAACCCCTAGCCTCACCCATTTGCAAGATGGTTCAAAATGGTTAGAGCTGCCTGATTGCTTGATGAATTATTATACTGTTTTAGCGTAATTGTACCATGAAATATATTTCTTTGAAATTGGGTCCATCATTTTAAAACACCATATACTTTATTCTTTCTTTTGCAAATCTTCCACCTGTCAGCTTCATTATATGATACTTTAGTTCATTTCTTTAGCATGGTAGTAGGAGATATTTCTGAATCTCTCATCACAAACTGCAAAGCATTTTCTCTACTACTAAGCTGCCATCTTTTCCTGTCGTCACCTATTAGCCCTCCTGGTGTTCTCCTTAAAACTGTGTTTTAGCTATAAGATTGAAATATTTGTTTAAAGAGACCTAAATGTGGCTTGGAATGAGAAGGGTTTTACCTCCAGAGAAATGGGAAAAAAGGGACACGCTCCCATGTTTTTGATCTTGATATAACAATTGTGCTGTCACACGCTGGGCCTGTGCATAAGACTGTAGACAGGACATAAATTCCGTGTGCCCAATGGGACGCCAGGGCTGCCTCAGATTAACGGCCCTTGGATTTCCTTAAAACAGAGTCTTTAGATTGCTTAAAGGTTCAACAATGTTCTTTATTAATGAAAACAAACAGGTACTTTAAAGCTTTCTTAACAGTCTATTGGCTCTCTCTCAATCTTGTCCACAGGGAACAGGCACTATCTTCATAACTGTAACTAATGGGGAAATTCTTAACTTCTAATCTGGGCAGCCTATCTTTGCCTCTGTTGGCGTGGAGCCCCTGCACCCGGTATCAACTGCTTCTGGCTTTCACGAGTGACCCTTACCAAGCAGAGCTTTGTAGACTTCCGGGGAAAAAGGAGTTCAGGTTTCAGTGATGGTTGACTGAAGTCCCTCAGCGAAGGAGCTGTAAGGCTGTATATCTTCCGGCCAAGCTGTGGGGCTGTATCTCCCCGGCCAAGTCATAGAAGACGAAGCTTTCTACAGGAGCTCTTGGTATTATGTCCTGCATGAAAGGCTTCTCTGTGTGGACTGAACCCAAAATGGCTCCTATTCCCTCTAAAACCCAAAAAGGGGGTGGGACCAGGGAACCTAACTATAATTGACAGGTGGCCCTATGATTGCAACCAAAAGAAGCCACCTATCTGCAGAGTCCCTGAAACTTAGGACTACGACAAACATTCAGTGCAAAGCAAAATTGGAGCTCCTGGTACAGCTGTACCTGCACAACAATGTTTTAAGTTGCTATAGGTATCTCTCCTGTCCCCGAAAAGGCAAAGAGCAGAGAAGCAACTGCCATTCATTTTCATGTGGAAGCCTCTTAGCAGCTGTGAGAAGCACTTGTTTTTTCCCCCCAGCGTGAAGCTACCTTCCATTCAGAAGATCTTTAATGTAATATTAAGAACAATTTAAAGACATGAATCTGCTGTCTGTCTTATAATCTTCCTCTCACACCCGCACGCTGCTGCCAAGTCTTTCTGAAGCTTTATGTTGGCTGTCAAATCAGACAGGCTAATGTATGGCATGGTATTTTCTCTCATCCATGTAACCCTCACAGCTAAATAGAAGTGAATAGCTGGAGACAAAGATCTCCTCTTTTCTCTGGAGACAAACAATAGACAAACACCTCTAATAACTTGGTCTTTATTTCCCTCCTTCATCTGTTTGCGTTATTAAGCGCTATGTTTTTTAAAGTGGCCATTTTTTACGAAAAGCTTTCTGAAACTTGAAAGCGGGCTGCTGAGTTACTGCATTATCTGAAAGTACTTGGAAGCATTAATCGATTAATTGCTGTGATTAACGGATTAATTAAAAACAGATTTAAAATGTGATTTGGGGCAGTTTAGTTGTAAATTGAATAGCTTCCTGTGCTTTCTTGGAGTTTCCTATTTCTCATTTGTAGCTAAAACTCCAAGAAGGAAAAGGGCTTTTGTCTGAAATTAGGGTCCTCAGACTAGAGTCTGTTCAACTCTTCATATGTTTTGGGGTCTTTGTTGGCTACGTGGTGTCTGCAAGGCAAAATATTCAATTAAAATATGTCAGAGGATGCTTCTGCTTTGGTTGATTTGGCTCAGTGCTCACACCTTCCTGGTCTGTGTAGGAGGAAACCACCAGAAGACAGATTTCCCTTTTCCTATCTATAAAACTAACAGTCACAATTATGGGAGGGGGGGGGGGTATTATTATCAAGGTGGTAGAAAACTGCTTTTTCTGTCTTTCAACCATTTCTTTAATAAGCATTGCATGGCTCTCATTCCTTGCATTAATCCTTGATTATATATTTGCTGTGGCCACATCATGTTTTTGAGGCTTCTGTGGTAGATCTCTTACTATTTTTTAACATAACAAATCTTTGTATTTTAGACTGAGGTGGGTAAAGTGTGGCCTGAGGGATTGTATACACTCAGAGCCATTTTGTGAACTTCGGCTCCACTAGTGGTCAGTTACTTTTACAAAATGGTTTTGCCTTCTGAGAAGTAGGGAGGCTTCTTTGTTTTGGGATTTCCCTGAACTATCTAAGACCCAGGAAAGGCTTTCTGAAAACTAAAAATAAATTCAAAATGACATTAGGTCAATTACTGATTTGAAAAAAGGCCTCCCCTTGTACTAAAATTACTCAGTGAGGCTTTAAAATATGGTAAAAATCCCCTTTCCCCATTCTCTAGAATGGAGGTTCTCAAACTGTTTTCCATGGAGCCCTTGGGGTTGCTCTTCAGGGAAATTGAAGTTTGGAACTGCTGAAACAGTAGCAGCAGCATTTTCCTCCCAGACCACAGACCCTTTTACCATGGCCTTCCTTGCCACCAAGACTTTACCCCCCTCCAGCTCCCTTGCTACCCAGACTCTTTTCCTTGCTGCCCAGACTCTTTTCCTTGCTGCCCAGACCCCCCTGTCCCCGGGCTTCTTTGCTTCCTAAACCCTATTTCCCTCTCATTGCTCAGGGGATGTTTTGATTGTACTTTTCCTGCATGGCAGAAGGGGTTGGACTGAATGGCCCCTGGGGTCACTCCTATTATTCTTATTATTGCTACTACTACTACTTCTATGGAGGCTGGATTGCCATTTGCAAGCAACGCTTTGTACTTTTCCTGCATGGCATAAGAGTCTTCCACTAAGATATTAAGTTTGTTAGTTAAAATTATTCATTTTAAATTTTGTATTGAAACGCAATGCGGCTCCTGTGTTCAAAAGTTTGCCCATGTCATCCATCCACCCATCCATCTATCTATCTAGATGTATCTATGTATGTATATGTATATGTATGAATGTATATATATAAAACTGCTCTGTTAGTTTTTAGTGACATCATAGCTCAAAAACCACTGGACGAATTGATGGAGGGCCACTCTCCTTCTTTCCTCCTTTCCCTTCCCTTTTCGGCCTGGAGTTAAGGTGGAGGTGGGAGGGGTTTGATCTACACCAAGCCAGGGCAAGCTTGGGCCCACCAGGTGTTTTGGACTTCAGCTCCCACAATTCCTAATAGCCAGAAGGCTGTTAGGAATTGTGGGAGTTGGAGTCCAAACCCCCTGGTGGGCCCAAGTTTGCCGCTGCCTGGTCTATACCATGAAATTATTCCACAGCATTGAGCCATGGCAGTTAAAGGGGCCCCATAGGCCATCCAGCCTAACCGTTTTTTGCAGTAAAGGAAGACACCATCAAAGCCCTTCCAACATATGGCCATCCAGTTGGAAAGGAGCCCTAAAGGTAATCCACTCCCATTTCATTTAGCAGTAAAGGAAGACACCATCAAAGCCTACCTGACAGATGGCCAACCAGTTGGAAGAGAGCCCCAAGGGTCATCCAGTCCAATCCCCTTTGGCCTTAAAGGGGTGTGTGTGTGTGTGTGTCTGACCATCTATCTATCTATCTATCTATCTATCTATCTATCAATCTATAAATCAATCAATCAATTAATCAATTAATCAATCAATCAATCATGTTCTATCCATCTACCTTCTGTTCCATCTATCATTCTCCCATCTGTCCCTTCTGTCTATTGTTTCACGTCTGGAATTCCTCTGTTTTCTGAAGGTCACATCAACGCATGGCTGGGCACAGCTAATATAATATACATAAACATTCTTTGGGGCTCCATGAGAAATGTTTTCTTCAAAAAACGCTCTGCAGGTGAAAAAGTTTGAGAACCCTTGTCCTAGAGCAGGGTTCCTCAAACTTTTTAAACAGAGGGCCAGGTCACAGTTCTTCAAATTGTTGGAGGGCCAGATTATAATTTGAAAAAAACATGAATGAATTCCGATTCACACTGCACATCTCTTATTTGTAGTTCAAAAAAACCCCACTTAAAACAATACAATAATTAAAATGAAAAACAATTTTAACAAATATAAACTTATTAGTATTTCAATGGGAAGTGTGGGCCTGCTTTTGGCTGATGAGATAGGGTTGTTGTTGTGTGCTTTGAAGTCATTTCAGACTTACGTTGACCCTGAGCGAGGGCCGGGTAAATGACCTGGGAGGGCCATATGCGGCCCCGGGGCCTTAGTTTGAGGACCCTTGTCCTAGAGGATATTGTGGGACACTGGGGACAAAATGTTACATTTATAGTGGAAAGTATGATGTGCCCTGTGTTTCCTAAGAGGCTAATAAGGTCTTTTAGCTCAAAGCTTCTTAAACTGTGGGTCGTGACCCCATTTACGGCCCAATAACTGAAAGCTTGGGGCTGCAAAAAAATAGTGTACCTTACCACCTAGTTTGCATGACTGTTAGCAATGATGTGCAGCAAATGCTTCAGCTGTACTTCATAAATAAAAAACAGCCTGCCTCGTTTAGCAAGCCTTGCAAAGTCTGATTTTGCTTGATGGCTGTCCTTTCAGTTTCAGAAATACTTCCCTTCAAATATTGATCCTAAAAACTAAGTTGGGTTCATAAACCATATTCAGTTGAAATCAAAAAGTCAGGGGGTTATGAAACTGATACCTCACATAGCCATTTAGGTGTGCTTTGAAAAGGCTGAAATTGTGATAGAACTTCTATCACAGATTAGGCTGCAAGAGGTTTGTTTATGTAGGAATGAGTGTTTGGTGTGACACAATCCATTATCTCCCAAGCAGAGTAATTTCCTACTGAGAGGAAGCTGGGCATGTTTAGCCTGAAGAAGAGAAGGCTGAGAGATGATAGCCATGTATAAATATGTGAGAGGAAGCCACAGGGAGGAGGGAGCAAGCTTGTTTTCTGCTTCCTTGGAGACTAGGACACGGAACAATGGCTTCAAACTACAAGAGAGGAGATTCCATCTGAACACGAGGAAGAACTTCCTGACTGTGAGAGCCGTTCAGCAGTGGAACTCTCTGCCCCGGAGTGTGGTGGAGGCTCCTTTGGAAGCTTTTAAACAGAGGCTGGATGGCCATCTGTCAGGGGTGATTTGAATGCAATATTCCTGCTTCTTGGCAGAATGGGGTTGGACTGGATGGCCCATGAGGTCTCTTCCAACTCTTTGATTCTATGATTCTATGATAATCTTTTGTCCTGATCCTGATTATTCCTGCATCAGCCCACTGCAGATAGAAATTTATGCCATTGATACTGGTTGACCTTGTGCCCCAGAAACACAAGAAAGGGCACACTGTTTTCCTCTGAAGTTGAGGTTTTTGGTCAAAGAGTAGCCATGGCCAAGTAGATATCTATCAGAAGGTGACAACTCCAACTACAAATGACTATAACCATTCCATCCCTAACATAATATTATAATATTTATTTAATTTTGTTCTTTTATATCCCATCTTTCTCCCAATATTTTCATTTTAGAATATTTCCGGCAGAATTCTTTGCTACTAGACTTTTTAGTGCCATAGCTTCCCCATCGTTTTCAATAGTGGTCAGCTTGAAAATGTCACAAGACAAAGACTACACTGGATGTCAAACTGAGATGATAGCTGAAATCCATAAAACACTATGATTTATTTTTTCCTGTGACTAAGATAACTAAATTGGAGGGGAAGCTTCTAGTGAAAGAGATGATTATAAAAAGGGAAGCAGAAACCTTTGGGGGAAAAGCCCTGCATTTTTGGCAGACAGGAAGTTGGATTATATTTTCGTCAACTATCTTGATCGTTTCAAAGGAAATTAAGATGTGAAAATTAAGTTCTGGTTATATTAAATCTGTCAAATGGTTGTAATTAACTTCTCTCCTTCCATTTGGGTGTTATAGATGGTGTCATATATATTTTAAGATTGCGTTTGTGCATTCCATAGATATAATAGGCTGATTTCATTATTGGAGTTCACAGATTGTTTCAGCATTTTAAATGATCATGTCTGAAAAATATCTTGAATTGAGATGAAAAACAGGAAACCTTTCAGCTGCTCTTTCACATTTTCTATCATTTTATTCAAATGTTGAAGTCAGTCTTTGAAAATGCGTTTTATTCTTCTCTTTTTGCTGTGCTTTGTTTGGCAAAAGTTTTGCAGAACTCAATTAATGACATCTTCAATGAATAGCCCATCTCAGTATTGAGTGCAGTATTGATCTTTATTGGGCAACAGTCTGAGCATAGAAATGGTAATAAAATTACATCTTAGCTTAAGGCAGTCCAAAATATCAAGTTCCAAACAGAGTTTTCCCATTTAATTAATGGAACTCACACAAATGCTGAATTATTCAGATACCATTGAACCATAGTTGGAATTCATCATTAAATTTAGGCTTAAATCCAGACTTTGACCAGCCCTCTTGTAGGGAGGTTGTTGGAACACAAAGGAAAGGAAAAACTTGGATTGGAAAGGTTGTGGATCCAGTTTCTACTGCTTAGTAGGTAAAGGTAAATGTTTTCCCCTAACACTGTCCAGTCATGTCCGACTCTGGGGTTGATGCTTATCTTCGTTTTAAGCCGAAGAGTCGGCGTTGTCCATAGATACCTCCAAGGTCATGTGGCTAGCATGACTGCATGGAGTGCCTTTGCCTTCCCGCCGGAGCAGTACCTATTGATCTATTCACATTTGCATGTTTTCGAACTGCTAGGCTTGCAGAAGCTGGGGCTAACAGTGGGAGCTCACTCTTCTCCTCGGATTTGAACCTCTGACTTTTCGGTCAGCAAGTTCAGCAGTTCAGCAGTTTAACCCACAGGTTTCCCCATTTAAAAAGACTCTTTAGTTCTGTCACAGAACTACATATTCCAACCCTTGTTCTTTTGAGGCATGTAGGCCTATCTTCTTCAGTAGTAAAATAACTACACGACATGCGAGTGTGGAGAGGAGCAAACCACTGACCACCTGCTGCAATGAAACCTGAGCCCTGCCACACACACAAGGGAGGACCTTCTTGCGGCAACACCAGAGGCACTCCAAGTGGCCAGATACCGGTCAAAGGACATTTAATCAGCTACCAAGTTTGCAAAATTTGTGTTTTTTTAAATCTGTTTGTTTATTTTGTTCTGTTAGAAATGTAATACAATGTTCTGGTTGCGGATGACACAATAAATAGTAAAATCACTCTTAAATGCTAGTGGCTTTTTTTTTAGCATCATGGCAATTGTATTATTTTCATTTACTTATATGAATGCATTTTTTAAAAAACATCCCATCAACCCTGGATAAGTTGTTAAAGGGGAATTATGCTTTTCCTGGATGATAGATATAGGAACTTACAGCACAGTGTCTGTGGATTTAGAAAAGGCGTTGTTGTTGTTGTTGTTGTTGTTTATTCATTCAACCAACCACCAGGTCCTTCAAGGTCAAGCCAGTCACTTCAAGGATAACATCGATCCATCTTGCCCTTGGTCGACCCCTCTTCCTTTTTCCTTCCATTTCCCCTGATCATCATTATTTTCTCCAAGCTTCCCTGTCTTCTCATTATCTCATATTTGTCTCTAATATTCTTCATAGCAATTAGAATTATGTATTTTCCTGGCTTCCACATTAACAAGTTATGTACCTTTGGTGCACTGAAATCTGAAATCAGTCTGTGTATTGCATATCACCTAAAGAGCCCTTTTTGCCATACTACATTCCCTCATTGGGGTTTGGTTCAGAATAAGTATGTTTAGACTAGGCTCTGAGTCTCTTTAATTGTTGCCTGTTCAAAAGCAATGCAGTGCTCTTCTTTAGGAATCAGCTTCTCATGCTATCCTTTTAACAACAGAATTGCATCTGGTGAACAGTTGAAAATAAAATACTAAGGACTCCCATCCCCATTTCCTCTTTCACCGCATTCTTAGGAATGATTTTAGCAATCTTGATATGAAATAAAGTGGCTCCCAATAAATTCTTCCTATTGTCAGATTGAATAGCTTCATAAGGATTTCCCCCCAATTGCCTTGGTCAGAATGGGAAAAAAGTAATCGTTGCTGTTTATCTTTCTGAAAGCAAGTGCTATACATTTTTTGTGTAGTTGTTTAGTGTATTCTTATTTAATATGGAATTTTTCAAATTCCAACACTCTTGGCTGTTTTTCTGAGCTAAAAGCTATACCAGAGCACTTCCCGCTTCACATTTACACGCTTGCCCTATAATGGATTTAAGGGAAAGAAAGTAATAGCAGTTGGTAGTAAGGGAATGATTCCCACCTTAGTTTCCAAAAAGAAAGTTACATGTGTGGGGGTTTGTGTGTATGTAGATAGATAGATAGATAGATAGATAGATAGATAGAGATTGTATATATGTATAGGGCAGTGGTTCCCAATCTTCCTAATGCCGTAACCCCTTAATACAGTTCCTCATTTTGTGGTGACCCCCAACCATAAAATTATTTTCATCACTACTTCATAATTAATTTTGCTACTGCTATGAATCTTAATGTAAATTGTATTTTTATTTTTATTCACTGGACCAAATTTGGTACAAATACCTGATACGTCCAAATTTGAATACTGGTGTGGTTGGGGGGTGGGGGTGATTTTGTCATTTGGAAGTTGTAGTTGCTGGGATTTATAGTTTAATCTCCAATAAAAGAGCATTCTGAACTCCACGAATAATGGAATTGAACCAAACTTGGCGCGCAGAACTCCCATGACCAACAGAAAATACTGGAAGGTTTTGATGGACTTTGACCTTAAGTTTTGGAGTTGTAGTTCACCTACATCCATCCAGAGAGCATTGTGGACTCAAACAATGATGGATCTGAACCAAACTTGGCATGAATACTAAATATGCCCAAATGTGAACACTGGTGGAGTTTGGGGAAATTGGGCCTTGACATTTGGGAATTGTAGCTGCTAGGATTTATAGTTCACCAACAATCAAAGAGCATTCTGAACCCCAGCAATGATAGGATTGGGCCAAATTTCCCACAGAAAACCCTTATGACCAACAGAAAATACTGTGTTTTCTGATGGTCTTTGGTGACCATCTGAACATGAGGAAGAACTTCCTGACTGTGAGAGCCGTTCAGCAGTGGAACTCTCTGCCCCGGAGTGTGGTGGAGGCTCCTTCTTTGGAAGCTTTTAAACAGAGGCTGGATGGCCATCTGTCAGGGGTGATTTGAATGCAATATTCCTGCTTCTTGGCAGGGGGTTGGACTGGATGGCCCATGAGGTCTCTTCCAACACTTTGATTCTATGATTCTATGACTCTATGACCCCTCTGACATCCCCTGGTGACCCCCCAGGGGCCCTGACCCCTAGGTTGAGAAACACTGGTATAGGGGAAGCCATAAACAGAACCATCATGGTGTCATGATATGAGTGTCGGACTATGACTTTGGAGACCAAGTTTGAATCCCTGCTCAGCCATGGAAACCCACTTGATAGCCTTTGGCAGGTAATGCCTTCTAAATCCTAGTGCAGCGTTTCCCGACCTCCAGTTTGAGGTCGGGAACCCGGGGGGGGGGGGGGTTGCAAGGGGGTTTCAGAGGAGTCCTCCAAAACCATCGGAAAAACATATATTTCTGATGATCTTAGGAAGCCCTTTGCCAGAGAAGGCTGAAGATATATCTGCCTGTCCTTCTCTTCCTTTTCAGAAACAGACAGCAAATCCTCCCACCAAAAGCCCTCCTCTGCTGTAATTGGCCAGCCTCTCAGCCAAGGGGAGGGCTGTTTCTGGGATTCCCAAGTGGGGAGGAGAGAGCAGGCGTGCTTGGGGCCTGGCAATGTGGTGCGCATGTATGGGCGAGCGAGAGCTTGTGAAGCTGGAGTGAGTCCCTTCAAGACATGGGGGTTCTGTGTGACAAGTTTGTCCCAATTCTATCATTGGTGGGGTTCAGAATGCTCTTTGATTGTAAGTGAACTATAAATCCCAGCAACTACAACTCCCAAATGTCAAGGTCTATTTTCCTCAAACTCCACCAGTGTTCACATTTGGACATATTGAGCATTTGTGCCGTTTGGTCCAGATCTATCATTGTTTGAGTCCACAGTGCTCTCTGGATGTAGGTGAACTGCAACTCCAAAACTCAAGGTCAATGATCACCAAACTCTTCCAGTATTTTCTGTTGGTCATGGGAGTTCTGTGTGCCAAGTTTGGTACAATTCCATTGTTGGTGGAGTTCAGAATGCTCTTTGATTGTAGGTTTACAATAAATCCCAGCAACTACAACTCCCAAATAACAAAATCAACCGCCCCCCTCCCCCCAACCCCACCAGTATTCCAATTAGGGTGTTTCGGGTATTTGTACCAAATTTGGTCCAGTGAGTGAACATATATCCTGAATATCAGATATTTACATTACAATTCATAACAATAGTAAAATAACAGTTATGAAGTAGCAACGAAAATAATTTTATGGTTCGGAGTCGCCACAACATGAGTCACAGTATTTGGAAGGTTGAGAAACACTGTCTTAGTAGAAGACAAAAGGCAAAGCCCCTGTGAATGAATCTTGCCAAGAAAATTCCATGAAAGGGCCACCATGAATCAGGAATGACTTGAAACAACAAGATAAACACTACTATTAGAGCATTGTAGTAATGATTGCACAAGGAGGTGCAGGATGAACAACCTATATGTGTGTGTATGAAAACTACAGCCGTGGAACCGGGAACTAGACCTGCTAGAAATGGAGGCTCACAGTTGCTGTGCATGACAGCCAGAGTCTGTATTGCACTGTCAAATTCTGTTATGCAAAAATGTGATGCCTTTGCCCATAGAGATGGGGGTGTAAGTTGAAGTTCTGACTTTTAAATATAGTACACGTGGAGTCAAGGCTCTAGAGCAGATGATTCTTAATAGGAGATTGTGAACAAGGGGGCAGGTGATGTCGTGGCAGTATGCCAAAGTTATAAATGTCTATTTTCCCCAGTTATGGCCAGGTAGGTAAGTTAATGAGCCTCGACGTCTAGGCAGAAAAGCTTCCTTCTTCCCAAGCGGTGCAAAAGGTTTCATGCTAGAGTAGCAATGGCTTGTTCGTTTTTCTGTTGAAAATTGCCTTCCAGGCTAGGCTGGACTCAGAGTGGAAGGGTTTACTGGGATAAATCTGCTAAGCCTGATGTAATGATGGAGACTGCAATGCCTGGCAACTTTTGTATTTTTTATTTATTTCCAAGGAGCATTTTTACCTTGCCTTTTAGTTGAAAAATGTACCCAGGGCAGCTCAGAAAGACCACTAATAAGACATTCTGTGCCCTCATTGCTTAAAATGAAATGATACGACTCAAAAGAAAAGAGATTGGGGGAGAAGATGTGGGAGGAGACAGAGGCAGGTTCAAGCACTTCTGCTTAGTTACAATGGTCAGCTGAAATATAAACATTTCCAGGAGCTGAAGAGACAAACATTGCTGATTACTGGGGTGGATGCATCTCTTATTTTTTGCTATTGCAGCCTAATGCCATGCCACTTGTTACGTGGTGATGGGGAAGCTGAAGTTGGCCCAGTGTCTTTTCCTACCTTGTGTCTTGCCAAAGGCAAGAGGTTCCTTGTATTGTCGAAGGCTTTCATGGCCAGAATAACTGGGTTGTTGTAGGTTTTTTCAGGCTATATGGCCATGTTCCAGAAGCATTCTCTCCTGACATTTTGCCTGCATCTATGGCAAGCATCCTCAGAGGTAGTGAGGTAGTCACCTCACTACCTCTGAGGATGCTTGCCATAGATGCAGGCGAAACGTCAGGAGAGAATGCTTCTGGAACATGGCCATATAGCCCGAAAAACCTTCAACAAGCAAGCAGTTCCTTCTGATTTGGAGCAACAGCTGCACATGTGGGAAATGTATTTAGTAGTGTTTTATCATAACAGGTTAATAAAGATGATACAGTTATGAAAACTGCAAGTCATACCAAGCATATGTCGCCCTTCTGCTGTTGTGGAAGGCAACAGTGAAGAGACCTTAGGCCAGGGGTCCTTAAACTTTTTAAACAGAGGGCCAGGTCACAGTCCTTCAAACTTTTGGTGGGCTGGATTATAATTTGAAAACAATGAACAAATTTCTATGAACACTGCACATATCATCTTATTTGCAGTGCAAAAAACACTTAAAAACAATGCAATAATTAAAACGAAGAACAATTTTAACAAATATAAACTTAGTATTTCAATGGAAAGTGTGGGCCTGCTTTTTGCTGATGAGATAAGACCGTTGTTGTTGTTATGTGCTTTCAAGTCATTTCAGACTTAGGTTGACCCTGAGTGAGGGCTGGGTATATGACCTTGGAGGGCCGTATCCAGCCCTCAGGCCTTAGTTTGAGGACTCCTACCTTAGGCCATTGATGTGAAGCACTGACAGATGCTGGCTGTCTAGGTCTACACTGAACTCCTTTTTGGAAATCATCTTTATGATTTACAAAAAAAAGTCTCTTATTCTTTGTATTTTATTTTTCTTTTAATGCAGCATTTGTCCTTCTTTGATATTTTACCTTTTCTGTCTTCTTACCTTCTCTTTTTCTATTTTTTTTAGATTCTTTTTCTCCTCTTAGTCTATCTGTATTATATTCTTTTCTTTGAGATGTATCTTCTCAATGGTTGCCAGTCCATTTTGTTCTTTATATTCTGATCATACAGCATAATCATCAAAGAGTCCATATCCATATAGTCCTTTATTTTAATAATCCATGTTTCAGATAAAGATAAAGAACTCTTGACCTTTGAAACATAGGTCTACACTGAACTTTGAGGCTGCATCAATAGGAGTATATTGCCTAGGTCAGGGCTCCTCAAACTTTTAAAGCAGAGAGCCGGTTCACGGTTCCTCAGACTATAGTTTGAAAATTCTTATGCACATCTTATTTGTAATGCAAAAAAGAACAATACAATATTTCAAATGATAAACAATTTTAACTGACATAAACTTACCAGTATTACAGTGGAAGTGTGGGCCTGCTTTTGGCTGATGAGATAGTCAAGTTAATTAGGATTGTTGTTATGTGCCTTCAAGTTGTTTCAGATATAGGGCAACTCTGTTGTAGTGTGGTCAGTTTCCGAATGTTCAGATGGGGAGGAAGGGGACATTGGGAGATATGCTGAGGGCCCAGAAGGGAATAGAAGTGGATTGAAGCGAAATGGGGGAGACAAATGTTTGTCCAGGTCAAAGAAATTGGAGTTACGGAAGCAGGGCATGGAACTAAGACAAAATCACTTTTCCCAGAGACTTAGAGATAAGGAGCACAGCAACAGATGTGTGAGGCATGAAGTCATGGGAGATTTTGGGGTTTTTAAAAGTGGTTCTTGTTTCTACAATCTTTGTGAGAGCAACACTCTGTTCAGGTGGGGACCTCTTGGTTTAATGGGCATGGAATTCATGCATTCAAGTTTCCAAGCTGTTCCTACATCCTGGTCTTGTGAGGCATAGTTTGCCTGCCTTGGATTCATGTTACCTTGTTTTGGATATCTTGGTGGAATTACTTTAGAGACTTTCTTTGTATGGATTTTTGGACTCTTGACTTCTATGGAAACAACCCTTTAAACTTTGATTCTCTTTTTTATATTTGCTTGCTTTTCATATAGCCAGCTTTTATTAAACTCTGCTTTTAATAAACTCTTATATTGCATCACCTGGGCAGTGTGTAGTTTGTGATGAAAAGAAGCTTCAGGGCCATAGTGCAACAAATCCTAAGTCTAAAGTTTAGGGTGTGGGCTGAGTAAATGACCTTGGAGTGCCACATGTGGCCCATGGGCCTTAGTTTGGCCTAGATTGAGGGAAGTAATATTCCTACTCAGTTCTGATTCTCCAGAACACACTTGGAAATTTGTCTAGTGTTGGGCACCACAAATCAAGAAAAATATTGGCAAGCTGGAATTAGCCAGATGGGAATGATCAAAATGGTAAAAAGTTTAGAAGCCAAGTCCTATTAAGAGCAGCTTAGGGAATCTGGGTATGTTTAACTTGCAGAAGAGAAAGGTAAGAGGGGGCATGATCGCCAGGTTTAAATATTCGAAAGAGTATCATGTTGTGGAGGGAGCAAGATTGTTTTCTGCTGCTGTAGAGTCTAGGACATAGTGGAGCAATGGATTCAAATGGCAGGAAAAGAGATTCTGTCCAAACATTAGGAAGAGCTTCCTGAAGGTAAGAGCTATTCATTAGCAGAATACATCATCCATTAGTATGCTAGTGTCCCTTTCTCTAGTGGTTTTTGAACTGAGCCTTGGTAGTCATCTAGGGAGTCATCAGGAATTCTTGGATTATGTCTTCCTGCATGGCAGGGCAGGGTTAGACTGGATGGCCCTTGGGATTTCTTCCAACTGTATAATTCTATGGTTCAAGGTTTTTAAAGAAGCAAACCATCCTAGTCTACTTGCTGCTCCCAATCCCCTAAAACAGTGGTTCTCAACCTGTGGGTCCCCTGGGGTTTTGGCCTACAACTCCCAGAAATCCTAGCCATTTTATCAGCTGTTAGGATTTCTGGGAGTTAAAGGCCAAAACATCTGGGGATCCACAGGTTGAGAACCACTGCCCTAAAACATTTCATTCCTCTGCTGGACAGGTGTTTTTAATTAATTATCTAAACAACCTCTACTACCTAGATAAGAGAATTGCCATATATACTTGTTATCATTTGGGATGCACTGTGGTAGATGTCTACTAGAAATTTCTCCCTTCACATCAAAGACATATTAAGAACAAACTGGCTCATTCCAAGGTCATGCATGGCAAAGCCAGTGGAAGTGCAAAGCACAAAGATTTCTGAGACCGATATGCTAAGGGATGGATAATATAGAAAAATATACACATGACAACGAAAACGCATACATTTTCTTCAAATGAATTCCACGACATCTTGTTGCAGCTTTCTATTTTGAAAGTCACTGAGGGGTGTTCTTGAAAGAAATTGGTATTGACTAAACTTGCAAGGCTGTGTGGTTTCCTCAGGGGTCTCTCTCTCTCTCCCCCCCCAACCTCCTATCCAGGATTCACAAACTGCAGATCATGTGGTCAGCTTATCTCTCAGCTCTGTTCTGAGGCTGAAAATTGTAGGGACTGAATGTCTCCCATACAATTTTCTTTAAAATTGCATGCACCTAAAAAACATTAATCTCAAGGAGTGAAATTTTAGACTAGTTCCCTCCTTTCTTGGAAATGCTAGCTTCCTGTGTATAGGGACTTAGAGAACTGTTTAGTCAGATATGCAGCTGGTGGAAGTCGAATCCAGGTGGTGTGTACATTCTCCAAAGAATGCTGAGTCAATGGTTAATGCGGCTAATTGCTTAGATATTGTTGGGCTGCTACCTCAGTCAGTCCTAACCAATTTTGCCAGTGATGAGGAATGTTGGGATTTGTAGTTCAGTGGCTCCTGGGGGACTGCATTTTACCCAACATTGTTCTGGGAAGGGATTGCACCTTGCTAATAATGCCTTGAAAGCCAGAAGTGTCACTAATATTAGCAATGACAGCTGTTTGAAGAAGGAGCAAGGAGGACTTTTCATACCTTCCATAATTCCTTACACCTTGAGCATACTGGTTGGTGGCTTTTGGGGGTTGATAGATTTGAATGGTGATAGATCTCTTAATTCCTGTTTCTTTGTGGGAGGTGGGAAGTATGGGTTAAAGTTGCCTTACCACTCTGGTCCATTCACCATCTGATATGTTTCTGAATGTAGTTAGGAACCAAGAAGGTGTGTGTAGGCAATAATGGGAGACAGATTCTGTTCATTTGTTGTAGGAAAGATCGGTGAGGAGAAACTTTCCCTACTGAATCTCTAAACAGCTTTGTTGTTCAAAAACCAAGCATGTTGACCAACAATTTGGGGACCAAATGGATTTAAAACTTCTCATGCAGTGAGTCCTTCTCTGTTTGGGGACTTCGTGTGGGGACTTTAATTCTTGGCCCCTTGTTGCAGTCATCTTCATTCTTCTGGATCGGAGAAGGATTGCATCAATTGTGTGGGAGGAAAATGGTATTTGGAGCAAATATGACAATTCCACTGTTCAGATAACATTTATGAATTTCCACCACAGTGGGGAACTGAGGATTAAAACCTAATTTTCTTGCACAATCTGGGTTTTTTCCTGGGTTACAGTTTTAAACTTCTTTGTTGTTGTTTTTAATCTGCCATTAAATGGACTTCAGTTTGGGGTCACCCTATGAATGAACGATATCCAAGAGCACCTGTGATTAATATTCCTGTCAGGTCTTGCAACCATAGGACTGTGGCTTCCTTGATTGAATCTATCCATCTGTAATGTGGTCTTTCTCTTTTCCTACTGCTTTCTACTGTATTAAGCATTGCCAAGTGTTTCCCAGGGACTCTTGATGTTATATGGTATGGCCAAAGTGTAGTAGCTTCAATTAAACCATTTTGGCTTCTAGGGAGAGTTCAGCCTTGATTTGCTGTCAGAACCATTCTTAATTTTCATCCAATTTATAGTTTTCCATGCAACTATTTTTCACACAGTTGTGTAAACAGCATCTTGTCTGAGAACTGGTGTGATGTTGTTGTTTGAGCATTGTACTATGACTCTGAAGACCACCTTTCAAATCCCTGCTTAGCCATGGAAACTCACTGGTTGACTATGGACAAGTCACCCTTTCTTGGGCTCATAGAAAGGGAAAAGTAAGACTATTGAGGAAATCTTCCCAAGAAAACTCTACAGTAAGGTTGATGTAAGTTGGAGTTCACATAACAACAATATACACAGTTCTTAGGACCAACCCCGTTGGAACCAATCTTGCTGTTGCAATCCAGAGCAGAGAACGAGGCCTAAGATAACTATCCACCACACTTGGCTGTGAAAAACAATCCTTTTTTATTGAAGAAAAATGGTTACAAAATAAAGGAAAAATACAAGTCAAAAGCCACAGCAAAATCAGCAAACATGAATTTAAATGAACAAAGCAAAACCAAAAGCCTCTCTGAGAAATACTTGAATCTGTTAGCAATCCACTAACCGTACTTGATATCCTAGAAATCTTTCCATACTATGGCCATGGAACCGGGAGAACTGCCAAGGTCTTCATCAATTCTGAAACGATGCCTGAACTGAGGGAATCAGCCTGGCGTATTGCAATTAAAACTCAAGAATCGGTTCCGTGAACCGCCCTTCTGTTTTGAAGCCAATGTTTTTAATTCTTGAATTCGGGAGGATCGACGCAAACTGAGTGTTTTATTTCTGTCTTCCCAAATTTGGCCCCTTCTGTTGTCATTACAGTTAACAGGTGCAGAAGGGAGGGAAAGTTCAAGGTCTCCCTCTGCAACATTCTCATTAACACTGGTACTTTCATTTTCCAAATCTACAGAAGTTCCTTCCTCACTAATTTCAGGAACATTGGCATTTTCCAAACCTACAGCAGATTCTTCCTCACTAATTTCAGGAGCATTGGCATCAAAAGGTACATTTCCACTAGCATCAGTAAATATACTTTCATTAGCATCAGGAGGAACAAACAGAGAATCAGGTTCAAGTTCAAACTCAGGCTGAACCCCAACACTTGCGAAGAAAACTCCTTGGATCAGTTTGCCTTATCAAGTCATGAAGACAGACAAAAGCAACAAACCAGTTAGCCCCTTACAATGGAGCCATGGTGGAGCGATGGGTTCAACCCTTGTGTCGGCTGAACTGCTGACGTGAAGGTCGGTGGTTCAAATCCATGAGATGGGGTGAGGTTGTGTCTGTCATTTCCATCTTCCCATGTGGAGACATGAGAGAAGCCTCCCACAGGATGTAACACATCCGGTTGTCCCCTGGGCAATGTCTCTGCAGACAGCCAATTCTCTCACACCATTAGGAACTTGCAGCTTCTCAAGTCACTTCTGACACGATAAAAAAAGCCCCTTGCAATGATTTTTCTTAATAATATCCCCATGGCACTGGATCCAAATGGGTGAGCACAAGTGAGGGATGAGGGGATATACAGTTCAAGTTTGTGTCCATCCCAGACAATTGAATTTAGATTTTGGAAAGCTACCAGAGAGATTGTGCGCAGCTCCCCTCCCCATCCTCTGCAGTATGTTATCCTCAGCCCTGTTTCTTTCTGCCTTTGAAGGGAGATGTTTCCGGCATGATTTTGTGCATAGGCTTTTTTGCTTTGAAAAGAATTTGTGTTAGGTGCACAGCAGCATTGACAGGCCTCCTCCAGTGAGCTGACCTGTTGCTCAGAAATACATAAATCCAGGAAGCGTGTAACAAGGTCACTCTCTAAAGTGACTCAGGCGTGCCTTCCCCATGGACTCTCAGATTTTTATTCTTGAAAATTTTTACCTTGGTATACAAACTGTTAGGTTTTCTGTTAGCCTCTAAGGGATTCCTTTTTCTTAGAACAAGAGAAGGCTGTTCGGCTCTTAAAATAAGGGTTTTATTTCCAGTTGTTACGGTAACAAAGGCAGGTTTTTAAATGTCGCAATGTCTGGGGATTATTTTAATGATTATTTCTTTGGTGTTTTGTAGGCTGCTGTATGGCTCTCCTGAAAAACCCTGCCCCATAATGATGAGATCGTTTTGTTCCTGTTCTTTCCTTAAATTGCAGAACATTTTGTACATTGCCGTCTAGTTATAGAAGCATGTGCATAATGGACAGAAAAATACCCAACAAAAATCAAACATTTTCGATTTAAATAAATCAATTTTGATGATTTTGAAATAACTACAGGACTCTAGCTTAGCTGTTACAGCCCCCCCCCCCCGCCCAAACTCACATTCTGCACGAAAATATGGATTAAAATATTAAATTATTTTGTTTGTTGTAAAATCTTGTAGTTTTTTTTTTAGAGTGTGGGTGTATTGCATATGTTCTGGGATTTTTGTTGAAGGGTGTAGCATACATTGCTAAAGTTATGAAGAAGAGAAATATTTTATGTCTATTTCATATCTGTTTCATATGGGAGGCATAAATATCCTAAATGCACCAGATAATGCCTGATCTTGAAAGCTACTCCTGGTTGGTACTTGGATGGGTGCCCACCAAGGAATACCGGGCGCTGCAGAACATATTTCAGAGGAAGGAACTGGCAGAACCAACTCTGAGGATTCCTTGCCTAAGAATATGAAATCCATGAGGTCACCAGATGATTTGAAGGCGCATACACACATGCTTACCTCTCAGATACAAATGCCTGGGAGGTACAGTTGAAAGATACAACATTGTGATTAATGTGCTTCCACTTGTATTGTGGAGGTATACTCACCAGAGATGTACTGTTGGGCTATCATTTTCTGTGAGTTGTATATGTGGTGATAAGCCAGAGGTGGAAAAATAACACAGCCATCAAAGGAAAATGTGTGCATTTTCCAGTATCCCACTCCTCTCCAGTCTTGGTTTAAGTAGAATGTAGAATCCATATGGCATCCATTCACTTATTTTTTAATGTTTTGATTTTGGCCAAAACCACCCAAGTTTACTTGAATTGTAATGACAGATTGTCCCCTCTTTAAGACCTCTGATGGCATGATTTGCCATTTGTTGTTACCATGTATTTTCAAGTAATTTCCAACTTACTTTTGTCCTTCTTGCCGGTATATTTTTTCCTTATTCATTCTCTTTTTCAGTCTAGTTTTATTTACTTCTTCTGTAAATATGTTACAATGACTGTGCTTGTACACTACGCTAAGCCAACTATATACTGCTCAATTGCTCCAGCTGAGCTGCTTCTGCAAGTAGGAATGGTTGAGCAAACTCTATGCATTCTGTCCATGATTTGTGTATCATTTCCAAGCTAGGAAACCAAAGTTGATTCTCTCATTAGACTCATAAACCTTGGTGTCATAATGGCTTTGCAGGGTTGTATGTGCATAGGAGGCACTGACTACCTTGAATCCTCCAAGTTGAACTCGGTTTATGTGAGGTAATATAACAGAAAAGAACATGCAGGGAAAGACAGTCCTAGAACTGGGTTGTTGTAGGTTTTTCCAGGCTATATGGCCATGTTCTAGAGGCATTTTTCTCTTGACGTTTCGCCTGCATCTATGGCAAGCATCCTCAGAGGTAGTGAGGTCTGTTGGAAGTAGGAAAAAGGGCTTATATATCTGTGGAATGACCAGGGTAGGACAAAGAACTCTTGTCTGCTGGAGCTAGGTGTGAATTAGTATTTGATGGCTTGGCAGTGCCTGCGGGAATCTTTTGTTGAGATGTGCCTGATTGTTTACACTCTGTTGTTTTGCTGTTGTAATTTTAGAGTTTTTTAATATTGGTAGCCAGATTTTGTTCATTTTCATGGTTTCCTCCTTTCTGTTGAAATTGTCCACATGCTTGTGGATTTCAATGGCTTCTCTGTGTAGTCTGACATGGTGGTTGTGAGAGTGGTCCAGCATTTCTGTGTTCTCAAATAATATGCCGTGTCCAGGTTGGTTCATCAGGTTCTCTGTTATGGCTGACTTCTCTGGTTGAAGTAGTCTGCAGTGCCTTTCATGTTCCTTGATTCGTGTTTAATCCTAGAACTGTAGCTTACTTTATGGAATTGTATTTTTCCATTTTAGAAGCTTTAGAGCAGTGATGTTTGAACTATGCCCTTTTAGGTGTTTTGGACTTACCTTAGAATTCATGTCTGTTGTCCATTTTAGGGGAGGTTTCTGAAAGCTAAAGTCCGAAATCACTTGAGTTCGGTAACTATTGCTTTAAAGGTTGATGTCTTCAATAGGTGAGTCGCATCTTAGCTTGAGACATTTTTTTCTTGCGGAAGCTACACGTTATATAGATCATGGACCTTTTTATCAAAATGGCACATCCACATGGAGTCACCTGCCTTACTATCTTGCCATATGTGCAGTATAACATAAGCTTGTGTTCTTGGTGGCACTATTGGATGTGTTTCCCACCCCGTCACTGTTGCCATGGCCCAACATGATACAGGGCCAAATAAATCATATGGAGAACAGTTGACATAGTGATGATGAATTTAGTAGCAATTTTGTTCCAGGTAAGAATCTTACCTGGAACAACATTGGTACTAAATTACCATAAGATGCAGTATTGCCTTTGGATACTTCATATGACTCCCCATTTTGGAGTCCATAGACTAGAAAACTACATAAATAAACTAGGGTGGGTGTCTTACTTTTCCTGGTCATTCTTTTGATGCCAGTAGTATCATGGATTGTGTATAAAATGGGAGCAGCATTGTTATTTCTTGTCATAGCTTTCCCATAATCATGTCTCAAAAGCGACTCATGAATGCCTCATATAACCTCAGATTGTGCCCTGAGAAAAAAACCAGGTTCTCTGCCAATAAGGTATGTTCTCTAGGTGACCTTAACTCGACCAGACTTGGAGTAATTGCACTCTGTTATATTCTCCAGTGGTTTATTTACACACTTTATTCACATCAGCTAAATAGAAATGGTCTGCCCAGAAGTTTTAACTCATCAATTTGAGTCAAATTATTTGTTTTCTTGAAAGCACTTGGGCAGATAAATAAAATTGCAGGAGTTATTTCTCATACCTGTCCTTCTTCCAAGATTAGTCTTTACTCAGCTTGCTTCAATTTCTCATTTGGGAGCCATCCTGCTTACACGGACTAATAGAATTTCTATTTAATGATCTACAGCTCTGCTTTTATACTCTTATTAGGATCCAGCTGATCAATGCATAACCTAATTGATTGTTAAGGTCAAATGTGTCATGTCTGTATTGGCTGATCCCCAAATCGTATTTATTGTTCTTCAGATGTTGGTTCTACGGTCCATTAGCCTCTTTTTATCCATTCTTACACACAAGAACAATAAAAAATCCTGATACATAGGTTGGTGGACACCTTAATTGTTATGCATTGTGTGCTTCTTGTCAGGTGCCAAACCTGTGACTTGAAATACCTAAAATATCTCTCCAGTGTTGAGATTAATCAAATGATCAATTGCAGCATAAAATGTTTTGCTGTGTTTGTAGTGCAGTTGTGAATGAGAGCTGCTTGTGGGGGGTCCAAAGTGAGAGGAAGGAGAAAGGAGATCAAATAAAGAATGCACACAATTGGGAATATTTGCTGTGCAAATTTCAGTAAAATGGTTGTAATGTAGAGTTTCTATTCATTTCAGTTTGGTTTGTGCTGAAGATATTCCTGGTGGATTTTACTCTTAAGTTTCAAGAGGGATTTGAATATTTATGCAGTCCCCAAGAACAATGAAATTTTGATAAAGTTTCCATCAAATAGGGGTTTTCATCAGTAAGAACCCCAAAAAGAAATGTTTCTCCATCCTTATTGATAAGTTGCAATTAACCTCATATGTTGGACGTTAAACAGGACAATCTGATGCTAATACATAAACTGAGAGTTTTTTTAAAAAATCACTGCATCCTGATTCAAGTGAGACTGGATTGTGCCCATTTATTTGTTCTCTGGGACTTTGGTTTTCATAACAGGCCATATTTCCATAGCTGAAATGTCAGACTCTACATTGCTAGTTTATAGATGGCCTCTGGCCTTACTCGTTGGGGTCAGACCAGCCAAGCTGTGCAATTTCTCTAGTCCCCCCCCCCCCCCTCTGCCAAGTTCAATAACAAGAAGCATCGAAAGGAGCTCCTAACTCTGTTGACCACAAATTCTCAACTTTGGTGTTCACAAGATAGTTAGGTGTTTTGTGAGAGGTTGTGATTGGAAAAGAACCTCCTAAACACTTTCCGAGCTTGAGATCCAATAATTGCAAGGTGTTCATTGAGACCTCTAAAATTCCTTTAGGTTAGTGGTTCCCAACCTTTGGGCCTCCAGTTGTTTTGGACTTCAACTCCCAGAAATCCCAGCCAGCTGTTAGGAACTGTGGGAGCTGAAGTCCAAAACACCTGGAGGCCCAAAGGTTGGCAACCACTGCTTTAGGTAAAAATCTCATTTTTCCTTTGGGGAGAAAACATGCCAGGGGGACAAGGTTGTCCATCAAATAATGAAAGAAAGGAAAAGATTCATCAGCCTTTCCTGTCCTGTGACATTTCCTGATCATAACCTTTCTGGAAAGAGACAGAGCTTTGGGGCTCATCTTCGTACTCGGTTTCATATTTGGACTTAAACATTGCCCATCTGTTAACTTCATTGAGCTTCTCTGAAAGTCTTTGTGACTCGTCTCACAGCTCATAATATATCCTTGCCTAGATAATTTAGCCAGTGAAGATCATTAGAAGGATCATCATGACAGTAAGAGCGTTTAGTAGTCGGAAAATTGCTTAGAGAAGTGGTGGACTCCCCTGTGGACTTTTCAGAAAAAGATGGGTAGCTACCTGCTAGGTATCCTGCATTGAGCAGGGGTTTGGACTTGATGGCCCATGAAACTTTCCAGTAGTCTTTGGTTTCTGCTTTCATCAGTAGCTTGCTAAGTAACCCAAACAGCAGTTTTATTATATTCAGCTTATAGTAGTCCAAAGTGAAATTGCAGTGGTGAAAAATTCCTTCTTTCCTTGTAGTCGATTATTAAGTTCATGTTATTTCAGCAACATTATAGGTAGTTGGATGCCATTTCCGGTCACTTTATCTAAACTACTTGAAAGGTCATAAATAGAGGAGAAGTTCATACATGCCACAGTATGGTCCTTGAGGAAAGAAGGGATATAAATATAACGATTGTTATCAGTAAGTAGTAGTACTAGTGTTGTTTACAGTGATGATGGTCTGTGTTGTATCCATGACACTAACTCATTCCTACTTCTGAATTCCAGTGAATGAAGAAGATCTGAAGAAAAGAATAGCCGAAGAGTTGGCATTAGAACAAGCCAGGAGAGATGCTGAAGCTCATAAAAGGTTTGTTTTGGCAACAAATACATCTTCTCTATCCCCCCTTCTCCCCAAATGTACACTTCTTACTGTGTTGGAATCAATGAAGGGATTAGAGGTTTGATGGGATTTATTTTTGTTTTGTGTGAATTGTGTTAAGCAGGAAAAAGTTTTTAGCACATAGGCATTTTCCCCCTCACCCTTCTGTTCTCATCTATTTGACCTTCTATACTTGTAGTGCATTGCTGTGCCAGTATGCTCACTTTTTAAAAACTGTTCAGTCTTTTTTGTGTGCCTGCCTGTGTTTTTTCCCATCTGGAGCCTTAGTGAACTGTTAGCCTCATGGTAGAACAGCTCAAGAAAAAAAAATGAGGCTTCTGTCTCTAAACAGACTGATGATGAGAAAAATTCTAAATACATCTGAAATATGTTAGTCTTTCTATTATATTTTTATCTACTTCTCATGCATGGGTTACAGCAGCATTAATATTTTCTTAGGCATGTATTTTCATCTTGAGCAGTGTACCACCTCCTTGATGATACTATGTTGCTAAGGGATGTTCTCATGGCCAATCAGTGGTTGGATGGCAGAGGTTATGGTCTGCCACTGTCCAGCTTCTAATCGGTCAGCTGAGAAAGAAGAAACATCTACGTATCATCCTCTTGGATTTCCAGCAAATCCATCAGGATTAAAAACGTCTTCTTCTGCATCTGTCATTCTCTTGACTCTTCAGCAGATCCATCAGGTTGAAGACTATTCCTTCGGCCTTCTCTGTAGAATGGATGATGGTGTTGGGGTTCAGCCTGATCTGTGTGAACCTGATTCTCTGATAGTATTTCCAACTGAGCAAGCCACTGAACATGTAGTTTTCCCTGACAATGTGGAAACTGGTGTTGATGCTGAGTTCAGCGGCGGGGAAAACGAAACTGATGAAAATGTTTTGGAATCCAGCCATGATAGCTTTCCACCTGGGTTTTTTAATGAGGACTGAAGGGAACAGATAACGAGAGACAGGAGTGATTCACAGCTCCTACGAAGGTCAAATAGATTAAAGGAGAGACAGGTTCAGGCTTCAAAGTCAAGGGGCGTTTCAAGAATAGTTTCTTTGGTATAAGGGGCCGCCTGCCGGGTGCCTCCTTAGATCAAGCAACGTTTGGGACTGTGGCTGTGCCTTGGCAGAATTCCTGTGTTCCATGGCTGGTAATCCCAGAGGCTTCTAGTTTTTCAAGTACATGGATAGCGAGAGGCTAACAGCTTCCTGGTTCTTGTCTTGTGTTTTTTTGGACTTTTGCTCAAGTTCAGAGATTTTCCTGACTACTGTGTTTCTATGGTGGCTTTTTGTCTTTGCATTTAACTTTCTTTTGTAACCAATTTTTCATCAATAAAAAAGGATTGTTTTTCCTACAGTCCGGTGTGGTGGATTTAATCTTATGGTCTCGTTTCTTGGTCTGGGATGCAACAGATGATGGAGCAGATCTACCTCTCTACTACCTGTTTGGCTGTGGCATGTATCCTTGTAGCATCTGGATGACGCTGCATAGCTGGCCCTCCAACATCAAATGAGTAATCTGGTGGAACATTGTAGTCTGCTAATACTGCCCAGAGAACTCAGAATGGTGGAGACGTACACTTGGCAATGGAAATGTAAAGGGATGGGGTCATGTTTGTGAGTGGGGAAGAACCACTATGGGTTTTTGAAAGGATGTGCTATAGAGTATGTTGATGAAAACATCTTTTATTCAGACATTTGCAAGTGTTTCTGCATTTGAAGGCCAAATTTATTCTTGGTTTCAGAAATTCTAGTAGAGCTGGAAGGCAGAGATCAGAGAATCGCCTAGTTCCCTACTTAGAAACGATTTCATTTATTCACTAATCAAATGAACTCCTAGAAGCTACTTTTAAAAATTCAGATACATGATCCTTATTGATTGCCTGACTGATTAGATTTTACTTATGCCCAGTTACTTTTAGAAAATGCTCACTGCTTGTATTGTTACTTTCTTTGTACTTTATTCTCCATCTCCAGTCAGGTCTGATTTGCTTAGAATCAACAATTCTGCATCATCACGTGCTGCTTTATAGTGCGGGTTTTTTGCTGCCCTGAATCAATAGAGTTCCATTTTAACACATTATTTGACTAAACGTATTCAAAAAATACAAGATTCTTGCAGGGTCAGGTTGATGGTACACTGGAAGTTGTTAAAATCCTGGTGGAACTTCTCAAGCGATTGCTTTCCATGGCCGCATTACAATGATGCTATCACAAAATCATAGGCAGAGGAAAGGTTTTCTTGATGGCATCTTTGTAGTGAAGAAGACAACCAGAGAACCAAAAAGTTGTCCAAGATATATATCAATTACTATCCGCCCTTTAGAGAACATAGGCCTCTGTGTGTTATTTATTTATTTATTTGCACCATTTCTACCCCGCCCTTCTCATCCCCGAGGGGGGACTCAGGGTGGTTAACACAGGCAGCAATTTGATGCCACAGTATCAATAACAACAATGTCAAATCATAATACAATAACATTAATTATAATCACATAATCACATAGCCGCTTCCAATTGTCGTAACAGTCCTGTGGTCCAGGTTCAGTGTCTTAAGTGCTGCTGTGCCCACTAGCCAAAGGCCTGGCTCCAAAACCACTATTTTAGTTTTTTTCCTAAAAGAAAGGAGGGAGGATACCGATCTGATCTCGCTGGGGAGCAAATTCCACAAGCGGGGGGCCACCACTGAGAAGACCCTGTCCCTCATCCCCCACCAGATGCGTTTGCGAAGCCGGTGGGACTGAGAGCAGGGCTTCCCCATTAGATCTTAAATTACGAGGTGGAACGTAGATATGTTCGGACAAGTAAGCTGGGCCGGAGCCATTAATCCCCAATCTTCATACATTATCTGTGTGTATATGAGAGAGAGGAAAGGAAAGAGATGAGAGAATGTGTAAACTTCTGCGGGCTTCGTTCCTGGCTCTTTTCCAGTATTAGTGTATTGAAAATAGATTATGACATACCAGGATGAATAAGGGGTTGCCTTTTCCTTGCACATTCCTGCCTGTATACTAAAGAAGCTTTGTGTCCAACCATCATTAAAAGTATGACTGAAAATTACTCTGCCTGCTTAAAATCAGTAAGCTGAAATCAGTTTACCATGGAAGCCGAGGTTTGCTAAAGAGCCTCATTAGCCTTGCTCTCTTTGAGTACCTGATTTTGGCTGCCTGGGTTCCTTTCTTTGCCAAAATAGAAGTCAGTATGCAGCCTTTCTCCAAGGCTTATTTTCTGGCGGTAGCTGCAAAGAGCTTCCTCTACTTCAAGTACACCTTCAGGATCTAATGATATTCAGGGAAGAGCATCTTTCAGAATGAGAGCCAGTGAGGTTCCAACTGTTAGACGACTATTCTGGAGACCTGGAAACTCACTAGGGTGACCTAAGGCAAATCACATTCTTTCAGGATCAAACAAAAGGAAACCCCCTCTGGATAAATCTTACTAAGAAGATCCCATGATAGATTTACTTTAGGGTTGCCATCAGCTGGAAACTACTTGAAGGAACACAACAAGAAATCTTTCAGGACTGCAGTACTTTGTTTTTTTTTATCTGCTTTTAAATTTTTTAGTGGGTAAAAACATAACAGTACAACACAAATAATAAAAAACCCAGTGCATTGTACAAAACTCCTCCTGCTGAAATAACCAAAGTAAAGGTAAAGGTAGTCTCCTGACATTAAGTCCAGTCATGTCTGACTCTGGGGTGTGGCGCTCATCTCCATTTCTAAGCCGAAGAGCCAGCGTTGTCCGTAGACACCTCCAAGGTCATGTGGCCGGCATGACTGCATGGAGAGCCGTTACCTTCCCGCCGGAGCGGTACCTATTGATCTACTCACATTTGCATGTTTTCGAACTGCTAGGTTGGCAGAAGCTAGGGCTGACAGCGGAAGCTAACCAAAGACCTGTTGAAACAGAAAGGTTTTTACCTTTTTATATGGATAGAGAGCAAGGAAAGTGTTGGAGATTGGGGGGAACAACTGAAAAGGCCATCTCCTGTGTTTCCACTGGAAGTACCTGGGAAAGATAAAAAGGAATGGAGAAATGCAAACAGGAAGAACCCAGACAGCACACAGGGGACTGGAAAATGGGAATGCACAACTGTTGTTCTAGTCATCTCCATAGGATATTGTGACTGTACGTAAAAGTCAGCTGCTCCCTTCTGCTTATGTTTGTATTGACTGCTGTAAATTTCTTTGTTCTCTATCTGCATCTCTTCTCCCTCCTTTACTGCTGTCAGAAATTGTATGAGATCCCACTCACATAGCTCTGACCCAAAGAACCTTCCCGAAATTGAGAACTGCTCAAGCTGGCCACAAAGGACCAAGATCTAACTTTTCAGGTCCCAAAGCTCTCGCTTTACATGGCAGGCACACTTCCAAATCTAATCCCACCATACATACTGAAGTCTGGTTTATGGATTTTTATTGTGTTTATTTAATTATGTGCCTTTTATGTCTGGTGTGCAGAGGATTGCCTGTTGCCTGTAAGCTAATTAATTTTGTACTAGAGTTCATATTGTTCTAACTTTAATTCCCAAACAGCGGTTGTTACGGAATTCTAAGATTCTTGTTACAGTGTTAATTTCCAAACAATAATTATTGCATTGTCGAAGGCTTTCATGGCCGGAATCACTGGGTTGTTGTAGGTTTTTCCGGGCTATATGGCCATGTTCTGGAGGCAATTTTTCTCCTGATGTTTCGCCTGCATCTATGGCAAGCATCCTCAGAGGTAGTGAGGTCACTACCTCTGAGGATGCTTGCCATAGATGTAGGCGAAACGTCAGGAGAAAAATTGCCTCCAGAACATGGCTATATAGCTCGGAAAAACCTACAACAACCCAATAATTATTGCAGTTTATTTTTTAAAAAATATCGTGCGTTCAATAATATTCTTTCCTCTCTAGCCAAGGAATAGGGTCGTGAGTGTATGTTATTGGAACAAATCCACTAAGATGCACCATCAAAGTTCAAAGTCCACTGTGAGTTTATGGTGACCTCAAGGATGTCGAAGGTTTTCTTAGGCAAGAAATATTCAGAGCTGGGTTTCCCAGTTTCTTCCTCTGGAATATAGCCTACAGCATCAGGGATTTGTGGGCTTTCTCCCTTTCAAGTACTAGCCAGAGGTCAGTCTGCTTAGCTTTCATGATCAGACATGATCTGGTGCCTTTACGATATATACCAGTGTATAAATGTACCTCCTAAACATAAAGAAAAAAGCACGTACGCCTAGCTAAAATCTGCTGCTTTGATTGAATACTAAAGCGAATCAATGTGTTATGGTGAAATCACTGCGCTTTGAAATATTATGGCTTGTCTTAATTGATTTTTGGTTTTCACGAGGAAATGTGTTTAGTATTTGTGTGTTAGTGTTAATGTAATTAATGCTGGCATTTTAAAGTGGAACAATTTATTATGTGCTTTGATTATCCCACCCTCTCCACCCCTCGGTAGTGTTGCCGTTCCAGTAACATTAAGCAGTGTCTGCTTGTGGTTGTTGTTATGCTCTGGATTTGTACTGTGCATTCTCTCCATTTCCTCAGTTCTCATGGCACTGTGAGGGAACTGGATATTTTATTCCAGCCTCTGTGCCAGAAAGGTATCAGAGCAGCATCCCGATATCTTTTCCCCTTTGTTCTACCACTCACTGTGATCTCTAACTGCAGTAGGCAGATGTCTGTGTTGTTTGCTGTCACTGTGTGCCTTCAGGTTGACTTATAGCAACCCTATGGTGAACTTGTCATGGAGTTTTCTTGGCAAAATTTCCTCAGAGCAGTTTTGCCGTTGCCTTTTTCTCAAGTGGAGAAAGCTTGACCTGCCCAAGGTTACCCATGCACATACTGGAATCCAGGTCTCCTAGAGTTCTAAGCCCAGTACTCCTCACTGGTTTGGACAGAGTGGCAGGTAAAATGAGACCATTCAGACATAGTCAAATTCTATATGCCAGTTAAATAGAAACTAGTATTTTCATCCTTTTAATCTTTTGGGTCAGTCTTTGCATGTACTCACCATCAGATGAAGTGACACAAGATTTCAGACAATAGGTCTAAGGCACCGATTTGAAAAAGGCAGAGCCAGACTCTCTCTTTGAAGGACATTTTGGAATTTTGAAGGAAAGTAGATATTGATCCAACAGAACTCAGAGCTTACTGGTATTTACTCGAGTCTAATGCTCCATTGATACTAATGTGCACCCCAGTTTTCAAAACCCTGAATCCAAAGAATTATTTGATAACGAATGTAATACACAGCAGCAAAAGGTGCACTATTTGTAAAATGTCCATTACAGTTTCTGCCTGCTTAAAAAACCCTCTTTAAAAACAACTGTGTTGGGACACCAAGGCTTTCAATAATGGAAAAGAAACCTTGGGGTACATCTATGCTGCAGAATGAGTCCACTTTAACAGTTTTTGTTCGATGTTCGTTTCACAAGGCCTTGAGCCTTCTCTGCCAAAGCATATGGCTGCCTCATCAAACTACAAATCCTAGTATTACATTGAGCTGTAACGATTGAGCATTGAGCTGTAGCAATGAAATTGCAGATGGCACCCCTCTATTCCTCCTTGGTTAGACCACACCTGGAATATTGTGTCCAATTCTGGGCACCACAGTTGAAGAGAGATATTGACAAGCTGGAATGCGTTCAGAGGAGGGCGACTAAAATGATCAAGGGTCTGGAGAACAAGCCCTATGAGGAGCGGCTTAAGGAGCTGGCCATGTTTAGCCTGAAGAAGAGAAGGCTGAGAGGAGATATGATAGCCATGTATAAATATGTGAGAGGAAGCCACAGGGAGGAGGAAGCAAGCTTGTTTTCTTCTTCCCTGGAGACTAGGATGCGGAACAATGGCTTCAAACTACAAGAAAGGAGATTCCATCTGAACATGAGGAAGAACTTCCTGACTGTGAGAGCCGTTCAGCAGTGGAACTCTCTGCACCGGAGTGTGGTGGAGACTCCTTCTTTGGAAGCTTTTAAACAGAGGCTGGATGGCCATCTGTCAGGGGTGCTTTGAATGCAATATTCCTGCTTCTTGGCAGGGGGTTGGACTGGATGGCCTATGAGGTCTCTTCCAACTCTTTGATTCTATGATTCTATCCCTTCAATATAGAAGCTCCAGGTGCTCCTGAAGCAGCTTCCCCTTTGGCTTTGGCTCAGCACTAAGATTACCTTACTCTGTGACACTAAAATGCACCCTAAGTAATTTAACCAAAACAGGTGAACGTTAGATTTGAATAAACACAGTAATTGAGTCTTTCTATCCATGGCCCAACCTGATAATAAATAAACGTAATTCTTTAACCATTATTGCGGAGAATCTTATAGGAAGTTTCATTTTCTCTTCCTGATACAGTTTTGACTGTACCTTTTACATCTTGGTTTAAGATTGTTGAAGACTGAACAGTCCTAGATTGCAAGAGGCATTTATCAGAGGCAAAAGACCTGAACTGCCTTTCTTGATTTTGGACACCGATAACTCATTACTCTTAGTGGGTTCCTTCTTGAGTGGTGATCCTTGGAAATTTAGAAGTCCTGATTAGAGGTTAAAATCTGTGGAATTACCATTAAAAGGAAAGAGTGATGGTGATGATGCTCAGAGTTAGGGTTTAGTAGTTGGATGTAAGGTAGAAGGAAGAAATAAGGGAGTGAGGATTATAGTAAAGAGGCCTTGGTTGCCATCACAAACGTGTTGGACTCCTAGTTGGTTCAATGTCTATTTAGCCCAGTTTTTAGAGTCACAGTGGCTGAAAAATAATCATGGTAGTACATCCAATGGGACTTTGGCCTGCATCAATAGGAGCATAGTGTCTAGATCTAGGGAAGTAACGCTACCCCTCTATTCCGCTTTGTTTAGGCCACACCTGGAATATTGTGTCCAATTCTGGGCACCACAATTGAAGAGAGATATTGACAAGCTTGAATGTGTCCTGAGGAGGGCGACTAAAATAATCAAGGGTCTGGAGAACAAGCCCTATGAGGAGCGACTTAAGGAGCTGGGCATGTTTAGCCTGAACAAGAGAAGGCTGAGAGGAGATATGATAGCCATGTATAAATATGTGAGAGGAAACCACAGGGAGGAGGGAGCAAGCTTGTTTTCTGCTTCCTTGGAGACTAGGATGAGGAACAATGGTTTCAAACTACAAGAAAGGAGATTCCATCTGAACATGAGGAAGGACTTCCTGACTGTGAGAGCCGTTCAGTAGTGGAACTCTCTGCCCCGGAGTGTGGTGGAGGCTCCTTCTTTAGAAGCTTTTAAACAGAGGCTGGATGGCCATCTGTCAGGGGTGATTTGAATGCAATATTCCTGCTTCTTGGCAGGGGGTTGGACTGGATGGCCCATGAGGTCTCTTCCAACTCTTTGATTCTATGATTCTATCCTATGAGCGTCAGTTTGGTTAAAGCTGGTCTGGTCTCTCAGAGTTTGAGAGATCCTTGACTTCTTGTCAAAAGTGGACAACCTGTGGCCATCCATGTCCTTCTGAATTTCAGTTCCCATAGTCCCTCACAATTGGCTGTGCTGATAGGTATGACTCTCTACCTGAAAGAGTCTGTGTTGAAAAGGCATTTTAAAAACAACTAAATATTGTCCAGGGCTTTATAACAACTGAATATGATATAAAATAGCTTTTTATCTTATACTTTTGGAGAAGTTTGTGCAAGTGTGGAGCCACAGCATGTGGCCAGGCTTAAAAAGCTTGATACAAAAGGAAGACTTCAAGAAATTCCCTTTTGTGCTGTATGGAGACAGAAAAATAAGAATTCTGTAATGGGAAATGGGAATGTAGAGACAGTCAGCATTTGCACTTTGCAGAGTTTCACTGGAAGTTCTCTTGCATGCAGTTCTCCTAATCATAACAGATTATTTAGTCCTTCCCCTCCATCCCTTCAGAGTTATTTGTAATATATGTATTCCAGCGCTGGCTTCTGTGGGTGGTGCTCACGTGATTTGGAATATAATGCTGCAGTCTCGCAGCCTCTCTCCTGCCGCTTTTCTCTATTCAGACAAATCTAAGCAATTCCATCTGTTTGTGAAACTTGCAGTTCTTTCTTTGAAAAATAAAACAAAAAAAATCTCCTGAATAGAATATTTTTAATTGTTCTTTCTTTGGTATCTCACAGTACAACAAGCCTATACACATTGGTTGTTACTGCCTGTCAAATTGACTTTTACTTAGGGTTATCCTCTTCTAGTGAGAGACCTCCAAGAGCCCCAGTTGCCAACTGCTCTGCTCAGGTCTTGCAACCTCAGGGCTGTATCTTCCTTGATTAAGTTAATCTGCCAATAATGAGGTGTTCATCTTGTCGTGTTGCCTCCAACTTTACCAAGTGTTACTGTCCTTTCCAGTCATCTCATCATACACGAAATACAATAGTCTCAGTTTAGTCATTTTGGCCTCCAGTGAGATTCAGGCTAGATTTGCTTGTGGAACCACTGATTTGCTCTAGGTCGCATACCTACAGAGCAGAACAAGACTGTATATTTATTTCTATTTATATCTTTCCTTCTACCCAGGCCTAGTATTCAAGGTGACTTAAAATTAAAACTGATGCAATTACATGACATCCAAAAGTTAAAGTGTAATTAAACTATAGAGAGAATTAAAAGCATTCAAAAGCATTCCAATTAAAACAAAACAAAAAACAAGAGATAATATGACATATTGTTAAACTCCCATTCCCTGTTGGCAGTTAGTCCTCAGAGTCCTCAAAAACATTATTTTACTGCTTATGGAAGACCTACAAGGAGTATACCAGCCAAGCTTCTCTAGGGAGGGAGTTCCCAAGCCTGGGAGAAACTGTTGAAAAGGCTGTATCTCTTGTTCTTACCAAGATGGAGATGGGGGCCTCTCAAAAGTACTTGTGAACAGAAGTAGGAAGGTGCACCATCATTGATGTCTCATTGATTTCCTGTAATGCCCACCATGAAGTTGTTCTGCTCCTTTGGTAGTCCCATCCTTTATCCCTTGTTTTTCTTTTCAGAATTGCATCCACTAGAATGATTCCTCTCTTACTTCCTTTCAGTCTCTCACAAAAACCATGTTTTCAGTGAAACGTCTAGCACAACAAACCATTATTTCATACACAACTGAGATAGTTACATATTCTTACTCTAACCCAGTGGTTCTCAACCTGGGGGTCGTGATCCCCAGGGGGTTGCTGGGTCATTTTCTGGGGGTCGAGAAGGCACCTTGGTTGGCCCCGCCCCCTCTGCCTCCTCAAAATGGCTGTGCGAGGCCTCCCTCGCCTCCCTTGCACTCTGGCCAGCCGGCAAGGGCGTGGGGCAGGCGAGGGCCCCTTCATGCAAGGCCTCCCTCGTGTCCCTCACGCTCTGGCTGACCAGCAAGGGCACGGGGCAGGCAAGGGCCCCTTCGCGCCAGCCGGCAGGGATGTAAGGCCAGGCCGTGTAGGGGATCCTTCTGTGCCCGGCTCTCACCATTTGCCAGGCTTGCCGGAGGCATGAGCCTCCCTGCCGGATCTGGGCCCAGATTCCTGCAGAATGCACCAAGCAACAGTAACTCCAAAATGTCAAGGTATGTATTTTCCCCAAACTTCTCCAGTATTTTATGTTGGTCATGGGAGTTCTGCTTGCCAGGTTTGGATCAATTCCATGATTGTTGGAGTTCAGAATGCTCTTTAATGACAGGGGAAATATATTTCCAAGCAACTGCAACTCCCAAATGTCAGGGTCTATTTTCCCCAAATTTCTCCAGTATTTTCTGTTTTGTCATGGGAGTCCTGTATGCCAATTAGTTCAACTCAGTTGTTGGTGAAGTTCAGAATGCTCTTTGATGGCAGGTGAACTGTACATCCAAGCAACTGCAACTCCCAAATGTCAGGGTCTATTTCCCCCAAACTCCACCAGTGTTCAAATTTGAGCATATTGAGTATTCGTGCCACGTTTGGTCCAGATCCATAGTTGTTATTTATTATTTACAGCATTTATATACCGCTTTTCTTACCCCGAGGGGGACTCAAAGTGGAGTTGTTTGGGTTCGCAGTGCTCTCCAGATGTAGGTGAACTACATCTCCCCTAAATCACTGTCAGTTGCTCCCAAACTTCTCCAGTATTTTTTGTTTGACATGGGAGTTCTGTGTGGAGGTCTCAGTGGTCTGTGGAAGTCAGAGCTGGACTGGTTGAAGGTACTGCAAATCCCATCATCAGTTTTCCATACTCCCCCAAACATATTTTTTCTGATTAATCATGATGCTTTAATTATGTTGAATTTGTAACAATGGAAACACATCCAGCATATCAGATATTTACATTACTATTCATAGCAGTAGCAAAATTACAGTTATAAAGAAGCAATGAAAATAATGTTATGGTTGGGGGTCACCACAACATGAGGAAGCATATTTAGGGATCACGGTGTTAGAAAGGTTGAGAAACACTGCTCTAACCATTTTCTGCTTTCCCGACTATATGTTTATATAGCTTGTAAGTCCTTGTCATTTGTTACCAGTGCATATATCACTGGCAACAATAATGGGAGAATGCTGTCTTAAGTGTCTTGCATGTAACATACTCTGGCTACAGGTAGAGCACTTCATCTGCATTTCTTGCTCATATTTTAGTACTGGACCTACAACCAATATGTTCAATATTTATATTGGTGCATGTGCTGAACTCTTAACCTTGACTAGTTGTAGTAGAGGAATGGCTACTCTAAAAAGGATCCCATGTTTTTCCTGAAAGCTAAGTTAAGGGTAGAGTTGGTTGGTTCTGAAGTGGTTAGTGTAGCCTCTGATCCCTGAAGCATTTTTGATATAGTGAGGTGTGCTTATGGCAGGTCCATTTTCAGCCCCTCCTTCTCTTCTTTTCGGAGCTGAGAATATTTATCTGCCAAACCCCATGGCAAGTTGATCGAATTGCATGGAGATGGCTGCACCTGGGTCAAACCATTCATGTGTCCCCATAGTCTTGTGCTCAAAAGGTCTATTTCTTTCCCTGATTGAAAGAATACTCTGTGGGGTTATATACCATGGCTGCTGTCCTAACACAATCTGGCAGGCTTCTAATGGGACACATGTGAATAGTAGGTACGGCACGGCGGTGATTAACTCCTCATTGGTTCCCGCAGTCCATATGTCAAGCTCTTTGACAGGGAGAAAAATGTCACTGGTTCTGACCCCTCAGCCTTTGACACCAGAATTGCACTTTTTACCTGACAAGAGCCTTGCTCATCTCATTCCTTTTTCTTGGAGATGTGAATGCTTAAGTGTGCGCTTATGTCAAAAATCGCATGCATCAAAGCCAGCTTTCACTTGAAATTCACTAGGACACTTTACATTAGGAGATATAAAAAGGCTGCATGCTTGAAGATGGGAAAATGGAGATGCTCTGGGTATTTTTTTTTAAAGTCTAATGTTAGCAATTTAATTTGGAACTGTTCTACTTTGTCACTGTTAGCTCTTCTTCTTTGCCAAAGTACTTAAGGTGACATTCAGAGCCTACTGTAAGTTTACGACTTCATCATGTCTTTTAAAATGAGTTTTATAGCCTTTTTACACACAGTGACATGTATTACACAGTGGTATTTTTATTCCTTTTTTATGTAAAAGAATTGATTTGCCTTCTCCTGGTAAAGATGCTTTCATGATTCTTTAGAGAGATAATTCCTGGAGCTGTGATTTCTGGTTTAAAAGAATAGTGTGTGCTCACTGTGTCTCTGTTTCCTCCTTTTCTCATGTCTGTGTTTCTTACAACTCTGAGAGGCAAATGGAGTCACCTAATTAAATTGAATCACCAGCAGTACTTGTCTAAAATATTTTAAGAGCTGCTAGTGATGTGTTAGATTTTATTTTGGATATTCTATACCTTCAGTACCCAGTCTAGATTTATTTATTTATTTGTTATGTATCTATTTATTTATTTAGAACTTTTCTATACCGGTCTTATCGGCCTCTAGAGAGGGACTCAGGCCGGTTTACAAGATGATTCAAAAACGTAGTTTAAAACATCACACCATAAAACACATTAATACATAAAATACATTAAAAACAATCATATAATTACATAAAGCCAAGTTGTCCAAAGGATACCACAATTCATTACCATCCGTCCGTGTGGCCAGAAGTTCTTGACTCACTCATCAAATGCCAAATTCCAGAGCCAAGTTTTCACCAATTTTCTAAAAGTCAGGAGAGAAGGGGCAGTTCTAATCTCCAGTGGGAGAGAGTTCCAGAGCCGAGGGGCCACCACAGAGAAGGCCCTGTCCCTCGTCTCCACCAGACGCACCTGCGAGGATGGTGGGACTGAGAGCAGGGCCCCTCCGGAAGATCTTAATAACCTTGATGGTTCATAGGGGAGAATCCGTTTGTTTATTGGGTTCAAGTACTGGTGAAATATTTTCGTGTTGTCAAGGGTCAAATATTTCATTTTATTAAGGACAGAAATATGTAGATTTTGGAAACACCCCTCCCCCCTCCAACAAAGAGCAAATTTTCAATATTTTTTAGTAGAACTGGAAACTTTGGAGATTGTAGAGAAGAAATCTTTGCTTAAAATTTCACATGTAGAATGGTGATTTTTTTTTACTTACTCGACAGTTCTATTGTAGGGATTTCTTAGCAAGGGTTATTCCAAGGAGCTTGGCATTGGCTTCTGAGTCAGAGAGAGTGTAGCTTATCCAAGGTCACCTTGTGGGTTTTCATTCAGACCCTGGTGACCCAAAGTCCTGATTCAACACTCTTGAGTACAACATTGTATACATAGGATTATACATAAACCATAGTCTACAATTAGGAAACAATAATTCATGTGCATTATTATACATATTTGGCTCTATATACCAATCACATTGGGGTGCTCTACTGTTCATGAGAGAATCTCATTGTGGGACATCAGTGTTTGTGATATTACATTGCTGAAGAATTCTATATTTTCGGTGTTGTTATATTTTATATCCAAATATTCTGGTTATCTGATTATTCAGTTTGTGAAATGAGACTGTTTTATCCAAATAATGCACTTAAGGTTGTTCAATACAAAAATTGTGGTTTTCATATTTTGTTAACGGGAGCTAGCATGGTCTAGTGCAGTGGTTCCCAACCTTTTTTTTTGACCAGGGACCACTTGACCAGGGTTACTTGAACAGGGACCACTTTGACCAGGGACCACTCTCCAACATTAGTACCGAAAGGGTTATGAATCAGTTTTTGTAATAAGAGGCTGGGTGTATGCTCTATCCCAGTGGTTCCCAACCTTTTTTGTTTTTACCAGGGGCCACTTGACCAGGGACCACTCTCCAACATTAGTATCAAAAGGGTTATGAATCAGTTTTTGTAATAAGAGGCTGAGTATATGCTCTATCCCAGTGGTTCCCAACCTTTTTTGTTTTTACCAGGGACCACTTGACCAGGGACCATTCTCCAACATTAGTACCAAAAGGGTTACGAATAATTTTTTTGGTCAACTTTAGATTCGGTTTGGTTATTTGGGATGCTGATTCAGAAAATTGCATTGGATAGACCACATCAGTTCTAGTTTCTGATACAGAAAATATGACATTCGGTAAACAGTCACCATCTGCTCACCCAGATAAAGCCATATCTGGAGCTGATATGGTAGTAGTCATCTTTCGTGTGTAGTCAGTCTTTCCCCTCCTAACATCTCCATTGCCTCGGCACTATAAGGAGGTTTCGAGAGACCAGTCACTCTCATTGCTATGTGGTTTCAAGGCAACAGTATAGTAATGGCGAGGCTGCGGATCATACTTTTATTCTTGCGGACCACTGGTGGTCCATGGACCACAGGTTGGGAATCGGTGGTCTAGTGGTTTGAGCATTAGATTATGGCTTTGGACACCAAGGTGACTTTAGGCAGGTTACATTCTGCCAGGCTCAAAAGAAGGTAATGGCAAGCCTCTTCTGAACAAAAATTGCCAGGAAAACCTTGTGATAGAATTCGGGTTGCCATAGTTGAGAAACGGCTTACAGGCACACAACAACAGCAACAACGATTTAGTTAACGCTTAGATGGCAAAAACCAAGACATGTGTGCTTAGGTAAGAGAAGAGGAATTTCTAGCTCTCTTTTCCACATGAAACATATTCAAAAATTTTGCTTGTCTGAAATAGAAGCCTTTAAATTTCAAATTTCAAAAGTACATCAAATAATGGGATTTTAAAAAATACGTTGGCTAAGTCATGAAATGAAGCATTTTATGTTGGCAAATCAGCAAAGTTAGGTCAGCGAGATATGGAAATCAGGTATTGACTATATTTTTATTTATTTTGAAGAGGTGGAATCTTGAATTTGCCGTTGACATGTCAAGTGAAAAATATTCCTACTGCAGGAGCATTTGTCTCGATGGCGTGGCGGTGCCTGCTCCCTGCCAGATGGGTGCCATGGCTCATGAACTTTGGAGATGAGAAATCTGCTCTTGGTCAGCAGGATGCACCTGCTCTGTTGGTTCCTGCAGAGAAACCTGCTGAGAAATCTGCACAACGCAGTGGAGCATTGTGCCTTGCCTTGGGGACACGGTGACAAATTGAGGCTAGTTTCCAGAGAGTGCGAAACAACAGAATTTATGTCCAGAGTAAAAATATGTGTGCAGTGAAAGGAAGGGCTTCTTGCCAAGAGAGAAATTGATCTACAATAGCGTTTCTTTTCTTTTCCTTTTCTGTTTTACCCACTTTGATATCCTAGCAAGTCCCCAAAGTGTCCTTGGCCCAATTTTCCTTTTGGTTGTGAACTCCTTACGGATTTATGCGTATGGAGCTGAAAGCTGGACTGTGATGGAAACTGAAAGGAAACAACGATAACTCTTTCGAGATGTGGTGCTAAAGAAGGGTTTTCCGGATACTGCGGACTGCCAAAAGACAAATGAATAAGACGAAAAGCCATACTCAAGTCCATTCATATGATAAAATCACAATCAATAAAAATCATGGGGTTATAAAAGAGTGAAAACAAATCCAAAAAACAGAAGCTAAAAACAAGGTGGCTAGAGAAGTTTTGGTGAACATAGTACTAGAAAGTGAAACATAGCTACAGATAATAGCTAAGAATAAACGACACAGACCAGGTTAATGGTTGAATACCACATTAATTTTAGAAAAGCACTAATTTTTTTGCAAGTCGCTTCTGGTGTGAGAGAATTGGCCGTCTGCAAGGACATTGCCCAGGGGACGCCCGGATGATTTGATGTTTTTATCATCCTTGTGGGAGGCTTCTCTCATGTCCCCGCATGAGGAGCTGAAGCTGATAGAGGAAAGCTCATCCGCCTCTCCTTGGATTCGAACCTGCGACCTGTTGGTCTTCAGTCCTGCCGGCACTGGGGTTTAACCCACTGTGCCACCGGGGGCTCCATGGCTTATGAACTTTGGAGATGAGAATAATCAATAATCAATAATAAACTAATAATCAAGTGCAATTCACTTTGGGTTGGGGTAATGTTGATCAACCATTTTGTGTCGTCCCCCTCAACACTTGGGGGCTGTTTTGTATACTAACTAAAGTTTCAAAGGCAGCTCTGTGCAGCTTTTAATATAGTGGTCTCACCTCTGTTTGAACTGTGGTGTTGGAGGAAAGTTCTGACAGTGCCTTGGACTGCGAGAATATCCAACCAGTCCATCCTCCAGGAAATAAAGCCCGACTGCTCACTGGAGGGAAGGATACTAGAGACAAAGCTGAAGTACTTTGGCCACATCATGAGGAGACAGCAAAGCCTAGAGAAGACAATTATGCTGGGGAAAGTGGAAGGCAAAAGGAAGAGGGGCCGACCAAGGGCAAGATGGATGGATGGCATCCTTGAAGTGACTGGACTGACCTTGAAGGAGCTGGGGGTGGTGACGGCAGACAGGGAGCTCTGGCGTCGGCTGGTCCATGAGGTCACGAAGAGTCGGAGACGACTGAATGAATGAACAACATCAACCTCTGTTTTGTACTTAAGTGAGAGAAGGTTGGTCCTCTGTAGATAGGGTCACAGCAAGCATACCAACCTAAAGTGATAAAAAAATAATTAATCCTCGCCCTACTACCACCTGACATTCCCCATCTAGCATAGAGTTGGGATCCTAGATTCCACATTTGACCAGATTTTAACCTTCATCTGGAGTACTTTGTTTCCAAGTTTTTGATACCTCTGTCTTGTCTGGTTTAATTTTATTCACTCACATCAGCCCCAAAGCTGCCTTCAGGCATTGTTCTAGAGTTTCACTTCCTCCCTGGCATTTGCAGATGGAAATGAAAAGAAGAACAGAGCATCCTCTGCATAGTGATGACATGTAAGCATTAAGCTTAACGGATTCAAGACGAAAAGGTGGAACCCTGCGACTTTGCACAAGTGTAAGGCTGTAGAGTGCTTAGACCTTCTCCAGCCCCACCGTCTAAGACTGGGAAAGATGTAGAACCATCATACCACTCATTTTCTTAGCTCAGGCAAATGGTACAAAATAAACCAATGGTTGGTGGTATCCTAGGAGTAATCCAGAACACCGACAGCAGCGCATATTCCATATCTGTTCCCAACCATTGTCAACCTGAAATTTCTTTGGAATGGATGAAAAAGCAGGCATGTTGAGCCATCATCCTCTTGCTTTTAGAGATGGGGATGTGAAATTGGTTACATTTTGACCCCTACATTTATTTTTAACTATATTTACTTTCTGTTGTTACTACTACTGAACTCTGTACAGTGCTCTTTTGGTGTTGGGAATTTCCTCTTCCCCTATGTGTTAGTGTTGGGTGTTCTGTGAAGCAGATATCCAATTACTTCTATGAATTTATAGTCTAAATGGCAGGCGGAAAAGATAGGGATGCCTTGGGAAATCAAAAGTGGGAGGATAACCTAGTGGTTTTATTATAGTGATTATGATATTGATGAACTCACTACTGAGGTTTGTGATGTTAGTCTCACTGGAATATTGGATTTCCACAGCTGAAATATGTTCTGAACAAAGAGTGTGGTAGTGGTGACAATGTTTGAGGAAAATCTATAAAAAAACCCATTTTCAGTATTGAAATGTTTTCACTTTTTTTGTGCAGTCTTTGATTAGTTTTGTATTATAGTTAGATGGACACAACATGACTTTTGATAAAAACTCTCTCTCTTTTGGCCATATTCACACACAATGGCTGAGATACTATATTGTGCTTGTCTAGCATACATACACTTATGGACTTACATGATGTCTGTGTAGCATTGCTGTCTACTGAATATCAACATTGTGTTGTTGATGTGCCCTTGGGCAGGGATATAATTTTGTTGTCTTTGCAGTGTGGAGTTGATAGGAGCTGTTTCTATAATTTCATTGAACCAAGAGTAAGTTGAAAACACTGACAGTGTTATGTACTTTCCAAAGAGTTGTGAACTATGTGCAACCAAATGCCTGAAATCTTGTTGGTGAGACTCAGCAAGCGTAGACCCACTGAAGCAATTACATAAATTGAAGTGAATTATTTATTATTTATTTCAAACCTTTATACCCCGTCCCTCTCAACCCCCAAGGGCGGACCCAGGGTGGCTTACAACCGGCAGCAATTCGATACCTACACATACATCATAACAATATAATACAAGTTAAACATTCATTAAAACATTAAATTATAAAACAGCTATTTAAAACATTATTAATAACAATATAGCTGCATCCATTGGTTCTCCTCTAAAAAAAACAAATAACAATGTGATGTGGTGGCAAAAAAAGCCAATGGGATTTTGGCCTGCATCAATGGAGCATAGTGTCTAGATCTAGGGAAGTCATGCTCCGCATGCTCTATTCTGCTTTGGTTAGACCACCCCTGGAATATGGTGTCCAATTCTGGGCACCACAATTCAAGAGAGATATTGACAAGCTGGAATGTGTCCAGAGGAGGGCGACTAAAATGATCAAGGGTCTGGAGAACAAGCCCTATGAGGAGCGCCTTAAGGAGCTGGGCATGTTTAGCCTGAAGAAGAGAAGGCTGAGACGAGATATGATAGCCATGTATAAATATGTGAGATGAAGTCATAGGGAGGAGGGAACAAACTTGTTTTCTGCTTCCCTGGAGACTAGGATGCAGAACAATGGCTTCAAACTACAAGAAAGGAGATTCCATCTGAACATGAGGAAGAACTTCCTGACTGAGAGCCGTTCAGCAGTGGAACTCTCTGCCCCAGAGTGTGGTGGAGGCTCCTTCTTTGGAAGCTTTTAAACAGAGGCTGGATGGCCATCTGTCAGGGGTGATTTGAATGCAATATTCCTGCTTCTTGGCAGGGGGTTGGACTGGATGGCCCATGAGGTCTCTTCCAACTCTTTGATTCTATGAAAGACTTTGAGTGGACCATTGTTGTCAAACTCATTTTCACTGAGGGTCACATCAGCCTTATGGTTGCCTCCACAGGGACGTTTGCCATGGCAAGACTGTATAAATGTACCTATGTAACCCTGGCATTGAAAGTATTGTCACATGAAATGACATGGTGGGCCAGATTTGGCTTGTAGAATAACACCTGTGATTTAGAGCAATGACATATTTACAGTTGTGGAACTGCACTTATATAACCATGAACTGACTACATCGATTGTGCAGCAGCCACAAATACAACAACTTGTGTCTGAGAATGGACACAAGTATATGACTTTGTAGTGAGGTGATAGAAGTGGTGGGTTTCTATTGGGGTGGGGTGGGGGGGGGGGGAGACTTACCAATGAATTCATGTCCCGGCATTGAATGTATGCTGGTTGTATGTTGTGCTCCACCCTGAGTCCCTTTCGGGGTGAGAAGAGTGGAATATAGATGTTTTAGGTAAATAAACAAACAAACAAATAAATAAGGCAGTGAGGAAGATGAAGAGGTTGTGACTCATAGTGGGAGCCAGTGGGTACCCTGCTGTGATTGTGCTGGTACGGCTGTACCAGGAGCTCCAACTTTATTTTCTTTCTGTTATCTGTTTGCCTCCTGTCCATCATAATTAAGCTTTGGTTTCACCCCTTGTTCAGGGCTCTGGGAGGGAAAGGAGCCATTTTTGGGCAGTCTCACACAAGGAAGCTAGACTATAGGACGTAGACCAGCTTGTCCCATAGAAAAGCTTCTTTTCTCATTAGCATCCAGGGAAAAATAACATCCAGGGATACAGAAGCAGAAATTATAGGAGAAAGATCCCAAATGCTCTGGCTGAGAGCCCACAGTCTCTCAGCCTCACAGCATCAGAGGAAACATCCCTGAAGTTTCTAAGAATTCTCGAAGGGAGAACAGCATTACAGATCCACGGAACTCCAGCTGAAATATCTTCAAGCCTCGGCTGATAGGTCTACTCGATACCCAGATGCATTTGGAATCGGTAGTAGGTCCTACACCGATGAGGCATAGATAGAAAGCAGCCTGGGAGAGGTTAAAAAGGGTTTTTCCTACAGAGAAAGTTTAGTTAATCAAAGTCAGGTGCCAGTCCATTGAGGACTAGACTAAGAAAGCCTTGAAGTGTTGTTTGAACCATTGAAGATTTGTTGTTTGTTCCATAATAAAGACTTTGTTGCATCATCAAAGACTCTAAAGACCATCACTTCAGAAAAATCCCTGAGAACCTCTCTTTGAGGCACCCTGACTGTCCCGCTGGGCTTAAAGTATACGTCCTATAGAAAAGACAACTGTTACAGGCCCAGCACGCGACCGAACAGTGATGGCAGAAAAGGAGTACCGCACAACATTGACACAGCTCAAACTGCAGGAGTAGGCACAGTAATGAGATTGGAATGAAGCACATGAAATTTAAGGAATGTGGGGAAAGGGACAGAAGAAGAGAAACAGAGAACAGATGGGGTAGAGTTGATGAAGGGAGAAGACAAGGGAGAAAAGCCTCAAGGAAGAAGATGGTGCCCAAGAATGAATTCCAAAGACCCACTGTAATAAAGACCCACTGTAATTCTAGTTGTTTTTTTCAGATGCTCGCTCCTTCTTCTTGTGTCACTCCTAAAAATAGCAAAATTGCCATGGATTTTAGATTATTCCCATCGTTTTGCCTTAGTATGACCTTGGGCTCAAATTGATAACGCTTCAGTAGGCATTATCCATTGGTCCTTACAAGAATTTAAAAACTCAAATCTAGTCTGTCTGAGTTTGTGATGTATTGGGTTGTTCTTCTCCCTTCCCAATACTATTTGCTTTTGTGACTTGTTTTTTAAAGATATTACTAGCTGGGATAAGGGGCAGGAATGTCTTGCTTACTCATTTTCTTTGGAAAAATCCGATTGGAGGAGATAGACGAGAAGGACAAAAATGTTTCGGATAAATAAAATGGACTAAATTAAAACACAATTTGTTCCACAGTCTGATTTCTCTGCGTTCTCTGGCAGGATAACCAGTTGTGCCATTTACACCCACCCCAACTCCTACCCATCGTTGTTTGCTGCCAAACAGATGGTAACAACTTAGCAACAGCTAACCTCCTCATTTTTGCCTTCCATTTGGAAGCGGACACTTCTAGAAATGTGGCTTTGAAGCTTCCAGCAAATGTAATATTTTCCCCTTTTCCTTCTGAGCAATGCCGCCAATAGCTCTTCAAACAGTCCCAAATAATGACTTTGTTCTTCGGGGGCAGCTGGACTCCATATGGTGTGGTATTTTATCTGTCATTTGCTGGCTAACATACTGCAACCTTTGCCCGCCATATTTCTAAATCTTCTTCTCCATTTGTTGAGGAAAATTCCTGTAAACACTAAATCAACTTTAAAACTGTGTACATGGCAGGGCCTGGGCCTCTTGCTCGGTGGAAGGATTCGAAATAGAAATTATTAATTCTCTTGCTCTTGCAGAGTGGAGTGGAGTGTCATTATAAAATGGAATCTCATTAATTGAGGTTAATCAATTAATCTCAGAGCGATCAATTAATCCCTAATTAATCAATTAATTTTAATGTGCAATCCATTACACAATAAATATGTGTCAAGCAATTCCTGTCCCTGGTGTTTGGTTTTGTTAGTATCATTTCTTAACAGCACACCATAGATATATGATAGATTTCCATATTATTTGCACTTATATAACCATGAACTGACTACATCGATTGTGCAGCAGCCACAAATACAACAACTTGTGTCATATTATTTGCAAACCCTTACAAAGCCCCTGGCATTTTCTAGGTGTTGTATTGAAGTTGAAAGAGCATTTCCATTTCATTTTATGGGGTCTCACAACAGAAAAGGAAATGGGGGGAGAGAAGAAAGCAGGCATTGGTGTAACTGCATCTTCAGTGATTGATGAGTGAAACAAGCTCATGAACTTCTTCTTGGGTGACAAATGAAGATTTTTCCTGGTCAACCTTGATCTCCCGGCTTATGATGGATCACGTAAGATGCTTCACTATCATTCTGTAGTGGTAAGCCTACTATAAGATGTCTTATTTTCCTCAGAAGGACACAGAGACAAATAAATGAAGAAGAACATTAGAAATGGGCCCACCAGACATCTGTAAATGTGATGTCATTAATTGAGCTTGAGCTTTCTTGATAGAATGCTTTCTATCACTTGTTGATTTTAGGATATAGGCATACCTCAGTTAACAAAACCTCTGACAAAGAAGCTATTTTTCTTCTAAATTCTTTATGCATGCCTGCCCCTTTCCTCCCATTTTCTATCTAGCGGGAATATTTTTTATTAGCATTGGCACTGGGACCCTGGTGAAGGAGGATGGGGAAACCCACATTTTCAGTGTCAGGTAAACAATGCAATGAAACATAAGATGAGAAAAAGCTGAACTTCAGCCAATTCTGTTGTTGAAATGTGTGCTTGCCTATGACAGGCAAGGAAGAGATCTGGCAGCTAAATGAGTTGTCAACATTTAATACACAACCGAAGACCCAACTCTTCCAGCATCTCTACCTAGTCAACTTAGAACCATGAGTTTTGGATTTGCATTCTGTTGCCACTGCATGTTGATTTCCTGTTCGAACCTTTGGACATTGAGCTGTGGTGTTCCTCAGGGTTCAGTCTTGTTCTCCGTGCTGTTTAACATATAAATGAAACCGCTGAGACAGATTATCTGGAGTTTTGGAGTATGGTGCCACCTATATGCGGATGACACCCAACTCTACTACTTCCCACCTAATGCCAAGGAAGGTGTCCTGATCTTAAACCAGTGCCTGTCATCAGTAATGAACTGGATGAGGGCAAACAAATTGATACTTGATCCAGACAAGACAGAGGTACTCCTGGTCAGTCAGAAGGCAGACTAAGGAATTGGGACCCAGCTTGTGTTGGATGGGGTCACACTCCTCCTGAAGACACAGGCTGCAGTTTGGGGGTCCTCCTGGACTTGGCACTGAACCGGGAAGCCCAGATTCTGGCAGTGGCTGGGAGGGCCTTTGCACAATTAAAACTTGTGCGCCAACTGCACTCGTTCCTTGAAAAGCCAGATCTGGCCACGGTGATATGTGCCTTTAGTTACATCGCACCTGGATGACTATAATGCGCTCTGCATGGGGCTGCCTCTGAAGAGTGCTTAGAAACTTCAGCTGGTCCAGAGAGCTGCAGCCAGGTTGCTCACTGGGGCTGGAGACAGCGAGCGGACAACCCCTCTGTTGCAGCAGCTCCACTGGCTGCCAGTCTGTTACCTAGCCCAATTCAAAGTGCTGGTTATGACCTTTAAAGTCCTAGATGGTTCAGGTCCAGGCTATTTGGCCGACTGCATCCCGTTGTATGAACCCATCCAGGCCCGGAGATCCCCTTCAGGAGAGGCCCTTCTCTCAGTCCCATCCCCATCTAAAGCTCAGTTGGTGAGAACCAGAGAGAATAGGTCCTTCTATCCCAATGGCTGCCCCTCGATTCTGGAACTCCCAGGGGAACCTGAATTGCCCTCTCTGTCCTGTCCTTCTGATGGCAGGCTAAAACCTTTTGATCCAGACAGGCTTTTAAAGATGAAGATTTTAAAGATCAAGTTGTGGGTTGTTGTGTGTTTTTTAACTTTGAATATGTTTTAATGGTTTTAAACTGAGATTAAAAGATATTGTTTATATGTAATCCTGTTTTAATGTTTGCATATTTGTTTATTTTGAACTATATGCTGATGCTTTTATGTTAAACCAGTTTGAGTCTGCAGGAGAGATAAAGCAGGGTATTATTATTATTAATAATAATAATAATAATAATAATAAGTATTGGCACTGACAAAATTACCATCTGTCAGCTACAAAAGGCCACCTTACTTGGATCTGCCCTGAGTCCCTTTCAGGGTTGAGATTGGTGGTATACAAATATTGCAAACAATAAATAAATAAATCTGCACGCATTATTCGCCAATACATCCCATAGTCCTAGACACTTGGGAAGGGTCTGACGTGTGAGCCAACAAGTGCCAGCAGAGTGGTCTTGTTTGCTGTGTACTAATATTATTGAGTTTGAAATAATAATTTGTACCCTGTGTTGATATATGCATTTTAAGTTGATATGTTTTAACTGTTGTACCTTGCCTCAAGTCTTAGGAGAGATGGATTAATAATAATAATAATGTATTGTCGAAGGCTTTCATGGCTGGAATCACTAGGTTCTTGTGGGTTTTTTCGGGCTATAGGGCCCGAAACATGGCCCTATAGCCCGAAAAAACCCACAAGAACCTAGTGATTCCAGCCATGAAAGCCTTCGACAATACAGAGAGTAAACAATCAGGCACATCAAATCACTCTCAACAAAAGATTCCCCCCAGGCACTTCCAAGCCATTAAACGCTAATCAAGGTGGTCAGTTGAAACATTCACACCTAGCTCCAGCAGACAAAAGTCCTTTGTCTCACCCTGGTCTTTCCACAGATATATAAACGCATTTTCCTACTTCCAACAGACCTCACTACCTCTGAGGATGCTTGCCATAGATGCAGGCGAAACATCAGGAGAAATGCCTCTAGAACATGGCCCTATAGCCCAAAAAAACCCACAAGAACCTAATAATAATAATAATAATAATAATAATAATAATAGTACAGCAGTTCCCTCCATACATGGATTTGGAATTATGTGCAATGACTACTGGAATGGCCTGGACTATGATTGTGGATAGCATGGTTTATAATAGTAATTGTAATGTTTTACATGTTTTTATGTTTTTTAACCTTTTATTTTTTTAAATTGAAATGTTTATTTAATTGTATATTGTTTTTAAGGCATTTAATTATTGCCTATGTTGTAAACTGCCTTCGGGGTCAAGAAAGCCGGGGTATAAATAGAGTAAATAATAAATAAATAAATGCACGAAGAGCAAAAGGGGCAAAATAGATAAGCTTATCATATCAGCTCCTTCCATTGTATTTTTTCTAAATGTATAGACATTTGGCCGCCAAGACAGAAGTCACAAGCAAGGATGTGAAGTGAAATTTTTTCCCCCTGGTTTCATTTTGGAAGAAGTTCTCAATTAGTTTCTAGTATGACAATGTACAAGTCTTTCTTGAGATGATCCACACCTGTATTTTGTTAGTTTTAGATGAAAAGTTTGCTGAAACTTGTTGAGCAAATCTTTTTTGTGATAGAGGAACCTGCCCTTGATCTTTCTAGGTTATTTCTGCCTTTGGTACCAAAGTTTCTGTTTAAGAAATAATGCCCAGGAACCTATCTACTTTTTTTTAGCTGTAGTGGCAAAGGTTGGGAGAAACAAAAATACAGTTCTTCCTCTATGCCTGGCTTTGAACAAAAACACTTAATAAATTATGCATCTACATGTCTTCCTTTGCTTTGCCTGTTGTAGTACTTCATAATAGATATCAGAGGTGTTTTGATATTTGCTATGATAGTAACAAGACACGTTGAGTTGCTTTTCAAACAAGGAAAGCCATGTCATCACTTCAAATCAGTTCAATATTGATATTTGCAACATTGTTTTTTTGAGTGTGAGCATTTTAGAGATGTTTATTCATGTTATTCAAACAAGGCAATAGGTTTGAATTTTGTGTCTGTTAGATTTTTACCTAGCTCATTCCATCCCAACACAGAAACTGCATTGATGTTCAGCAACAAAGATTAATTCAATCCGGCTATTTTCATTTTATATTTTGGCACTAATATTGGTTCGGAATCATATAGTCGAAAGGGACCAAAAGGGCCATGCAGCCTAACCCCATTCTTCTGATTCCTGATTAACAAAAAAAGAAATTTCCTCTGGCTGTGTCTAACCCAGCGTTTTTCAACCTGGTGGTTGGGACGCCTGGGGGAGGGTCACGAGGGGGTGTCAGAGGGGTCACCAAAGACCATTAGTAACACAGTATTTTCTTTTGGTCATGGAGATTCTGTGTGGGAAGTTTGGCCCAATTCTATCATTGGTAGGTTTCAGAATGCTCGTTGATTGTGTGTGAACAATACATCTCAGCAACTACAACTGTCAAGGTCTATTTTTCCCCAAACTCCACCAGTGTTTGCATTTGGACACATGGAGTATCCATGCCAAGTTTGGTCCAGATCCATCATTGTTTGAGTCCACAGTGCTCTCTGGATATAGGTGAACTACAACTCCAAAATTCAATGTCAATGCCCACCAAACCCTTCCAATATTTCCTGTTAGTCATGGGAATTCTTTTCACCAAGTTTGATTCAATTGTATTGTTGATGGAGTTCAGAATGATTTTTGAATGTGGGTGAACTATAAATCCCAGCAACTGCAACTCCCAAATATCATGGTCTGTTTTCCCCAAACCCAACCAGTGATCACATTTAGACATGTTGTGTATTCATGCCAAGTTTGGTCCAGGTTCATCATTGTTTGAGTCCACAGTGCTCTCTGGATGTAGGTGAACTACTCCAAAATCCAAGGTCAATGCCCACCAAACCCTTCCAATATTTCCTGTTGGTCATTGGAGTTCTTTTCACCAAGTTTGATTCAATTGTATCGTTGGTGGAGTTCAGAATGATTTTTGAATGTGGGTGAACTATAAATCCCAGCAACTACAACTCCCAAATGACAAAATCAACCCCCCCCCCCCGGCCAACCCCACCAGTATTCAAATTCAGGTGTATTGGGTATTTGTGCCAAATTTGGTCCAGTGAATGAAAATACAGCCTGCATATCAGATATTTAATTTACATTACGATCCATAACAGTAGCAAAATTGAAGTTACGAAGTAGCAATTAAAATAATGTTATGGTTGGGAGTCACGACAACATGAGGAACTGTATTAAGGAGTTGCGGCATTAGGAAGGTTGAGAACCTTCCTAAGGTCCAAGTCCTCCAGAGTGCCTTGGCTGTGACTGAAAAAATGTTTTTAAATCCCAATTTTTGTTTCAGTGAGCCTCATAGTGTAATGTGTTGCTACTACAGTACATGAAACCAGTAATGTTTCCAGTCTATTGCTCCTTACTATGACTATGAGCTCTTGCTGTTCTCATGGGACATTCTTGCTCCTGAAAACCACATTCTGGAGAATTGTATAAACAAAGACAGTAATGGGGAAAAGTGCATGCAAATGTCATCCAGTTCTTGTGCCTTTCTGGATGAAAGCTCTTCCTAGAAAAAGTTCATCCTTACTCTTAAAAGCATATTCACACTGGAGATGACAATTTCCAAAGTTAACTGAGAAAATATAGGAGAGACTGAGGTTCTCTAAATTCTCTTCATAAGCCATCATTTTCTGTTCATACATATTTTCCTTACTTCAGTTTTAAAATGTGTTATTTTGACAGAGAACTGTATGGATTTCAATACTGATGTTGCTCATTCGTTCAGTCGTCTCCGACTCTTCGTGACCTCATGGACCAGTCCACGCCAGAGCTCCCTGTCGGCCGTCACCACCCTCAGCTCCTTCAAGGTCAGTCCAGTCACTTCAAGAATGCCATCCATCATCTTGCCCTTGGTCGGCCCCTCTTCCTTTTGCCTTCCACTTTCCCCAGCATAATCGTCTTCTCTAGGCTTTGCTGTCTCCTCATGATGTGGCCAAAGTACTTCAACTTTGTCTCTAGTATCCTTCCTTCCAGTGAGCAGCCGGGCTTTATTTCCTGGAGGATGGACTGGTTGGATCTTCTCGCAGTCCAAGGCACTGTCAGAACATTCCTCCAGCACCACTGATATTGTGAGTTATTTGAGGTATTGGAAGCCACTTAATGATGGAACATTAGGGAAGAATACTACAGGAGATGACTAGCTAGAAGTTTAATCTGTTTTTCTTCATCTTCGCCTGTGAGAACTCAGAAAAAAAAATGCTTGCTTCCAGCTGTAAAACAGCAAATAAGCAGGTTTAGGGGAACAATGTAAGGCAATTACTGCTCCATGTTAATACTGGAGCAGTAATTGCTTTACATTGCTTCCCTAAATTACTGCTCCATGTTAATCTGTTACTAGGAGCCACCAGTGGTACAATGGATTAAACTCTAGTGCCAGCAGGACTGCTGATTGAAAGGTTGGCGGTTTGAATCCGGGGAGCGGAGTGAGCTCCTATGTGACAGCTCCAGCTGCTCATGTGGGGACATGAGAGAAGCTTCCCTCAGGATGGTAAAACATCCAGGCCTCTCATGCAATGTCCTTGCATTCTCTCACATCAGAATCGACTTCCAGTTTCTCAAGTCGCTCCTGACACGAAAAAAAATCTGTTACTTATTTGATTTAAGACATAAATGGTGCTTTTTTTTTTGGTCATGTCAGTAGCGACGTGAGAAACTGCAAGTTGCTTCTGGTGTGAGAGAATTGGCCATCTGCAAGGACGTTGCCCAGGGGATGCCCGGATGAATTGATGTTTTTATTATCCTTGTGGGAGGCTTCTCTCATGTCCCCGCATTAGGAGCTGATGGTTAAAGCACTGGAAAGTTGCTTGCCCTGGCGCAGGAAAATTCCCGGAATGTGCTCCCACCAATTCCCATTTATGTTGCTGGAGCTGGAGTATGCTTCTTGTTGTAAAAAAGAACAGTAAAGGAAAAAAAAAAAGATTTGATGATGTATTTTATTAGACCGAAGGTAGCAGGCAGAAGATTGTCAATTATTTGCTGTAATTATTTTTTATGCTTGTGGAGGGGGGGGGGGGGGGATTTGGATTTTCTGCCTCAGGCAAAAGAAATGAGGCTTAGACAGTTTCTGTTTTTAAAAAAATATAGTCCTCTTATAACGCTAGAGAATAAACTAAACTTAGTTCCTATACATCAGTGCAGATATAAATTGGAGATGATGATCCACACAATTAACAGGTACGTGGTGTAGCTGTAATGTGTATGAAAGAGAAACTGATGTTGTGAAAGCCATGTAAAATGTGTCAGGAAATATGTTTTGGGCAAGGAAAATGGTAAAATCTGCACAGAAACAAATCCTGAAATATACTCTATTTTTATTCATTTGTTATAGCATTACCTTTTGGTCACGGCACCTAAAATTACACCTCTATCCGTCTTGCTTTTAGCTATCTTGGTGCGGCCAGGTCCGCACTGGCTGGATAGCAAAATGAGTAGTATTTTAGATCAGTGTTTCTCAACCTGGGGTCCCCAGCTATTTTTGGCCTTCAACTCCCAGAAGTCCTAATAGCTGCTAAACTGGCTGGGATTTCTGGGAATTGTAGGCCAAAAACATCTGGGGACCCGAGGTTGAGAACCACTGGTTTTAGACAGTCACTAAAATGCATTGTGGACCCCCTCCCATTCTTTTACACATTCCTCAGACCCCAGTTTATGTTTTAGGCTAAAGGTTTCCTTTGTAGAAAGTAGCCCTTTTCCTTAGGTCTCTGACAGCTGCAGTGATATCCAACCCCTTGTCTTTTTTTTTTTTGCAGCACTCAGACTCATTAAATATTAAGCTGAGCGTTCAGAAACATTATTCACTCATTAATATTGCATTGTGACCTAAACTGCATTGTTCAAAACATTTTAGGATCTTACACAAGTCTGTCAAATGACATTAACGAACTTGCTCTTGGTGGAAGTAAGCAAAAAATGACAAATGGGTTTTGCACCATAAATACTTGCTGCTTGGGATGTTTGACGCGGCGAGAGTGTTCTTCTGTCGGAGCTATTGCACGCAACAATGCGTTGCAACAAGACCTTTTAGAAACGAAGGCATCCAGATGGGATGGACATTGGTACACACTGAAACATCTGCTGTACATCATCACACAACATAAAGGGAACTTGATATCCCATTTCATTGTATAGGACTTTACACTCCTTTACATGATGGCACAACAGATTGCTAATCTCTTTCCTGACCCCAGAGACTCGTGAATCATCAAGAATTGCAATTACATGGGCACACTTTGACCAATAGAACGTTGTAAGTCATGTGAGAAGTGTTGTTTCACTAGGAAGGTTCTTCCGTCTGCATCAGGTAAATCTGTGTTAAATTCACAGATATGAGTATTTAATGTGTGGTGAACATATTAAAATACTCACTTGTCAGCTCACTGTAGCCGCTTCCAAATGAAGACACAAGACGCGTTCTGGTATCACTGGAAACTTTTACTACAGGATGCATTGACAATACGAGAAGCCGAGAGTGCCAGGCAGCAGCCTGCATTCTCTTTTATACCCTTCCCCACATTCAAAGGAACAATTCCCACCAAGACTGAAACCCTGCGAAATCCACCCACCAAACCCCTCAGCTGTTTTCTCTCAAGGACAGACGTTGCAGGTGCCTTATCAGTGTTATTGTCGGTGGCCCTGATTTTTGGCGCCAGAATCCAGACCCTGAAAACTGGGTCCTGACACTCACTAATTTAGAATATAGACTCCTAGTGCTTCTGACCTGGAATAACCTATAAGAATGATTGTACAACCCAACAATAACAAAAAAACATTATTGGTGTCTTGGTTTTTAGGCCTGTTCCAGGGGTTGTTTGGTGGGTTGATACAGAAAAGTGCATTAAATAGACATCATCTATCACAGTTTTCTATGGGTGTGCAGATGAAGAATGGTATACAGTGTTCCCTCGCTACTTCGCGATTTGCTTTTCGCAGACTCTGTTTTGCAAGTTTTTGCCTACTAGTTTATGAATGGTTGCCGTTGACCTGAGCGGCGTTCTAATTCCACCTCCTGGCAACGATGGAATGTGGAAGGGGGTTTCACCCTCCCCCTGGAGAGAGAGGCAGCCAATCAAGAGAGAATGCAAAGCAAAGCAGAAATAGCTAGCCAAAAAAAGGTGTGCGGTGCCTTTAAATCTCTCCTCATTCTGCCTCACCCTCAGAACTCAATATACATATATAGCATCCCTACTTCACGGATTTTCACTTTCGCGGGTGGTCCTGGAACATAACACCCCGATAAGTGAGGGAACGCTGTATTGCATATGTTCTGAATCTCAAAAACCAGAGTTGAGAGGGGAAAATTGGTACCAGTTTTGGAATCAGCAGGTCAGCTATACCCAGAAGCAGGTCTAACATTCGAGGCACCAAAATGTAGGCCAGTGTTCTGCTTTATCTGACCAACGGCTGACTGCCCGTCACATTTATGTATGACAATTCCGTTGAAACTCTCAGGGTAATTTTACATTTTATAATAAGAGCTTACAATCTTTGTTATATACCGTAAAAGGAAAACAGAATTCAAGTACCAACTCATTCTTAGAGTTAAATAATGCCATGGGGAATGGTCAGAACAAGAGATATGGCAACTAGAGCGGAGCCAACTTGCCTTTGTTTCAAGCTGACAGAGGGATTTTGCCTGCTAGCACAGGGTCCACTTTCTAGTAATAATTCAGACATATTTCTATAGTAAGGCCATTATATGATTGCTGATTGTTTGCTCCTCTGTGATCCCTGATTATTATAAGTCCTCAAGTTGGTTTTTAAGTCTGGTGAGAGACTTCCATGAAAACCTAATAGCGCTGCTCATATCTTGTAAATTCAGGTCTGTGGCTTCCTTGTTTCAATCACTGCCATGTGTTTTTTCTACTGGCTTTGACCCTTAAGAAACATGATCATCTTTTCCTGACAAGACCTGTTGTCATTGTATGAGAGCTTCAGTTTAGTAATTTTGGCTTTTAGGGAGAACCCTGCTGAATTGCTCAATGCTTTGGAGGTTGGCTCTTGGCAAGTTTGCTTGCTAAGTAAATGGTGGACTTTCCAAAGATCTGGTTTTCAAAAGTACCCAAACTCTAAACTACATGGATAAAAATAGGTGTATTCATCTCATCTGGCATATAAATAAATTTGTAGGCCAGTAAAGTTACATGTAAGTGAACGCATTGCAAATAACTTTTAGGTTACTTTCTTGATCTTTTATGCCAATTGAAGTCAGAAGTGTGACTGATGTTTTATTTCCTGAGCCTTCTTGTACCTCCAGCTGCATTATTGAGTATTGGAAAACCAATATGTTCAGCAGGTAAGTGGTTGCATTTGGTGGAGTGAATCCTTGCTGACTGAGAGTTAAATTATTCATTTTGTTAGTTTAGCTAATATGGTTCATGCTCTGTGGGATGGCTTTTAGTGTGGTGTCATAGACTAATTATAGCATCATTATCAGTTCAATATAGAAGTGGGACTTAGGGAAGATTGTTCGTTGAAGAACATTGTGAGTTCTTCCTGGAAGAATGTCTGCATGTTTGCCTCCTTTTTAAAAAAGTGAAATGGAAAGATGATATCATACATCATTTCTCTTAATTACCAATGTAAATGCTTTTGACTTGACTCCATGTACAGTGGGAACTGCAACAAAAGCAGTATAGGGCAACCCCTTGTAGAGAATTCTCCTGCTAGGAACTCCAAATAGTATAGAAGTTCTGTAGTGACCCTTTGGTCTGGGAAAACTAGAGGAATCTTCTAGGTTGCAAGTTGGTTCTCATTCAAGCCTTGGCATATAAAATGATAGCATGCATGTGCTTTTCCTAGCTAAGGGATATACCTATAATTTTTGCCAATGTAGCAATGCAGTGAGTAGTGAGATGAGATAGGGTTGGGCCTTCTCTGTGTTGGGGCTCTGACTTTGGTATGGCCTTTTTCAAGATAGGGACTATCCCCAACCTTACTCTTAAGGCTAAGTGCCTTCTTAAGAATAGCTTCCTCCCAATTTTCCTTCCATTGTCAGGCGAAAAACTTTTTATTTAGGCAGGCTTTTAGTGAAGAAGGTTTTTAAGATCAAGTCAGGGGGGTGCTTTGGGTTGTGGCTTTGAATATGTTTGTATAGATTGTAACTGAAAACTTTTTAATACTATCAATGTTTAATTCTGTTGTAACGTTTGTATATTTGTAGATTTTAAATTGTATTGACATTCTTTTAATGTAAGTTGCTTTAAGTCTCCTTGTGATGAGAAAAAGCGGGGTAGGAATAAACATAATAAATAATATCATTTATTCACTTAAGAATTTGCAATATTAAATTATTCTTTTATTCCTCAGAAGTGGTAGATTGAATTTGTGGATGCGTAACATGTAGATATGGTGGGCCAGTTGTATTCCGTATTCATTTTGTTTGTTCTAGCCTAGTGTTTGTAGGTTAGTTCATTTTTGTTGTTGTGTTTCTTTTCCCTGACTCCTACATCTTGAGCCTCCTGTTCTACCTCCTCAGAAGAGGACTACACAACATCTCTTTTAAAAAGCTTCTGAGGACCCCATTTGTGTAATCTAGTTTATGGAGAGGAAGAGGATTAACATATCTGATACACACTCCCACCCTGACAACGGATATTTACTTCAGCTTGCTGATATGCTGTGTTATATTATATAGTGCTTGTAATGTATTGTTTATTAATTAGTTTGACTTTTTGTTTAGTTTAACCCTTGTTTTTGATGGTTTATAAGTTATGTTGAGTTTATTTCGTTTTATGTTTTTAATTGTCTATTTGGTTTTCAGCATTGAATGTTTGCCATTGTTATTTCTGTAAACCTCCCTGAGTCTCCTCCGGGAGAGAGGGTGGGTTATAAATAACGTTTTATTATTATTATTGCTATTATTTTACTGACACAAAAACACGGTGTGTGACAGCAAACAAGATCTACATGCTGGATTTTATATCACAAAATAACAAGTCAAACACTTCCCAAGCGTCTAGGACTGTGTGATGTATTTTCGAATGATGTGCGCAGATCCAAGTCAGGTGGCCTTTTTCAGTTGACAGATCGTGATTTTGTCAATGTTTATTGTTTCCAAATGCTGGTTGAGATCTTTTGTCATGGCACCCAGTGTGCCGATGACCACTGGGACCACCTGTCCTGGTTTATGCCAGAGCCTTTGCAGTTCGATTTTGAGGTCTTGATAATGGCTGAGTTTTTCCTGTTGTTTTCCTTCAATGTGACTGTCACCTGGTATATGGCAACATCAATAATCCAAACTTTTTTCTTTTCCACAATCACGATGTCTGGTGTATTGTGTTCCAAAACTTTGTCAGTCTGGACTCAAAAGTCCCACAGTATTTTTGCATGTTCATTTTCCACTTTCTTTGCAGGTTTATGATCCCTTTACCTGTTGTTTACTACTGGCAGGTGGCACTTGTGACATAAGTTTCAATGAATCATTTGGGCCACAGAGTTGTGCCTCTGTTTGTAGTCCGTTTGGGTGATTTTCTTGCAGCAGCTGAAGATATGATCAATGGTTTCATCAGCTTTCTTGCACAGGATGCATTTTGGGTCATCAGCTAATTTTTCAGTCCTGGCCTTAATGGCCTTTGTTCTGATGGCTTGCTCCTGGGATGCAAGAATCAGGCCTTCTGTCTCCTTCTTCAGGGTTCCATTCGTGAGCCATAACCAGGTCTTCTCTTGATCAACTTTTCCTTCAATTTTTGTCAACAACAACAACAACAATTTATTCTGTTTGTACATCACATCACTCCTTTTTTACTTATTTGTCTGCTTAGAACTTAGTTTCAAAGAATTCTAGGAGGCCTACTCTCTGGTATGTTTTTTAGGAATTCAGTCTTAAATTGGCTTTGTTTTTCTCCTTGGATGGGGAACGAATAAAAATGGTCTCAGGGCAGGATGTATAAAGGATTTCCCCTGCAAGATAACAGGGTTCTGTCATGAATGCCACCTCATGACAGGAGCTCTGTTACCTTCCCTCCATCCGCAACTGAAGTATGACAATATGACTCTGTGAGGCAAATCTGACAATCAGAAAAGTATGACAACCGGAAAATTGCTAAATTGTTGAGTGTGCCCTTCAAGGAGACCCGACTTAGCTGTTCTGTTGCTTCTGTAGTCCCATGCTTGTTGTAGCTGGTGATTAGAGTGGGATAGGGTGTTTTTTAAATTCTTTAAAAACATTATTGGGGAACAAAATAATGAACAATACAAAAGTGTTGAAGAAACAGGTGCAAGAGAAATAAAAATGTACAGTCAGAGAACAATTCACCCAGTGTAGTTGAGTTCTTGTATTGTTTGTACTCTTTCTAATGCTAACTTAATAGTGATAGCTATCCAATTGTCTTCTTTGTTTGGGTTTATTAAAATTTTTTTTTATTGATCCTGCTCCAGGAAAGCCTTGGTGCAGCGGCCATGAAGTGGGGGAGGCAGGCAAAGCTCCCCTAAGGGGCTGCCTCTTTGCCCTGGGGGAGAATATGGAGGAGGATAAGTGCAAGGACTCCATGGTGCTCCAGGAAGGAGGTTTAAGCCATGGCCAAGTCCAAGAACCACATCACCCACAATCAGTCTCTCAAGGGGCACAGAAATAGTATTAAGAAACCCAGGTCAAATAGATACGAATTAGGGCTGTCCAAACACGGAAAAATTTGTTTCTAAACTCGATTCGTTTTTAGGGGTTTTTTGCGTTTCGTTATTTAAAAGAATTCCAAAATTTTCCTTAAAAAAATATTTACGAAATTTCGGAAATCATAAAACAATTACGAAACAATTACGAATCGATTATGAATCGATTCGTTAATGGCGGCCGCGATTGCGCAATACGCTAAAAAAACTTCTGAAGCTTCCCTCTCCCTTTGTTGTTGACTGTTGGTGTGATAATTATATTTTTTTTCACTGAGAAAACAAACAGCAACCCTAAAACTTGCACCAGACATGCGGAAATAATAACAAATCAATAACGAATCAATAACGAAACAATTACGAAACAATTACGAAACGAATTGGAAAAATTCGTTTCATTTTTTAGTTGCTCCTGAATGGTTCAATATCGCTTCGTTATAAAAAAAAAACAAAAAAACAACAACAACAACAAAAAAACCCCGAATTTTTAACGAATTACGAAATTACGAAACGAAACCGCCCAGCCCTAATACGAATCTCTAAACGGGGGTTAATCCTAAATTCTTAAGGAACATGTGCTTTGCAAAGAAACACAACAAAAAAGGGCTGAAAAATATGCAAACCAACAATGCTAAAAATGCCAAGTAACCAGCCTATATTTGAACACCAAAAGGGACTGAGTTGCTAGAAACTTGGATCAGCAGTTTTTTCTCCTTCTCTTCATTTTTATTCTGAGCATTTTGTTTAAATAAAACTGAAATGCACAGGTAAAAAAAGGTATTAAACACAAACACAGATAAGAGTTAAAACTATTGAATCACTTACTATCTTTTTTTTATTGACACCGAGTTAAATTGCTGAGCTGCTGAGCTTGTTGACCGAAAGGTTGGCAATTTGAATCTGGGGAGTGGGGTGAGCTGTTGCTGTTAGGCTCAGCTTCTGCCAAGCTAGCAGTTCAAAACCATGCAAATGTGAGTGTGTACGTAAATGTGAGTAGGTAGGTGGGTAGGTAATGGTGCTTTATGTAGTCATTCTGGCCACTTGACCTTGGAGGCGTCTACGGACAATGCTGGCTCTTTGGCTTAGAAATGGAGGTGAGCACCACCCCTAGAGTCGGACATGACTAGATTGAATGTCAGGGGAAACTTTTACCTTTTCTTAAATATTACAATCACCCCCAAACAAAACAAGGAAGAGGCTTCAATAGGGCCTGGTTTCCAACCCCACAGCTGAAGATATTATTTGCTATCTACTCTTCTTCTGACTGAAATGTGGGAAATCAATGGCTTATTTTAAAAATAAATTATGTAAATATGTCTGTTTGTGTGTGTGTGTGTATCCTAGTATCACCCCACCAGAAAAGGAATAGAAAGCAGCTTCTAAATATTTTCTTCTTTCCATCTTGTCACATTGGCTCAAGCCACATACCATTAAGTTTGAGTATAGTAGGAAGGTAGACAAATACAGTAGGTCAAAATATAAGTAAATACTCTTTTCAGTTCTGTTTCCCAGTGGTTTTCTGAGTGCCCCTCTTAGAGATTGTATCTAACCACCTTCCTTAATAGGATCTGTCTTTTTTTCCTTTGGGAGATATATTTCCCCAGGAACAAAGATGGCATTCCTTCGCATATGTTTAAAGGCAGTGATATTGTTTGGATGTCTTAAGGTCATCTTTGAAGAAGTCACTCAGTCACTGGCTCCAAGAACATAGTGCTCCAGGTTTTCATTGCCTTCCGCCAGAGTGCACGCATATTGATTATATAGCCTTTGGTTGTATAAATCTAGGGTAGATGCTAAGGGTCAAGGTAGCCTTTGGTCTGTGATGTGCTTCTATAATCAGTTGGCTACACGTTGTAACAACATTTGAAAAATGTTCTGTTCCTGGTTTGAAAATGTTATTTCCTGTTTAATTGTGCAGTACTTACTTTGAAAGTACTTGTTATACTACAGAAACTTTATTTTTGTGGCTGCCACAAACTATATTGATTTGGTTGAGACTTGATGAGATAGTAATTGAAAAACTATAGCAAAATATGTTGCAGGATGTCCCGCAAAAAAAAAAAAAAAAAAATGCAGTTTGAGAAATCTTTTCCATGTTTTTATGATAGAACCAATTAGGAAATGGCATTTATAACCCAGGAACAAAAATTGTGTTACATATTGTTGGTTTTCATCTTCTATTACTCCTCAGATATGATTGTATTTGTATAAATATCACGACTCTTTGTGGATGTTCTTAGATGATATATCTAGAGCACTATTTTGTGCTTTAGGGCCAGGATCTGAGAGACTTATGTGTATCTGGGTGTTTTCTTCATGTGGACATTTGTGCCACTTGAAATGTTCTCAGTCTGTTTTAGGAGGAGATGTTTTTGGGGTTTGCTTCACAAAAAGGATAAGCTGAGAGAAAATACAAAACGCTGCCTACAATAGCTTCCATTCACAACTAGAATTGCAGGAATCTCAAATCTTAGATAGTCTGCAGAGTGACCAGTTCTTCTGTGGCAAAACTTACCGTACCTTGGGTGTCTGTTCTGGCCACAGTGGTCCACGCTCTGGTTACATCCTGAATAGATTACTGCAACACACTCTATGTGGGGTTGCCTTTGAAGACTGTTCGGAAACTCCAGATTACTAATGAGAGTGACATAAAGGGAAGGTACCACCCCACCCCTCTGTTATGTCAGCTCCACTGGCTGCCGGTCCATTTCCGAGCACAATTCAAAGTGCTGGTCTTGGCCTATAAAGCCCTGTACGGTTCTGGCCCAGCTTACCTGTCCGAACGTATCTCCCACTACGTCCTGCTTCAGAATTTAAGATCATCCAGGAAGGCCCTGCTCTTCTTTGGCGGGGATGAGGGACAGGGCCTTCCCGGTGGTGGCTCCCCACCTGTGGAATGCTCTCTCTAGCAAGATTAGTTCAGCTCAATTCCTTCTCACGTTTAGAAAGAAGCTCAAAACATGGTTTTGGGACCTGGCCTTTGGACAGTAGGTTTGACAGTAATAATAATTTTGGAATTCTGACTATGACAGGTTTTGGACCGGGTCGTTGGTTGCTAAATCAGACTTTGATTCGGCGACATGATAATAATAATGTTTTAAATATATTTTAATGGAATGTTTTATCCTTTGTATAATGTTGTACGCAATGTGTTGTATGTTTTCGGCATCAAATTGCTACCGTTGTAAGCAGCCCTGAGTCCCTCTTCGGTGGTTGAGAAGGACGGGATAGAAATGGTGGAAATAAATAAATAAATAAATAAAACTTGCATGCCTTGGCAAAGAAAATGCCATAAAAATTAATAATAAATGCAGCAGCAGCTAGTTCGTTGCATTCATCTGTCCCTGATATTAATCAGGAAGGCAGCAGCTGGTAATCTTGTTAATTGCCACCAGGTCGACTTATGGTGACCATATGACTGAGGGACCCGCCAGTTACCCTATCACCAACAGCCCTGCCCAGGTGTTACAGAATCACGACCATGGATTCCTCGACTGAGTCTATTGATTTGTAATGTGGTCTTCCTCTTTTTGTACTGTCTTCAGCCTTATCAAGACTTACTATGTTTTTTAGAAAGCCATGTCTTCTCAGCATAGGACCAGAGTACGACAGTCTCAGTTCAGTCATCTTGGTGTCTAGGGAGAGTTCAGGCTTTATTTGCTCAAGGGCCCATTCATTTGCCTTTTGAGCAGTCAACAGTATCTGTAGAATTCTCCTCCAGCACCACATTTCAAATGATTTTCCTCCTATTAGCTTTCTTCATTTTCACAACCATAGAAAAATATAATGGTTTCAATCATCCTAACTTTAGTATTCAATTATATATCTTGACATTTCTGAATCTTGTGTAGTTCCTTCATTGTTGCCCTTCCAAGTCCTTGTCTTTTTCTCATTTCTTGACTAATCTCTTTTCTGATTAATCATTGAGACAAAGTCTAGAACATCTCGAACCATTGATATCCAATTTTACGAATGATATGTTTAGCATACAAGTTAAACAGATAGGGTGATAAAATTCAGCCTTGCTCGATCCTCTTGTCAATCAGAAACTTCTTGGTTCACATGATCAAAGGCTTTGCTATAGGCTATAAATCACAGGCTGGTCTTTTTCTGATTCTTTGGTGCACATTATCTAACAGGTGTTTGCAGTATAATCCCTAGTGTCTCTTTCCAGCTTTTCTCTGTCATTTCTCACAAGTAAATGTCTATGTTTGCCTCTTTGAGTTCCATCCATGGGATAAAAGTGGGATAAATTGGAAAGTATATAAATAATAATAATAATAATAATAATTTAAAACTTTAAGCATCGGTTTATTTGCATGGGAAATTAATTATTTGGTCCCGCAGTTCCTACAAACTCCGGTGTTCCTTTTCTTGGGGATCGGGATAGGTTTTGAGTCTTTCAAATTGCAGGCCTTTGTTTGGTTTCCATATTTGTTGACAGATGTTAAGTTACAACTGTTATTTATTTGTCGTGTCAGGGCAACCAGTCAATTACAACTGTTACAACTGTTGACAGATGTTAAGTTACAACTGGAGTAGCTTGAAGCAGTTGGGTTGAGTATGCCATCTGTTCCTCAAGTGCTCTGAGTGTGGCTACCACTTCACTTTCTCAAACTGTTCATCTTCAGATGAGTCTTCCTTGAATGTAATTATTCATGTATTCTTTTTATTCTGTCAATTTTTCAAAGAGAAATAATGTGGAGATTCAAACCTTGGTCTCCAGGTCAAGAAGCAGAACCATCTTTGGAGGCTTTTAAACAGACAGGACATCTAACTGTCAGGAGTGTTTGGATAGGGCTGGGCTAGCACAGTGGCTTAAACCACTTGCTATAGAAGATCGTGCAGACCAGAAGGTTGACAGTTCAAGCCCAGTTCGGGGTGAGCTCCCAGCCGCTAGCCCAGCTTCTGCTCACCTAACAGTTTGAAAACAATTATGTAACTAGATAAATAGGTACCACTTTGGTGGGGAGGTAAAAGGTGGCCTGAAAAACTTGCCGGCAAAAATCCAACTAGGAAAGGCGTCCTCGGCATGGAGAATGAAGCAACAGCACCTCCCCATGGCTGCGTTGAGCACAGCCAGATGCCGGAGATGATAAGAGGGAAGCCTTGCCTCTGTTTGTGTACTGTCTGTCTCTATTAATTGTCAATTGTATTGAATGTTTGCCATATATTACACTTACTTGTAATCCACTCTGAGTCCCCTTGGGGACCTAGAGCGGAATCTAAATAAAGTATATTATTATATTATAGTTTTATTAGTTTATTCTAGCATTGCAGGGAGTGGGACTGGATGGATCTTTATGATTCTTTCTGTCTGTAGAAATTCAGGATAGTATGAAACTTGGCATCCTGCAACCACAATAATAAGAGTTTCTTCGGTATGTTGATATTTTCAGTTAGCAATAATATTCCCTTCAATGTGTTTCAAATGAAACAAATACACAGAAAGCAATATCCTCGGAGATATATAACTTTAACAGTCATCTTTTCCATTCAATACCATCTTTTGCGAGACTGCCCAAAACGATGCCTGCTTCTGTTGAGATGATAACATTTACTTTTCAAATTGCTAATAATCCTCATGAGATTCCAGTGGCTTGACCGTTTAAAACAAAGCCCTCTCCTTTTAACAGCAGCATACCTTTCTTTACTTTATTACAACAGATTGTTTTTGTTGGACCAGCTGGACCGGTATGCGTTGTCTGTTTTCTCCCAGTGCTGAGCTTTTCTAGTGTTCTTACGGGAACATGAGGAATAATAAAAGGTGTCGGTAACAATCTCATATATTTTCTCTTTGTTCCAGCCTTTCATGGTGAACTGTGGAAACTTTTGGTATTGAGAACTAAGGAGAGAACTCTGCAGGATCAGAGTAAAGGGCTATTGAGTTCAGTGTTCTCTTTCTCTAGTGGCCAGTCAGGGGCCTGCGGAGATCACAATTGATCACGACCAGCATTGAGAGCCATACTGCTTCTGTTACTGGAAGTAATCTATATCTACCATGAGTAGTAGCTATTGATAGCCATATCCTTGAATCTTCCCAATCCATTTTAAAGCCATTGTTGCCTCCTGTGATAGAAAACTCTGCAGAATGTATTGCAGTTCAGAGAAAATCACTTTGGTACTTTTTTCCCCCTGTGTTTGAATACTTGTTGAAGTATTAACCTGAAATGATAGGGTTTGATGGGTATCTGTGTGCCTGCATATAAATTTAAAGTCTCTGGGATTTTTTTAAAAAAGAAAAACAACTTTTTTCGGGGTAGTTGGTAATGTTCATTGTCGGAGATTTAGCTGGTGTGTGTTCTTTTTCGGTTGCAGCGCATACTGAATGCCAATAAAGTGTGTTAGGGGAGAAAACGACTGCAAGTCGATGCACGCAAGTGTTTGAGATCTTAGGGCCGCGCTGACTTGTGTTTGTTTCATTAAGCTTCTTCAAGCCATGCAATTACATAATGCAAATAAGGCAGGTTTGCATTCAGAACTGTCCTGCTTTGTACTGAAACTCTGGTGAATCTGAAATGAGTTTGGGATATTTGTGCAAAATACCTCAGTCAATAAACTCTGCTGGTTGTTGTCTCAGTAGTGATGTCCAACTTTACTGGATACACAAATGGTCCAAGTTCGCCTAGAATACATTTCTTGCCAAAAGACTCCAAGAAGAAAAGGAAATATTGTAGTGAGTATGAGAATAATCATATTATCTAGCATAACTTTTATGATTTCTTTTCTTCTGCTTTTAAATTACAAGCTTCATAGTGCAACTTCCTATCTTCTGTGAATGTGAAGGGCACGTCCCTTCTTGCATTCCTCTTTCTCTTACCATCTTTGTTACTAGATTTATTTTTTCTGTAGTTTTGGATGGTCCTTGTGGTCTCTTCCAACTCTATGATTCATTATCATGAGTGAACACATTATGATATTTAAAAAAGACAATTCAATTGACAGTTGTAAAGAAAGATAATTTTGCAGCTGTATTTATTTTGAGTATTGCTCCATCAAACTTTTGAAATCTGTATCTTTTACAGAATCATAGAGTTGGAAGAGACCACAAGGGTCATATAGTCCAACCCTTGCTATGTAGGAAAAGCACCATCAAAGTACTCCTTACATATGGCCATCCAGCTTTTGGACTATGGCTCCTATCAACCCTGGTCTGCATAGTCAAAGATAGGTAGGGGCCCACACATCCCATGCCTGTAATAAGAGGCTGAGTATATACTCTAGTCCAGTGGTTCCCAACCTTTTTTTTTTATCAGGGACCACTTGACCAGGAACCACTTGACCAGGGACCACTTTGACCTGGGACCATTCTCCAACATTAGTACCAAAAGGGTTACGAATCAACTTTTGGTCAACGTTAAATTTGGTTTTGTTATTTGGGATGCTGATTCAGAAAATTGGATAGACCACATCAGCTCTAGTTTGTGATACAGAATGTATGCCACCCAGTAGTCGCAATCTGCTCACCCACAAAAAAACATATTTAATAATCTAAAGCTGATGTGGTAATAGTAATCTTTCGTGGGTAGTCAACCTCTCCCCTCTTGACATCCCCATTGCCTCGGCACTATAAGAGGGTTTTGTGAGACCAGTCACTCCTGTTGTTGCATCGTTTCGAGGCAATAGTATAGTAATGGTGAGGCTGAGGACCATATTTTCATTTTTGTGGACCACGGACCATAAGTTGGGAACCACTGAACTTGCCACTGGTTGCACATTTCCACTTAATGTTACTACTTCTAATGTCCTGTGTATGTACTGACTGGGACCATTTCTAAGCTATCCTGTGATAGTCACACCCAATGTTCACACCAGATATGTACTTCATTGCTGAGATTACACCAAGGTAGCCTTCTCAAAATGACTTCTTACAGATCATTCCTCACAACAAGATTAATGGGCGTTTAATTGCGTCATATTCCTGTTTCGTTTTAAAGGAAAACCTTTCAACTTTCCTATTTGGTAGCATTTCTGTCTCCGCTGCCTTCAAATACTCCCGTGTTGTTTTCTCCTTCTCCTTTTCCGCATCACTGATTACACAGTAGATTTCATTTGGCAAGAATAATTTGGAGAATCTTGGGAAATCGCTTAATGGAATTTGGTCCATGTCTTGAATAATCTAGCTTTCTGCTCGAGTAATTGAAGATACTGCTTAATAAACTTGATAAAAACCTCCCATTTGGTTCACGTTCCTGGGGTTTGTATTTGAAACACCAAGGCAATTCAGTTCATTATTTTCTGCTTTCCTTCATCTCCAACCTCTCACCATTTCCATGGGGAAGACAATGAACTTCTGTGATTTAGGGCATGTGTGTGGATGGGTATGTTTCACAAAGTGACCCTAGACATGATGATTTGTTCTCTCAGACTCCCCTGGAAACCCACAGAAGCAGAAACTTTAAAACTTCATCTCGACTGCGATTTCCACAGCCTGTTTGAAGAGCTCTATTTGATATTCTGTCACTGACGGCAAACTTTCAGATGTTGACTTTGTGCTCAGCATGTGAACACACATAAAGCAGGTGTATTTTATTAGCTACATTATTTAATACATATTTTAGTTCCTGTATAAAAATGTGCAGTGTTAGAATGGCAGGGTTTGCGTCAGCTTGGCGGCTTTTGAGGTTGTCAGCTTGCAGGGTTGAATTCCCTGAGATAGACCAATTATTCTTGAATAAGTTTGTTTCTTACACCAAAGGGTCAGAAGAACAGCTGTATGATCTGGTACCAGAGCATAATGCAAATGGAACAATTGGATTGAAATCCTCATAGGTCATCGTGATAGTGGCTAGTTATTGGGGTCACTAGGAGATGAATCAGGGCTTCAGTGCAGCAGAATTGGAGCAGGAAAGACAGACACATTTCCAACCTTTTTGGGTGATGCCCACTGTATCCTTGCTCAAATACCAGAGAAAAGTTTGACAATGAATAATTGAATTATTGATTGACTGGGTACATACCCAAACATGTACTGGTAATAAGCTAGGATCCTATATATTGATCTATAAGTTGACCTTATATATAAGCCAAAGGTAAATTTTGGGGGCAAAATTATGGATTTTGATATTACCCAAGAATAAGTCAAGTTATTCCTTCGAAATGCCTCTAATAAGGGCAGCTGCCTCTGACTGCTGCTACCATTTCCCCATCCAGGCATTGGAAAATGTTAGAAATTGTGCCATGGTGGACTAGAAGGCTCAATCCTTCTTTTAGGCTGCCCTGGCATGGACTATGCTCTCATCTTTTGCCATTCTGTTTAGAGATGAGGATGGTTCCTTTTTTGATAAGAGTTAAACTACAAAACATTGATCTGTGGATACGTTGAGACAGATTTTTGGGCTGACCTTTTGACTAAAATGACTAATATCGAAGTATACAGGATATTTGTAATTCAGGAATCTATTGTCCTGTCTTTCTTGCTTGATTGCCTCATCGCCTTCAGCTGTCCTTGTAATTCACCTGTTCTACCTTCCATATATGTATGTGGCTGTTTTGCATTTGCAATATGTCCCCTGCATCTGTGAGAGCAGTATATGTGGTTTAATTTATCCATACCTAACGAAACAGACATTTTCTAGATGTATAGACTCCATATTTGTATTCTGCTTTGGTTTGTATTCTGCATTTGTATTCTGCTTTGGTCAAACCTCACCTGGAATACTGTGTCCAATTCTGGGCACCACAGTTCAAAAGAGATATTGACAAACTGGTGGTGTCCAGAGGAGGACAACTAAAATGATCAAAGGTCTGGTGACCATGTCCTATGAGGAGCGTCTTCAAGAGCTGGGTATGTTTAGCCTGCAGAAGAGAAGGCTGAGAGGAGACATGATAGCCATGTATAAATATGTGAAAGGGTATCATAAGGAAGAGGGAGAAGGCTTGTTTTCTGCTGCCCTGGAGACTAGGACTCGGAGCAATGGATTCAAATGGCAGAAAAAGAGAGTCTGCCTGAACATTAGAAAGAACTTCCTGACTGTAAGAAGTGCTGTTAAACAGTGGAACTCTCTGTCTCAAAGTGTGGTGGAAGCTCCTTCCTTGGAAACTTTTAAATAGAGGCTGGATGGCCATCTGTCAGGGATACTTTGATTGTGTTTTTCTTGCATGGCAGAGAATTGGACTAGAGGGCCCATGTGGTCTCTTCCAACTCTATGATTCTATGATTGTATGGCATTCTTGGGTTCATAGTCTGTTCTGATACGGCTGTACCAGGAGCTCCAATTTTATTTTGCTTTGTATTAAAGCTTTGCTTGTAGTCCAAGGTTTCAGGGACTCTGCAGATAGGTGGCTTCCTTTGCTTGCAGTCATAGGGCAAGTCACCTGTCCATCATCGTTAAGTTTGGTTCTGTCCCTTGCTCAGGGCAATTGGGAAGGGAAGGGAGCCATTTTTAGTTAGTCTCAGCAAGGAAAGCTAATGTACAGGACGTGTGCAAGCTTCCCCTGTACAAGAGCTTCAACCCTTAAGACTTTCCGGGGTAAAACAGTCTTAAGAGCATCCAAGACTTTCCGGGGAAAACAGTCTTAAGAGTCTCCAAAGATTTCCAGGAAAACAGCCCTAAAGACCAAAGAACTCCAGCTGGAGAACATCTAAGCCTTTACTGGTAGGTCCACTCGGCGTTCGAGGAGCAGTTTGACCCGGTAGCGGAGCCCACGTCAGTAAGGGTTAGATTACAGTCAGCCTGGGAGAAGTTAAAAAGGGGATTTTCCTTTAAAGTAAAGAAGAAGTTATTGAAGACAGTTGCCTGTCCTTCGTGGGCAAGTTTAGGAAGCTACCAGTTGCATAAAAGCCTGGAATCATTTGTTTATCTTTACTGAAGACAAGAGAAGTTTCTGTTTGATTGTTCATTAATAAAGGACTTTGTTATAATGTATTATCGAAGGCTTTCATGGCTGTAATCACTAGGTTGTTGTGGGTTTTTTCGGGCTATAGAGCCATGTTCTAGAGGCATTTCTCCTGAAGTTTCGCCTGCATCTATGGCAAGCATCCTCAGAAGTGTGAGTCCTCTGAGGACCTCCTCACACCTCTGAGGATGCTTGCCATAGATGCAGGCGAAACGTCAGGAGAAATGCCTCTGGAACATGGCTCTATAGCCCGAAAAAACCCACAAGAACCTAGACTTTGTTATACTTCACAAGCCATCTAAAGATCATTTGTGGTGGAAAACCTCTGAGAACTTCTCCTTGGGCCCCCTGGCTTCCCGCTGAGCAAAGGCTGCACGTCCTGTTCTAAAGGAAATTCTTTACAGGCCCAGCGCGCGACAGACCATAGTCTTTCATTTCATTATTCTCTGCTGTTTCGCATATCCATGCAAAGTCTGGGATTATGTCCCCAGTGGATACAGGGGGTCGTACTGTATACCTACACTCTGTTTCTCTGTGAAATCTTCTGCTGGTGACTGCCTAAGAAGTAACTGCCCAAAATTACGTATGAGTTAAGTCCTTTAGCTACAGCAAATAGCTGAGGAAAGATAAATGGCTTCACTGTGAACAAGAATGGCCTTGCATAAGGATAACTCTTGCTAGGTTATATACTGTAGGCAACTGAAGAGATTTAAATGATGTATTTAATCTTTCTTGGCAATGGGATTTTCATAGCCACAACGCTTTTATACCTGGCTGCAATGCTGATAAGTTGAAGTCACAATTTGTTATGAGAGCCCATGCTTTGTGCATAGTCAACCTGTCATTCATACTTTGACACTCCTTAATGTTTTTTTTTAAAATAGTAATTATATGGTGTTCTGCCAGAGCTCTTGGCTGCGATTGGAGATTATCAATGGACTCAAGCCATGGGGAATCTTTCTCCATGGTTTATTGAACTCTTCCACATAAATGAAGGAGTAATAGATTCTTTCAAATCTCCAACTTACTTTGATGGATCTGGCCTTGGAGATCTGTATTTCAGTGCTTTTGCTGAAGCATGCATTACAATCTGAATATAACTACAATTCTGTTTTTTTGTTCTTTTTGTGCAGATTAAAGCAAGATCAAATGCATGTGCGAGATGAACTTGGCAAAGTTCTCGAGCGGGAGAGGACTGCCTCAAATGAGCATCTGGCCAGAGCCATTCTGAGAGAGAGAGCAGCAACTGAAGAAGAGCGTGTGAAGGCACAACTCCTGGTAAGTATGGGGCTAATTGTATGTATGTATGTGTCAAGCAGGGAGTGGATATTGCAAAATCCTACAGGAATTCAAGTGGCCTTCTTAAATGCTTGAAGATGATGGTGTTACGCCACGAATCTGGCATTTAGTCCTTTAGCCATCTCTTCCCTGCAAAATGAATGACCTTTCAGTAGTTGTCCTTGTATAATAGCCCTTTCCTTCATTTATCTGTTCGTAAAATTGGTAAAACCTTCTAGAGAGAGGACTTACATCATTTGAAGCCAAAGAAGGTAATGACTGTAAAACTCTTAACATGGACTTTAAGGCTTAAGCACATGTTTATTGTCACTTTAGCACCTTATTAATTAGAGTCCTGTCTGTTTACCTGTAAAACATATATTCAGTGGAGGAGAATTGTTTAAAGACAGTGTTGCCTTTCCAAGATATTCTCTTTATAATTTATTGTATGACTGTCATAAACTGATGCAACCCAGAGCAGGAAACTGGACCCTCAGACAACAATCCACCACACTTGACTTCAGGAAAACAATCCTTTTTTATTGATGAAAGATGAATACAAAATAGAAGAAATATGCAAAGGTAAAAAGTCACAGTAAAAATCAGGAACAAGAAATGTCCACAAACAAGATCATGAAATCCACAGCAGAACTGCTGAATCCTGGAACCTGTTAGCAATCCACTAACCATACTTGGAACAACTAGAAAACCTCCGAAGGCCACTTGAATCAGGAGACCTGGAAAAGCTTGCACATGAATCTGGAACGATGCCTGGTCTGAAGCTGCATTCAGGCCAGGCATACTTAAGGCCAATAAATCTATTGTGAGACATGCCTGAAGATTTTGTTTGCATTTCTCTCAATCTGGCTGACCTATGTAAACTTTGTGCTTCACCCCGGCTCTGCCAAATCTGCTCCCGCCTACCCTCATTAGGGAGACCAGGCGTTAGATTCTCTGGAGAACTAAGACTGGGAGGAAAAGGGAGTGAAACGTCTCCGCTCGGCTCGGAATGCATGTTCTCGTGGGAATTCTGACTTTTACTTTCCAAGGCTGTAGGATTTTCACTACTCGAACCATCATCATCTAAATTGGCCTCAGAATTCACATTGACGTCTACATTGGCATCAGGAAATACAATCAGAGAATCAGGTTCAGGTTCACACACAGGCTGAACCCCAACATAAACCCCTTTTACACTGTCATATAAAATCCAGATTATCTGCTCTTTGGACTAGATTATATATTTAGTATAGTTGACAGTGACGCAGTGAGTTAAATTGCTGAGCTGCTGAACTTGGAACAGGGAGCGGGGTGAGTTCCTGCTGTTAGCCCTAGCTTCCGCCAACCTAGCAGTTCAAAAACATGCAGATGTCAGTAGATCAATAGGTACCATTCCACCGGAAAGGTAACATCTGTCCATGCAGTCATGCCGGCCACATGACCTTGGAGGCATCTATGGACAATTCCAGCTCTTCGGCTTAGAAATGGAGATGAGCACCACCCCCCAGACTCAGACACAACTAGACGTAATGTGAAGGGGAAACCATTACCTTTTACATATAATCCACTTCAAAGCAGATAATTTGGATTATATGGCAGTGTAGAAGGGGCCATAGTGTAAGCCTTCTTGTGTCTGTAGCTACTTTTCTAATCTTAAACTAAACTTTTTGAAAAATGTCTTTCGTATGCATGTACCTCACCATGCCACAGTTTATTAAATGCCAGAATATACTTTAAAGAAGAAATGATGTTCTGCATATCCCAAGTTCTGTATCTGCAGCATGGTAGAAACCCTCAAGTTCCTTTTATTCACTTGATGCAGAAGGTTATAATATTAATTTGAAGTGACCTTGTGATAGGGAAGGCAAATGTCCAGTCTCTGTAAGGCTCCAAAAAAGGCAAAGAAAACTGGAAGAAATGATATAGAAATCCTGCAATCTCTATGCAGGTTCCCACAAACCATTATATTTATTTGAATGCTTTTTGCTACGCTCTTCAGCCTTGGAGTGTGGAAGGGGCTTGCAATGATCAGCAGTAAAGCAACCCCCAGTTTTTTTTTATATTTAGAAGCCTGAACATGAAAAGAACATGAAACTGGGGAAGGGGGAAACTGGGCAAAGTGAATTACTAGATTCTATTTAACTTAAGTTCTTAAAGGGACCAACTAGAGTTCAAGCAATACAGGCGTAGCGGTGGCAAACACTGCTGATCTTTTATAAAATTAAGGTTTTCAGATAACAATAAAAAGAGGGGGAACATATGCTTGGTATAGGAAAGTAGGAAAATATAGAGATTAAGGTATTGGGGAATGGAAGGAGAGGGATAGGATAAGATTGGGTGGGGAGGTAATTTTGAGAAGGTAGGTGAGAAGGGAAGGAAAGGAGGAATGGTATGATAGGGACAGGGTTGGAGTTGGGGTTGGAGTAGGATATTTGGTTTTGACTTCCAATCTTCTTCACTTCCGGTGTATCTTTCTTTCTTCAATCCTTCGGTCACTTATGATGATTTGGCAAGCTCCTTTTTATAGTTTCTCTTAAGAGCTTTTGATGCTTGAAAGTTATCTTATGTCTATTAACCATTTTAGCTTTTCTTGCATTATAAAATTCTTTATTGGTGTCCAGTCTGTTTTAGATATTTTCGGATTCTGCTTTATGCTCATCCGTTGTGTTAATTTATCCATATTCGTGACGTCTAGGAATTTCATTAGCCATTGTTCTTGAGATGGAATCTCTTTCGTTCTCCACAATCTCTAATGGTTTATTCTGGCCACCGTCACCAGATAATTAAAGAGTTTATCTTTATTTAGCTCTATTTCGAAATCAATTATTCCTAAAAGGAAGTATTCTGGTTTTAATTCCATTTTTATGTCTAGTATCTTTTCTATTTTTTTCGTGGATATTCTTCCAGTATGTTTTGGCAATTTTACATGTCCACCACATGTGATAAAAAGAACCACTTTGCTCTTCACACTTCCAGCATTAAATGAAATTAAAAGGCCGATGTCTAAAATTATACTGAGAATTATACTAAAATTATACTGAGAAGCCAGATCATTGAATGTTATTGGACAGGAGACTTTCCATAAAATTGTAAAGAAGGGACTCCTTTATTTGCAGCTTGAAGATCTGCTGCCAGATGCCATTTTTACTAAAGGAATGAGTCCATTGGATCTCACCTCTCAATATAATTTTAGGGACCAACCTTTTTATTCTTTCACAGCTCTGTATCCACAGCGTCTTCTGAAGTACCTTGTGTTGCAAAGCTTGTGTGCACAGCGAGTGGATTTACTCTTGTTGGAGTGCTTTCAGATGCAGCGACATTGCCATAAATAGTTTATTGACATTCCATCAGTGGAGAAATTATGAGTGTCAGTGTGAGCTATAGAGAGCACAGAGTTTAAAAATAAATAAATCTATAGATAACTGAAGCTCTCAAGGGCAGTTATATTACCATCTCCTTATAACGACCTGGCATTTACTGGTAACTTATTTGCTTCAGTGCTTGGGTTGAAATGAGCCGTTGTTAAGACTTTACATTTTGGAAAACAGGTTTATTGAGTTGTTAGTAACATTAAAGTCTCATTTCTTATTGACGTGGTGAAGAAATATAGTTCTTTGCACTTGGTGCCAGTCATAACATCTCAGGTTTGATTATTCTCTAGAAGAATGATCCATAGTAATCAAATATATATACATGTTACTTTTTGCAATGGTCTTGGAATCAAATTCAATGCGTCACCTCTAATCTGTTAATGAAAAAGATTGGTTTTACTGTCTCTTTAAAAGGGCAGCCATAAATAAGTCATCCAGACTAGTTGAGACTTCTGGAGAGTGTGCTGCAGGTAAAAGATATTCCTAAGTACTGCCAACACCTGGTCATCTAAAAACAGAACAGGATCAAGGATAATTTTCAGCGTATTCCCTAATCTTCCAAGGAGCGTGACATTTGGAATCATGGTGGTGGTGGTGATAAAAGTTGAGCATCCTTTATCCGAAATATTTAGAACCAAAAGAGTTTTTGATTTCAGATTTTTTGAGGCTTTTGGGATACCTGTATTTGCCCCAGCAGCACAGCATGTTAAACCACTGAGCTGCTGAACTTGCTGAGCGAAAGGTCGGTAGTTCAAATCTGCGGAGCAGAATGAGATCCCGCTGCTAAGCCCAGCTTCAGCCAACCTAGCAATTCGAAAACATGCAAATGTGCATAGATCAATAGGTACCGCTCCGGCAGGAGGGTAATGGTGCTCTATGCAGTCATGCCAGCCACATGACCTTGGAGGTGTTTACAGACAACGCCAAATCTTTGGCTTCGAAATGGAGATGAGCACCAACCCCCAGAGTCGAACTCAACTAGAGCTAATGTCAAGGAGAAACTTTTGCCTTTGCCTTTACCTTTACCTTTACCTTTTATATTTGCACTTAAGTACATGATGAGATTTTTGGAGATGGGACCCAAGTGTAAATAATAAATTCATTTAAGTTTCATATTATGCCTTATAGACATACCCCAAAAATAAGTTATACAATATTTTAAATAACTTGATGTGTGAAAAAAAGTTTGTGTACATCAGGCTTTTTCATCAAAAAGCAAAGGTATCCCTGTCTGAATCACCTGTGTGGACAGTTTTAGAGTACTTTATTTACTTACTTACTGTATTTGCATACCGCCTTTCTCAGCACACAGGCGACTCAAGGCGGTTTGCAGGGTAAAATTCAATGCTTACAATATCATAAATACAATTATTTATTTATTTATTTATTTATTTATTTACTATTCTTGTATACCGCTGTATCTCAAGCCCGAGGGCGACTCACAGCGGTTTCCAAACAGCAAAGACAGTAAAAACAGCAGTAATTAATATACAGTAACAGTTAAATTACACATTTCCCTTAATAACTAATAAGCAATCATCAATACACAGGTATCACAATCCCATCCCCGATCGCCTCATCATCCAAGCGTGATCCAAATTCGTCGTCCATTGTTCCGTTCCTATGTTCAAATTACCAAAATTGCACTGAATTACTCAAACGCCTGCACAAACATCCAGGTCTTCAGCTTTCTACGGAATGTCATGAGAGATGGTGCCAGCCTAACGTCTACAGGAAGGGCGTTCCACAGCCGAGGAGCCACCACCGAGAAGGCCCTATCTCTCGTCCCCACCAACCGTGCTTGAGAGGCTGGCGGGATCGAGAGCAGGGCCTCCCCGGAAGATCTCAAAGTTCGGGTGGGTTCATAGGCCGAGATGCGGTCAGATAGGTATCATTACATATAATAAAAACTAAACAGAATAAATAAAATATAAATCCATAGTGTCTCCTTGTTAAAAACATTGTGTGGTCTCGTTGTCTAGTTGTTCCATTGTCCTATGTCAATTACTTTGCATTTGCAAATGCTTGCTCAAAAAGCCATGTCTTGACTTTTTTCCACAATGTTAAAATACTTTAGATTTCAGAATTTTGGATAAGGAATTCTCAGCCAAAAATAACAACACTGAAGAAGAAGAAGAAGATAATAATAATAATAATAATAATAATAACTAATTTCTTACCTGCTGCTCCCCACTGTTCAAAGCAGAGAACAATAGCATATTAACATATAATATATACAAGCCACTAAACATAACATAACCTCATGTAAATGAACATATGCAGTCAATACATTTTAAAACTGCCAGTACATAGTTTAAAATTCATAAAATAAAAATAATGCCTATGTAATTTTAGAAATTGTGGGAGGAGGGTTTTTCTGTATCCTTTTAGCTTCAGCATTGACTTCTGTATATGTGTGTGTGTATTTTTAGAAGGGCTGCTGTATTCATCCTGCAGAAATGAAGTATAACCCAAGTGCTTTGGGACACAGAGTGTTCACATTGAACTTAGCAGTAATGATGAAACAATAGTCTACATCTCTCTCGGTAGCTAGGGAGCATTGTTGCATGCTGTTGCTTGAGGGGGTCAGGATTACAGTTCAAGGCTGCTCAAAAAATTGGTCAGGAAATATGTGTAGCTACCTTAGTCTCTGAAATATTCTAGAGCACTAAAGGAAATTGGTGATGTGTACTCACAGATTCTGTATCTGTCATCTTTGGAAATCCAGGAAGATGGGCTACTACAAGCCTGGAGACAGGTAAATATCCTTTTCTTAGAAAAGGAGAGAGGGGAGATCTGGAAAACCACAGGTTGCTTAATCTTTTAAGGCCAAGGATAAACTGAAACAGGTTATAACACAATATATAAAGATCTTGAGTGTAGTGGCAAGTAGAATACTGTAGAAGGTTGTCAAAAGTTGAGCCTGCCAGACGGATCACCTCTTTTTCTTTCATTGGGATAGACCAGGCATGGGCAAACTTTGACCCTCCATGTGTTTTGGACCTCAACTCCCACAATTCCTAACATCCTGCCATATGTTAGGAATTGTGAGAGCTGAATTCCAAAACACCCGAAGTTTGCCCATGCCTGAAATAGAATTTATCACTTATTTGATTAGAGGAAAATCCCTGAGTTACAAACATCTGACTTACAAATGAGTCATAGTTAAAAATGGGGGTGAGACAACAGGAAGTGAGATAAACACATCTCTAAGAAGAGAAAGTCACCCCTGGAAGAGTTACAATCATGGGGAAAAAGTGTCTCACCAACCCTTGTCTCCACAACCAGCCAAATTTTTCAAAATCCACAGAAAGTGAGGTGAAATCTTCTTAACAGGGGCACAGACAGCAAAAGAAACCCTATAGCAGTGTTAACCCTTCTCTATGCTATGTGTGTGTATATACATATATTTATACGTGTATTTATTTATATTTGTGTGTGTATGTATGTATGTATGTATGTGTGTGTGTGTGTGTATATGTGTGTGTGTGTGTGTGTGGAATTATAATTAAATAATGTACCTTTTTCAACTTACACACACACACACAATAATAATAATAATAATAACAACCACAACAACAACAACAACAACTTTATTTTTATACCAACCATCTTCCCTAGGGGACTCGGGCAGCTTACAAGGGACACGCCCAATATTACAATTAAAACACACATGCAAAACACTTTAACCAATTAAAACATCAAATAAAACAAATAACAACATAATTTAAAGCAATATAAAGCAACACATTCAACTTAAGAACTGTGGAATCCGCCAGAAGAGCTTTGACAGGTAGTTCAGCTGTCAGAATTTAAGACCCATCTCTTCCGACAGATCTATACAGGTGTAGATTTGTATAAGACTATAAGATATTTAATTCAGAAAACCCACTATATTGGTTCATAGTTTATCATAGTTCTGAATAGCATTTGAGTTGGCAAACTAACTGGATTGGTTAGCAATTCGCCGTTGTTCTCCAGGACGCCTTGTTTAGTTAAGCGCTGATACAAATACCAACAAATAGCTTCAAAGCTGGATCAAAGTGAGCTCATCAAAGGCTCCTTACCAAACAGAGAGAAACTGAGTGTGTTTTCGTGAGCCTTGACATTTTCAGGATATTTTTTATCAATGACTTAATAGAAAGAGGAAATTTGTATGACATCTGCAGGTGGGAACGAAATGGGAGGGATTTCAGAAGACAAGAATAAAGTTCAGAATGTTCCATATTAGAAGACTGACTTGAAATGAACACAGTTAAAATCAGAGAGGAAAATTCATGAATAAGTAGCTGAGTAGTAATAATAGGAACAGCAATGAGTTAGAGACAAGATTGGATTTGTAGGTTTGTGTTTAAGTTGAGTCTTTTATGTAAGTTGAAAGAGGTGCATTTTTTAAAGTGCAACTCTCTCTATAAGTTTTGGATAATACAGGGAAGCGTTAACATCCCTGTGGTATTTGTTTTGCTGCCTGTGGCCCTGTTCAGAAGATTTCAACTTACTTTCTGTCCCTGTGATAGTTGGATTTTGAAAAAAATGGCTTGCTGTACAAACAACGATTGGAGATAAAGCATCAGTGGAGACCCCTTTTCCCCATGATAACTCTCAGGGGTGAATTTCCCTTCCAAGGGATAGATTTCTCTTCCTTCCTGTTGTCTCATCCCTATTCTTAACTATGAGTAGTATGTAAATTGGATGTCTGTAACTTGGGGACTGCCTATAATGACAAATATTATTAATAATACTTCCATGTTTTGGATTAGGGTTCCCTGGTTTGGCAATAGGAGAGATACTGTTGTGGAGAAGGCTAATGAGCCTAAATTAGCCTAAATTGTTTCTTGTTTTCCAATCACAAAAGTCAATAGTTTGACTGTATTTGCACTAATCCAGTCACTCGTCCAGTTCTTGGCAGGTCACTTCAAGAATCATTTAGTTTGACTAGGAGAGAAATCAGAGGAAGAGAATTACAAGATTAAATTAGGAAAAAATAAGCTCTGTATTTAATTTGGAGAAGAAAGGACTGAGCAGGGAGTAGGATTGTTGTTTTCACAGCCCTACAGTTACTGAGTACAAGAAGACAAAGGACAGAGGAAAGAGTTAGATACACTGGGTCCTAAAGTACAGGAAAGCAAATTTAAGAATCTTAAGATTCATGCTCAAATAACTATCTTTTCCAGAATGCTGCTTTCATGGCATCCAGGTAATTGCTTTGGGAATCTGGTGAGCAAGACGTGAGAGTAACTACACATTCATCTCATAGTCCTTGGTAACTGATATACATACGCATGGTGCTCCTGATAGTGGATGTGGTTGACTGAACATTACCAGTTCGGCAGTGAAGAATAGTTTTTGCCTCTCCTTTGGTGAGAGTTATCTATTGAGCATCTTCTCTACGATCCATCAAGGACCTTAAGATCATCCGGGAAGGCCCTGCTCTCGATCCCACTGCCATCGCAATCACGTTTGTTGGGGACAAGAGACAGGGCCAGGCCTGTAGCCCGGGGTGTGTGTGTGTGTGTGTGTGTGTGTGTGTGTGTGTTAGGGATTCACCCCCCCCCCAATTTTTTTCAGGTTAAAAAAAATGGTTTACTCATGAATTTTAACTGTTTAACCAAATCCCCATGCTAAGTCTATGAGACGCAAAAAAGTCCCTCCAGAACTGCAAGCACTATCTCAAGCAAATATTTCTTCACACTGTCATTACTTGCAGCAATAGCCGATGTAGCGAAGCAACCAAGTTTGGGGGGGGGGGGTGTTGAATGCTCTCATTAAGGAGACCAGACTTGGTGGAGGTGGTTGACAGGGGCGGAGCTGCAGGCTATTGAAGGCTGCTCTGCCCCCTGCTGTGCTCTTTGCTTCAGCGTGAGTTAGGAGGCAGGTTTCAACCCCCCTGTGAAATTTTCAACCCCCCTCCCGAATTTTTTTTCTGGCTACGGCCCTGGACAGGGCCTTTTCCGTGGTGGCCCCTCGTCTGTGGAACTCCCTCCCTAATGAAGTTAGGTCTGTCTCCTCCCTCTTGACCTTCCGGAAGAAATTTAAATCCTGTTTGTGGGATCAAGCATTTGCAGAATAGACTGTTTTTACTGGGGAAGATAAGATTTTACTTGACCGTAATTGGACTGATTTGGATGACGATTTTAACCTGGCGAACTGTTTTTTAATGTATATTTATAACTATTTTACTGTATATAGCTGTATTTTATTATTTGTTTTACATTGTGTTGGAAGCCGTCCTGAGTCCCTCCTTGGAGGTTCGAGAAGAATGAGGTAAAAATCTATATAAATAAAAATGTAATGTTCGTTTGTGGGATTAACATAGCACAAAAACCACTCGATGAATTTCCACCAAATTTGGACACAATACACCTACTATCCCAAGGAGTGACCATCACTCTAAAAACATGGATTTTGTCATTTGGGAGTTGTAGTTGTTGGGATTTATAGTTCACCTACAATCAAAGAGCATTCTGAACCCCACCAACGATGGAATTGAACCAAACTTGGCACACAGGACTCCCATGACCAACAGAAAACACTAGAAGGGTTTGTTGGGCATTGGTCTTGAGTTTGGGAGTTGTAGTTCACCTACATTCAGAAAACACTGTGGACTCAAACAATGATAGATCTGGACCAAACTTGGCACCAATATTCCATATCCCCAAATATGAACATAGATGGAGTTTGGGGGGGGGGGGGGATAGACCTTGACATTTGGGAGTTTTAGTTACTGGGATTTATAATTCACCTACAATCAAAGAGCATTCTGAACCCCACCAATGATAGAATTGGGCCAAACCTTCCACACAGAACCCGCATGACCAACAGAAAATACTGTGTTTTCTTGTGGCCTTTGGCGACCCTTCTGACATCCTCTCACCCCCCCCCCAAACCCCCAGGTTGAGAAATGCTGCCTGAAGGGTATCCAATCCAACTCCCTTCACATGGGCAAGAAAACATAATCAAAGCCCTCCTGACAAAGAGCCTTTCAGCCATAGATATAGATAGATATGATTCTCTCTCTCTCACACACATACGTATATGATAGATATAGCATCACAGATTTGAAAGGGACTCCCCTAAAGAAGGAGAGTTATATGTTGCATGTTCCAGAGTAGGCAAACCAGACAATCTCCACATCAACACTGACAAAGAAACAACAAAAAATATTGTTTGCCCACATGCATAAAAGAATTACATATATTAGAAACCAACACTTTCTCATTACTTTAATTTTGAGATCACCAAACTGGGCCACAGCAAGGGACGGCTAGTGTTCTAAATAAATAAATAAATTCAAGTTTTGTCATTCCTTCATTGAAGGGGAAGGAAGAACTTCATTAGGAAGAACTTCCTGACTGTGAGAGCCATTCAGCAGTGGAACTCTCTGCCCCGGAGTGTGGTGGAGGCTCCTTCTTTGGAAGCTTTTAAGCAGAGGCCGGATGGCCATTTGTCAGGGGTGATTTGAATGCAATATTCCTGCTTCTTGGCAGAATGGGGTTGGACTGGATGGCCCATGAGGTCTCTTCCAACTCTTTGATTCTATGATTCTATGAAGGTTGAACTGGATGTCCACACGACCACTTCCAATGCTACAGTTGCTGTGGCGAGGTGTTTTCCCGCAGGTTGTGAACATTTTTGTAACCACGCAAAGCTAGTTCTTGTTCATTTTCCTCCTTAGGTAGATAAAGGTACACAATTGAAATTTCTTCATTGTCCTGAGCAGTAGCTTCACACCACACACTGCAAATAGACTTTCTGCTGGAGCCCCGTTTGTTGCTATTGTTTCTGACTTGTTCACCTTTGAACATAAGGCTTTGGATTTTCTTCAGAAGCTGATTATGTCTGACCTTTCCTGCTCTTGACCAAACAATTCTTCCTGTACTAACTATGTTTTAAGGATGACATGTTTTCCAAATACCTTAGGGCAGAATTGCCAAATGAAGTAAAACATTCTCCCTTAAGAGAACACTCATTTGTTTACAAGCCTGCAGTATTTTATTACATACCTCATTTAGCTCATTCATCATTTTAATAGAAAAGCGAGTTGTTATGTATGATTCCGAAATTATTTGAGGGAAACTACATAGCCTAAAACTGAATATGATTAGTTATTCTAGGCCTACTCAAGCAGAGAAGAAAGGGGGAAAAACCCCTCAAATGGCAAGACCAGGAAGTTTAATAATAATAATTATTTGCAGTGTAGTGAAAATGTTCAAGAAATTAGTGTTCATATTTGAAAATTAAAGTGGACCAGGAACACAATTAAATTTAATTATCTTGTGTTGCTGTCATGGAGTTTCCCTTTTTATTAGACACAATGCTAATGATTGCAAAATAAAATGCCATATTGATTAGTGTCAGATTACTGCTTTGGGGTTATTGGTGAATTTTTTTTAAAAAAGAGTATTTATCCCAGGAGGTAACTGTTATGTTCAAATGTTTGGGCAGAATGTGAGAGTTTAAGAAAGAGCATTTTGAAGGAGTGGAGTGGAGCACCTCTTTCTATTTCAGTATTCTTAAGGCATGTCCAAAATGAAATGTGAAAGTCACTATAGGACTTGGAAAACGAAGTTTGATAAAATGGTAAATTTGTTCCCAGACTGCCTGGCTGCAGCCAGTGGGTGAGATCTCAGTTGACTGAACAGATCCTTCATACAAAGAAAAAGAATTCTTACACATAGAAAATCCACTCCTTTGGTAGAACTGGTCTAGCCCAGCAATCTCCTGAATGTAGTAGTTTCCTATGAATGCTTAAATTCAGTCTCTGCGTGTGTTCAGACATGCAATGCAACTCACTTCCCTATTTATATCATAGTCTGATTTGACACAGGTTGTATTAGCTGAAATAATACTGGTATAGAGTGGAGATCATTTTGCTTCAAGGTCTTAAGGAAGTTGGATTTTCTTTTGATTGCTGAAGATAGTTGATTTCTGTGTCCTGCACAGCACCACCACTGTCCCCCTTCCCATTCCTTATTTTAAGCATGCTATTACCTTCCAATAATTTCAGAATCAAAAGAAAGGTAATAGTGTGCTCAAAAATAGAAGCAGGAGGAGGCAATAATGGTGTTGAACAGTAGAGTCTCTGGGTTGTTGTAAGTTTTTTCGGGCTATATGGCCATGTTCTAGAGGCATTCTCTCCTGACGTTTTGCCTGCAGCTAAGGCAAGCATCCTCAGAGGTAGTGAGGTCTGTTGGAACTAGGAAAATGGGTTTATATATCTGTGGAATGACCAGAGTGGGACAAAGAACTCTTGTCTGTTGGAGCTAGGTGTGAATGACCACCTTGATTAGCATTTGATGGCCTGGCAGTGCCTGGGGCAATCTTTTGTTGAGAGGTGATTAGATGTCCTTGATTATTTCCTCTCTGTTGTTTTGCTGTTGTAATTTTAGAGTTTTTTTAATACTGGTAGTAGAGTCTCACTTATCCAACCTTCGCTCATCCAATGTTCTGTATTATCCAATGCAATCTGCCTCCTGCCCGGATCCACAGCTGTTTCAGTACATCGTGATGTTTTGGTAACTTTGTAAATACAGCAATTACTATATAACATTACCATGTATTACCATGTTTTTTTTCTGTCAATTTGTTGTAAAACATGATATTGTAGTGCTTAATTTGTAAAATCATTATTTATTTATTTATTTATTTACTTGCTATATTTGTATACCGCCTTTTCTCAGCCCTCAGTTGACTCAGGGCAGTTTACAGAAGCAACGATTTGATGCCCAAGAACATGATAAAACATTAAAAACATTAATGTTGTTGTTCATTCGTTCAGTCGTCTCTGACTCTTCGTGACCTCATGGACCAGCCCACGCCAAAGCTCCCTGTCGGCCGTCACCACCCCCAGCTATTAAAAACATTAATACATAGTATAAAACCAAATAAAAATAATTAAAACATAAGCCATTTGCGTTTCCTAATTAAAAACATTATCCATCTCATTGTCCAGTCATTCCAATTTCCTATGTCTTTTACATTGCATTTTCAAACGCTTGCTCGAACAGCCAGGTCTTGACTCTCTTCAGTCATGATAAGAGGGAGGGGTCCGATCAAATGTCCCTAGGAAAGGTGTTCCATAGCCGAGGGGTCACCAATGAGAAGGCCCTGTCTCTCATGCCCACCAAATGTATTTGTGACGCAGGCAGGATCGAGAGCAGGGCTTCCCGGACAATCTTAAAGTCCTAGCAGGTTCATAAGGGGAGAAGCATTCGGACATTTATTATCCAACTTTTTATCTTATCAAGTGTTCTGCCGGCCCTTTTATTTTGGATAAGCGAGACTCTGCTGTACATGCTAAATGACACCAAATGTCATCAGCAATCCCAATAAAGAGTCAGCATGGAGTAGTAGTTTGAATGCTGGACTGGCTCAACATCCACAGCCAAATCACAACTCACCTCCTGCAATTCTGGAAACCAAGGTTCAGATCCATTCTTAGTCACGAAAAGGCGCTGGGTGATCTTGGGCAAGTCACACTGTTTCATCCTCAGAGGAAAGTGAAGGCAACCATCCATTTCTTGTCAAGAAATTCCTGCAGATTCCTGGAAAGAACACTTTTCTAGGCATTTGAGGTCATCTATCATCATGGAGCCCCCAGTGGCACAGTGGGTTAAAGCACTGAGCTGCTGAGTTTGTTGATCGAAAGGTCACAGGTTCGATTCCGGGGAGCGGTGTGAGCTTCCGCTGTCAGCCCTAGCTTCTGCCAACCTAGCAGTTTGAAAACATGCAAATGTGAGTAGATCAATAGGTACTGCTCCGGCGGGAAGGTAACGGCGCTCCATGCAGTCATGCCAGCCACATGACCTTGGAGGTGTCTATGGACAACACTGGCTCTTCGGCTTAGAAATGGAGATGAGCACCACACCCCAGAGTCATGACTGGACTTAATGTCAGGGGACTACCTTTACCTTTACCTTATCATCATTCTGTGGTCAATGTCAAGAAAAAGAGATTGACATGGTCACTTCTTGAAAGTTCCACTGTGAATTTTTTTGATTTTTTTCATTGAGACTATGGTTGTACAAATGGTTCGTAAGAATTCAGATTGCATATTATGAGTCAGAAGCCTTATTTTGGACATTTCAGAAGCCTAATACCTAGTTTGCTTCCTGTCGCTGTATCCGTTTGATTAAAAGGGAGTCCATATTTACTGATGGTGTTCTTCTGCCAGCTATGTAACGGTTCTCGGTAGAGCTCCCTGCCGTCTTAATTGAATGGGCTGCTGCCTGGGCCCTGTGCTGTCTCCTTGAAACGAGCTCCATCATTCTTTGTCAAAGCCAGGCAATGGGGAAACGCATTGGCCTTCTGTACACATTTGTACTGTCTCTTGAGGGATCCAGTACATTATAAAGAGGTGAGACCTAGTTGTGCCCCCAAGGCACAAAGTCAAGGAAGGAGCTTTAAATAACATTCTCTTTACAGCGTTAGGCATGCCCCACCTGCCCCTCCGTTCTGCTCCCTCTCTCTTGATTACCTTTGGGCCTTTGGTCTATGTTCCCCTCTCCAGTGGACTGACACAACAAAAACTGAATCAGAGAGTTGTCAGGATTTGTCCTTCCAAATCATACGAGTCAGGCGTGTGGGTGACGACAGTCTCTCCTCCTCTGACAATAATCTCGAAATGCATTCAGAAGCCTCCCAATTCTAACAAAGCACTGTGACAGATCTGGTGGCTTGTTTGTTGCATTAGACTCTCCTTTAAAAAGAAAAGAAATCTGTTTTACTTATTTACACACATTCTGATCTGAACAGCAAACATTTTTGCGATGATTTGTCTTTGTTTCTTTCAAAAAAGAAAGAGAAATTAGTTTAAAAAAGAATTGACTGTCAACTTACCTCAGTAAACAAACTCTCTACAAAGCAGCTTCTTTTTTCCAAATTCTTTCTACTCTCATCTAGCCTCCTTTTCTTTCTTTTCTTCTCTATCTGAACGATTTTTTTAAAGCAGCGTTGGCATTGAGAGGATGGTGAAGGAGGACTGGAGAAACATAGACAGTTGATCAGAAGTACACAGCCTTATTACATTTTTTTGCAAGAGTAGTTAGCTTGCCAATTAAAACCATTCAAAAACCAGGAACAGATTAACACCTCCCAGCAACAGATTTTCCCAGACTCAGGCAGGCCTTCAAATGCTAATGAAGGTGATCAGCTAAACATTCACACCTAACTGCAGCAGGGAAGAGCTCCTTGCCCCACCCCAGCTATTCCACAGATATATAAACCCATTTTTCCTACTTCCAACAGACCTTCTCAACCTCTGAGGATGCTTGCCATAGATGCAGGCGAAACGTCAGGAGAAATGCCACTAGAACATGGCTCTATAGCCCGAAAAAACCCACAAGAACCTAAAACCATTCAATTGGAGAGGGGTTCTAGAATAAAGCAAAGTATTGCCCTAGTAGCCCAACCATCCATTGGGCTGTTCGGAAAGCACAGCTTTCAGCAGACTGACAGCCATAACCAAGGTCACAACAATATCTGTTATAAAACTCCAGTATGTTGATGATAACGTAGTCTGAGCGTATTCAGAAGAAGACCTACAAGCCACTCTAAACACCTTTGCAGAAGCATACGAGAAGCCATCAACTCCGCTGGACTGGCCACATTGTCCAAATGCCCAATCCCTGTTTCCCAAAGCAGTTAATATACTGCCAACTAAAGAATGGGGAACATAATGTTGGTGGACAGGAAAAGAGATTGAAAGATGGCTTTAAAGCTAACCTTAAAAACTGTGGCATAGACACCGAGAACTGGGAAACCCTGGCCCTTGAGCACTCTAGCTGTAGAATTTGAAGAGGCATGAATGGAGGGCGAAAGGGAGAAACATACCAAGAGGAAGGCACGTCAAGCCAACCCTGACCAGGAAACCAATGCCCTCACTGCAGGAGAAGATGCAGGTCAAAAATAGGGCTCCACAACTACCTATGGACCCACCACCAAGACACTGCACTTGGAGGACCATCCTTCTCGGGCTACGAGGGATCGTCTAAAAAGTAATGCATTAATACAAAGTAAAGCAGAGACCAGTAGACATGCATGGCTAATCGATGGTAGTTTGTTGTTTTCGGCAACTGGAAATTCCTTTTGTAATGAATTTTTGCAAATCATTTTATTTGGCTAACCAGACCAAAATATAGGGCCATTTTCTATTTTAAAATCTGTATATATTTAAAGAGGGATTTCTCCTTCTTGGGTCTTGAAAGAGTCCTTTGTCCTGTGGTCTGGAGTTTTATCAGTGTGTACATACTTTCAAGCCTCCTGTCTGACCAACGGTGATCCTGTTAATTCTATAGGATCTTCTTAGACAAGTGATAGTCAAAGCTACCTTGTCTGTTTTCCAGCATAATGAAGCTCAACAGCTGGTGTGAAATTCCAAACTATTTGCAGCCTTTAGAGTTCATGTCTAGCTTATTAATATAAATTTAAGTTAACCTGCCTCAGGGGCTTTGGATGCAGATATCCCTATTTACTTTTAATGTGAATGTTTGCATCCATATCTCTTCCCCCTTCTTCGTTCTCTATAATAATGAAAAATATATGTGAAGAGGTGTCCCCTTAGGATTTGTTGTGTCAGATATGCTAACCTTAGTATTTTCTGTGTCTAATATAAACTGCCATTGACAGCAATGTTGTTTGAAAACCCTCAGCTTTATTTGGAAGGTGATTTAACTCTTCACCGTGGTTTTGCATACCCTCAACCCTACATGCTCTCAAAGGCAAGCATTATTGTTTTTCATACTGCTATGGGTTCTAATGTTGTAGCCAACTTTCTGGAAATGTCCCTCTTGCTGATTAATAAATAATGGTGATTAGTATATTTGTCGGGAAATATGCTAATGGTTGGTAGGGTGGAAAGTAGTAGGCGAAGATGAAGACTACACTACAGGTGGATTGATTCTAGCAGCCAAGCAATGGCCTTGAGTTTGCAAAACCTGAGCTGGTTAGTTGATGACTTTTGCTCTTGGTGGTATCTCATTATGTCCTATGCTTGCTTACTTACTTAGGTGATCCCTTGTTGTCTGAGGATGATGGTCCTCCAAATGTTGTTTCTTAGCGGTGGGTGCGTAGGTGGCTGTGGAGCTCTATTCTTGATCTTCATGTTCTCCTGTAGTGAGGACATCAGTTTTCAGGTGGAAGGTGGTCCTGGTCAGGGTTGGCTTGATGCGCCCTCCTCTTGCTGTGTTCCTCCTCCTCGCCCTCCATTCAAGCGTCTTTGAATTCTGCAACACTGCTGGTCACAGCTGACATCCAGCTAGAGTGCTCAAGGGCCAGGACCTCTCAATTCTCGGTGTCTATGCCACAGTTTTTAAGGTTGGCTTTAAGCCCATCTTTAAATCTCTTTTCCTGTCCACCAGCATTCCATTTCCCATTTTTGAGTATAGTAACTGCTTTGGGAGATGGTGTTCGGGCATTTGGACAAAATGGCCAGTCCAGCGGAGTTGATTGCATAGGATCATCGCTTCAATGCTTGTGGTCTTGTGCATCTTTCGGGGGTGCTTTGAATGCAATTTTCCTGCTTCTTGGCAGGGGGTTGGACTGGATGGCCCATGAGGTCTCTTCCAACTTTTACTTACTTACTTACTTATTTATTGTATTTGTATACCACTTTTCACAGTACACAGGCGACTCAACTATGATTCTATATATGTGGTTTTGCGTATGTAGAATCATAGAATCATAGAATCAAAGAGTTGGAAGAGACCTCATGGGCCATTGTGTTGTAATGTATTTTTTAATTCTTGGCTTTTTAAGTCTCTTCTGCTGTGTTTTTCAGTATTTTTATGAATGATGGTCACTCATTGTCCTAATAGGTGTATTGTGTCCAAATTTGGTGTCAATTCGTCCAGTATTTTTTGAGTTATGTTCATCCCACAAACGAACATTACATTTTTATTTATATAGATAGTGACCCTTTCATGGGTTTTCTTGACAGGATTCATTAAAAGCGGGCTTGCTTTTGCTTTCTTCCGAGGCTCAGCGAGTGTGACTTGTGTCTACGGTCACCCATTGCATTTAATTGTCTGAGTGCCTATTTGAACCCTGTTCTCCAAGGGCTGAAGCCACTACACCATGGATGGCGCCGAACCCGATAACTTTCCTGCTTTGGCAATCAGCAGGTCTACTGACTTGGGGCATGATCACCTTCTCCTGGCATAGAAGGATGCTTAATTCCGCTCACGTTCTGAGAAACAATATTTCACTCTTTCTCATTTTCCTAATTATCATGCAGATAAACAGTAGGGATCATGACATTAGGATAAGTAAGTGGCTTATGATTTTGCCTTGGAGAAACTGTCTTGCTGCTTCCCTCCCCCCTTGGGCGGCTCAGTAGTAATAAATGAGCAAGTTCAGAGTACTTTATGATAGATAGTTAATGGTGCTGTGACTGAGCCAACAGGCCTGTTTCTATAGCATCTGTCACAATTCATAGTCATTAGCATACCTTTAATGGTTTCTTTTCATAATAATTTCTACCAGGGCATTTAGAATACATCAAGAAAAAGAGAATTCCAAATGCGAGAAAATGTTCTTGCCCATGTATAATTTTTGAAGTGGGAGAATGTTTCTGTAGTACACATGCAGGGTGTTTGAATGCACTTTGGGCTATTAATTTATTTTCAACGCTTCTCTTAAAGTTGGTCTCCTTATTCCCCAAACGCCCCCAGGTCAGCTTTTCACCTCCAGCCAGCCATTGACAGCAAGCTTTTCCCAGCATTTGTTCACTCGTGTTAATATTTAGATCATAGAGTCACTTGAGTCATCTCAACAAAAGGAATAAAATATATATACAACACAACAGTGGTAAAGGATTTTTTTTCCTAATGTGTAAGTCTGAACCAGAAGGCTGCCAGCCATGTTTGCATAATGAAGTCAAGACTGTAAATATTAAAATGACAGCCAAAAACTATTGGTATTTTGGCACAGGAGAGGGAAGACTTCACTAGACTACTAATGGGGTGTTCTTTTAACAATAAGGAAGTATTTGACTAATGATGTTTTGCTATTGAATCTCCTTTCAGCCCCACTGCCTTTCCAGGCGTGTTTAGTGAGAAGGCTCCATAGGGTCTTCTCGATGGCTGCTTCATGATCTGGAACTGCCCTCCTTTTTCAGCAAAGACATTTTTTTTATTCCAACTGGCTTTTGAGAACTAAAAGTTGCCAAGGAAAGGTCTTTTAATTGTCATGTTTTTAAAACTGCTTTTGAATATTTTTAATTCTAAGTTTTCAGTTGAGTTATTCATTTAAAACTATTTGAAAGTCAATACGTTTTATATTGTACTACATTATATTACATTATATACCGTATATACTCAAATATAAGCCGAGTTTTTCAGCTGTTTTTTTAGGCTGAAAAAGCCCCCTTTGGCTTATACTCGAGTCAAAGTTATTTATCATGTTGCTCTGTTACTATTATTATTTTTATTACATTTATTATTTTACTCTGTTATTATCATTATTACATTTACATTATTTTATTCTATTCTTATTATTTGATTACATTTATTATTTTACTCTATTTAATATTATTACATTTATTATTTTACTTTATTTATTATTGTTATTGTCATATTTATTATTTTATTCGATTTATAATTATTATTACATTTATTTATTTTACTCTATTATTATTATTACATTTACATATTATTATTATATTTACATTATTTTATTCTATTCATATTATTTTATTACATTTATTATTTTACTCTATTATTATAAAATTTATTATTTTATTCTATTTATTATTACATTTATTATTTTACTTTATTTATTATTGTTATTTATTTATTTATTTCGGGTTTTTTTACCCTGCCCTTCTGACCCCGAAGGGGACTCAGGGCGGCTTACAAAAGCAAAGGCACAATTTGATGCCTGCATCACAGAACAATCAAAACACAAAATTACATCAAATTCACAGTTAACAACAATTCATGCATTATACCAATAAAATCAATAAAACCAATACAAACCCAATTCCTCCTCCTACATGGTCAGCGTTCACTATCTCATAGTTCTATTTTTCAATTCCACTTCGTCAATCCTGTTGATCTTACTCGTCTGATTGTCTTATTTAATTGCTAGATTGCCCAAAGGCCTGGTCCCATAACCACGTCTTCACCCTCCTCCTGAAGGAGAGGAGGGATGATGATGTCCTGATTTCCCCCGGGAGTGAGTTCCTCCGGTGAGGGGCCACCACTGAGAAAGCCCTGTTCCTCGTCCCCACCAGCCTCACTTGTGACAGTGGTGGGGTCGAGAGCAGGGCCTCCCCAGATGATCTCAAACTCCGGGGTGGGACGTAGAGGGAGATACGTTCGGACAGATACCCTGGACCGGAACCGTTACTATCACATTTATTATTTTATTCTATTTATAGGTTGTTGTAAGTTTTTTCGGGCTATATGTCCATGTTCTAGAGACATTCTCTCCTTCTGTTTATTCTATTTATAATTATTATTACATTTATTATTTTACTCTATTTTTATTATTATAGTTACATTATTTTACTCTATTATTTTTATTACATTATTATTATTATTATTATTATTACATTTATTATTTTACTCTCATACATATCAAAGATATTCTTCATACTAATATAGGCTTGGATTATTTTAGCCACACTTCTGAACTCATAACACTGAACAATTGTCAGGTTCGTGATACTTCTGTCTTCAGTAACCATTGAATCTTCAAGTTTAAAGTAGCTACAGGTACCATCTAGTGAAGTCCAACCCCCTGCCATGCAGGAATATAACACTAGAGCAGTTCTGAGAGATGTACTTACAAAGAAGGATCGTCCACCACCTGCAAAGCAGCCTGTTCCACTGTTGAGCAACTTTTTCACTCCAGAAGCTCTTCTTAATATTTAGGTGGACTCTCTTTTCTTGTAGTTTGAAATCATATGTTTGTGTTCTAATTTCTGAAGCATCAGAAAACAAGCTTGCTCCATCTTTTGCATGACATTTCTTCATACATTTTAAAATGGCTATCATGCCTCCCTTCAGTCTTTTCTTCTCCAAGCTAAACAGCCTATTCTCTGAGAGGACTTGATCTCCAGATCTTTGGCCATCTAGGTTGGGCTTTCTCTGGACAGGTTCTAGCTTGTCTGTATCTTCTTGAACTTGAATTAGGATGTCTAGCCTTCCTTGATTTCATTTTGGACTGGAGCATCTCCATTTCATTGAGTTGATGAGTATTATTTAACTCCTTCAACATTGGGTTGTTGTAGGTTTTTTGGTCTATGTGACCATATTCTAGAGGCATTCTCTCCTGACGTTTCGTCTTCATCTATGGCAAGCATCTTCAGAGGTAGTGAGGTCTGTTGGAACTAGGACAATGGGTTTATATATCTGTGGAATGACCAGGGTGGAACAAAGAACTCTTGTCTGTTGGAGCTAGGTGTGAATGTTTCAACTGACCACCTTGATTAGCATTTGATGGCCTGGCAGTTGTTTGGTGTGGCTTGTTGGTGCCTGGGGCAATCTTTTGTTGAGAGGTGATTAGATGTCCCTGATTGTTTCCTCTCTGTTGTTTTGCTATTGTAATTTTAGAGTTTTTTAATACTGGTAGCCAGATTTTGTTCATTTTCATGGTTTTCTCCTTTCTGTTGAAATTGTCCACTTGCTTGTGGATTTCAATGGCTTCTCTGTATAGTCTGACATGGTGGTTGTTTGAGTGGTCCAGTATTTCTGTGTTGTCAAATACTATGCTGTGTCCAGGTTGGTTCATCAGGTGCTCTGCTATGGCTGACTTCTCTGGTTGAAGTATTCTGCAGTGCCTTTCATGTTCCTTGATTCGTGTTTGGGCAAGGCTGCGTTTGGTGGTCCCTATGTAGACTTGTCTACAGCTGCGTGGTATACGGTAGACTCCTGCACAAATGAGAGACCATGAAAGCCTTCAACAATACATTCTTCAGCATTGTCCTGAGAAACCCTCATAACTAGCTTATAAAATGTACCCTTTTCACTGAGATGCACTCTCTAGATTTCTTCATTATTTGGTGTACAAGATCTGTGTTATGATGTTACTTTGTTTTGGTTCTTCTCCCCTATTCTCCTGTGTGTGTATATATATATATGTGTGTGTGTGCGTGTGTGTGTGTGTATCTATGTGCCTGTGTGTGCCTGGTGTTGGCTGCTGTGATTTCCGCAGGCTTCTTCTGTTGCTCTCCTTGTTTTCTGTATGACTAAAAAAGGTCACAGAAACCTATAGGACCTCCAGCTTGGCAGACGGAGTGCATAATGTATGGTTCACATAAATATCTGTTTCTCCCTTAGTGTTGAATTTTGTTTCGTCAATTGAAGCAACGGATTGCCCTTGTTGTAGTGGATTATGGCTGATATTTTGTTCACAAGTGCATACTTATCATCTCAAAGTGATGACTTGCTGTTGCAACTGTTCTCTGCTGGTGATGGAAGTTTTTAGCCTGGTTTGTCAAAGTTATGCATTTGCTGAAAGAGTCCATAAAGCAACTGTGAGAGATCTCTGCAGGGTACCAGTGTGGTACCTTAGAAAACAGCAGTTACAGCCTACTGCAAGCAATTTTCTCTTAACTTGCAGTTGATATAGAACAATTTAGAAAATTGATGCATCTGTCATAATTCTAAATGGGCAGGGTACATTGCCAAGTTTGGAACTAACACAGAGAAAACCCACAACTTTTGCTAATAGTGAGGAAAAGAAAATCCATTTTATGCTCCATTAAACTGTTACACATCATAAATAATTTATGCTCACCCTGCTCTATTCTGCAACATGGATGATAAACTAGTCATTTTCAGAGCTTTTTAATGAATGTAATAGTTTCCTTTATTCTCACTTTCTTAAAATAGGACTGTGTGATTCTTGAATTCCCCTGGTCATTGCATAATTGTGACAGGATTAAATGATGAGAGAGTGGATTTTACATATATACAAAGTAGTTGGCTGACTCCATGTTCGGTGTTGTTGGGTGCTTTTGTCAATAACTACAGTGAGAGCAACTTGGGAAGCCCTTTTGCATGATAAACTCAGCTGTTGCCTGCTGGCCTGGCAATTATTTTCTGAAGTATTGTCGAAGGCTTTCATGGCCGGAATCACAGGGTTGTTGTAGGTTTTTTCGGGCTATATGGCCATGTTCTAGAGGCATTCTCTCCTGACGTTTTCTGAAGTGTTTGTGTGGTTGTGGATGGTGATTTTAGAAATAGGACTAAGCATTAACAAATGTCACCTATGGCAGAGCACACTGTCCAATGTAATCCACATGATATTCCTTCTGCATCTGCTGTTCCATAAAAAGGGCAAAGTTGTGGAGGAGAAAATGGGAAGGACACAAGGTTGGGAAGCCTTAGTTGCCAGTCCACATTATCTTGTGGTTGTGTATTTGACTGGTCCAAGAAGGATTTCCCCAACTGATTAGGTAAATTAAAGTCAGTCAAGTATTTTTAAAAACATACACGAGGACAATCCTTAATTTTCTGAACTCAAATAATAGAATCCTAGAGTTGGAAGAGACCTTGTGGGCCATCTAGTCCAACCCCATGCCAAGAAGCAGGAAAATGGCATTCAAAGCACCCCTAACAGATGGCCATCCAGCCTCTGTTTAAAAGCCTCCAAAGAAGGAGCGTCCACCACAGTTTGGGACAGAGAGTTCCACTGCTGAACAGCTCTCACGGTTAGGAAGTTCTTCCTAATATTCAGGTGGAATCTCCTTTCCTGTAGTTTGAAGCCATTGTTCCATGTCCTGGTCGCCATGGCAGCAGAAAAGAAATCTGATCCCTCCTTCTCTCACATATTGACTTTCTCTCACATATTGATCCATAGCCCTCATCATGTGTCCTCTCAGCCTTCTCTTCTTCAGGCTAAACATGCCCAGCTCTTTAAGTCACTCTTCATAGGGCTTGTCCTCCAGACCCTTGATCATTCAGAGAGTTGTTGCTGTTATAGAGGCATTAACTTTTTTACTAAAGCAGATGTTAATTTTTTTACATTAATGAAATACATTCTTATTTTTCTTAAATTTAATAAATTAGTATTGTTATATATTTTAGCATGGTGCTTGAGCAATAAATGTAATTCATTCATTTCAGTGCTCTAATGTTTGTTGCTGAAGACCTGAAACACAATCGCTTAGACCTTTTGATTTTTGCTACTTATGACTATTTCAGTTCACTTCCCAAACTAATAAATGGAAGTGAAAAGGTTCACTTTTACAATATTAGAAAGTTTGATAGCATTTGTCCAGTGCTAAATGAGTAAGTCTAGTTTTAAACTAAGTGGATTTGTTGACCAGTATGCCAACCCTTTGAACATCTGAGGGGCATTTTACAGAAAGTGTCTCAAGATCTCTGTATCATGATTGGCACTGATGTATATAACGAAAATAAAATCCATGGATGGGGTAGATAGTTCCTTAAGGAGAAGGTAGAGCGCCCCTTTCAATTTTAGCTAAATCATAATCCTTCACACATTTAATATAATGATGGAGGGCCATCTTGGTCCTGAGTTTCAGGGACATCAGGGGATTGACTCTGGATCATCGGAGCACCCCTTTCCTACACTTTGGAGCCCTTGTTTGGTGTGTAAGGTTCTTGTGTTTCTTCAGAATTAGTGACATTGTGTAGCTTCTATTGCCATTGGTTTATTCATACAACATTTGGATTAGGATGGAATATTCTTCACTCTCCCCCCCAAAAAGTTGAACTGCTAAAAATATTACCCGATTTAGCACGTTTGGTTTAGATATTCCATTGAAACACATTCACAGTTTTATATATGGAAATTATTTTTAGAATATTTATAAGAGAATTGCATGTATTTCCATTATATTTAATTAAAAATGACTGTACCTGAAAGAAGAGAGTTCTTTTAAAGTTCAGATACCTAACGAGAGCTATAGCTGATATATCAACAATTTAACTTTCTTTTGCTGAGGCAAAACTGTAGTACCTTACAGCCTCACATTCATTCATTTTCTGCATTACTTATGACTTCCATTTCAAGGAGAGGAAAAAATGATTCAGTACACTAGTTGAACATTTTATTTCACTAAAAGATATGTGTGAGTCTGTGGGCACAGGCATCATTCTGCCTGGATTACTTGTACTTTTCTGAAACAACTCCATAAAGCAGCCGTTGTAGTCTATTGCCAGCAAGCTTAGCAGTGTGGTCATTTATTAGTTTGTTCTTCTGAGTGCCAGAGTTGTCAGGGCTTCTACCCTTAGGAATAAGTAGAACTTCATAATCTTCATTAAATCAAGCTAATGTGGTTGGCTATAGTTCAACAGTCGTAGTACCTATCGATACAAGGGGCGTTCATTAAAGATTTCCCCTGACCCACTTCTGTTTATCACAGGATGCTGAAACTGCACATGTGTAATGATATACGTCTCTACAGATTACGTGCCAATTTACAACTCAGAACTGATAATGGTCTTGATTTTACTACAGGGGCTGAAGTGGTGTGAGGTTTGATAATGGACTCAGTGGAATACAGAGCAGTCCTCAAGTTCCTTTACTTGAAAGGCTGCACATCAAAGGAGACATTCAATGAGATGAACGAGGTTTATGCTGATGATTCCCCATTATATGATGTAGGCAAGAGCTGGCACCGTCAATTCAAATGTGGTCAGACTTTGGTGGAAACAGCTCCAATTCCATAGTGACCCCACTCTGCTATTGATGAAAACACCATCTTGCATGTGGAGGTCACCATTTTGGAAAATCACTGCACAACCTTTCACCACTTAACCCAAAATATCAAGATTACTCTGACATCCGTGGAAAAAATCATCCAAAACCATTTTCACAGACATAAGGTATCCACTCACTGGGTCCCCCAGCTGTTCACACCTTTCCAGAAGCAGGAACGAGTCCAATGCTCTCAGGTTCTGAGAGCATTGGATGAAATTTGGATCCATAGGATGAAATTTGGGTCCATCACTGTGATTCTAAGACTAAAGGCCAGTCGATGCAGTGGAAGCACCATGACTCACCACCTCCAAAGAAGGAACATGCGTATTACATGCGAGGTCATGCTCACATTATTTTGGGACCACCACAGAGTAGGATTGATGGCTTTCCTAGCAAAGGATATCATGATCACTGGGGCATATTATGCTTCACTGCTGCAGAAATTGTGGTAAGCCATTCCAACCAAGAGACGTGGCATGTTCACCAAAGAGATGTGACATGCTCACTGCCTTCTGCAAGTCTGTGCACCAGTTTACAACTCACATGTTGCCCAAATGGAAGCATGCTTCAGTGGCTTTGAAATTCTTCCACATCCCCCTTATTCACCTGTCTTCACACCATTGGACTTCCACTTCTTTCCAACAATGAAGTTATTTTTGAAGGGCAAGAATTGTTCAGATGATGAGACTCTGATTTCTGAAGTCACAACATGGCTTTTGGAGCAACCTGTCGACTTCTACAAGCGAGGTGCTTTAAAAGATGGGAGACGTGTGTGTCCCTAGGTGGCACTTATGCAGAGAAGGACTAATGACTGTGCCAAGTTTCATTGCTCTCAGTCCACAGGGAGTGGGTCAGAGCAAATCTTAAATACCTGGTGTGGAAAATTTCCCCATGTCTCTAGTTTTCTTTTTACAAAACAATAGTATCGGAATTAGAAAATTAGATCATCCATTGGGCTTTCTTATAGTTTCCCTTTCCTATGTAGTTTATCCATGTGTTGGTTCTCCTGGTTCATTATTTTGCAAATTTCCCATGTGATGGAGTGTCACTTTGGCTTACCTTGCTAAAACATATTCCCAATAGTTTCTGTAAAGCATACCTCACTATAAAAGAGTATTTTGGATTTCAACACACATTTTTGTGTTCCTGCAGTATTTGGGAGCAAGTCTCCACCAGAGGCAAGTCACTGATTATGGGTGGTATTTGTCTCATTTACACTCTGCATTGAAAGGCGCACAATGCTTGAATTATCTTTTAGCGGTATATATACTGCGAGCAAGTGCCTTTTGGTCATAAAGATAAATGGAGAATTCCTTGAGCTCTCCCCCTTTTCTAAATTATGCTGTAGGAAGGTGTTGGGATGATTTGGAAGTCTAATTAAATACCTGATACCGCTCTCACTACAACTGTTAGCATTTTTATGAAAAGCAAATAATGTGTTTGTAAGCGTTAAAATAATGGAATATGGCTAACGGGTAGCTGACTACACCAGATCTGTGACTCGGAGATAAGGGATATATTTGCCAGCGAATGCTTATGTGTCAGTTCTGTTAATGCTGTTATGTTTATGCATATATCAAGGAGTGAATATACTTTGAGTTAATGTCTTTGAGGGCGGGAAGTGGCGTCTCTGCCTTTCTCTGTCATACCTTCAAGGTGTTGAACGATGTAAGCTTTCTGCCACCACTACCAAAGAAGATTCTTTATTAATTTGTGTCTTGGTCCAGCAATCTTTTCTGATTTGTGTAGGAATAGGACTTACTTGAAACAGATATTCCAGGTGCAGGAATGCAGAATGACTCTCTAGTTGGGCAGATTTTCAGCTGCTGCAAGGTTATGGTGATACTTGGTCAAACAAATATAATGGGTCTGCTGTATGGACGTATAGTCTTGCTTGTGAATGTGTTTGTGCTTTCGAGTCACTTGATGAGTTGTGACAATCTCATGCATTTTGTAGGGTTTTCTGAGAAAAGGAATACTTCGGTAGTTTTACCAGTTCCCTCCTCTGATGTAGTCTATTTACAAACTTAAGTAAATGGTAAAGGTTTTCCCTTGACATTAAGTCCAGTCGTGTCCTACTCTGGGGGTTGACGCGCATCTCCATTTCTACTTAGGTCATAGTAATGTGTGACTTGACCTTCGTTCTTCAGAAGGGCTGGACTGTTCTTTTAAAAGTTGATTAGCATTGCTAAAAACATTGTTTGTTTGTTGTGTTTCTGATATTATGACTTGGTACAGCAGTAATTTGAACAATTCAATCCTGAGCATGTGTCCTCAGTTGTTTTTCCTGCTTAGCACTTAATAACTGTATTACTTAGATGTTGAAAACTTCACGTCTCAAGCTATTTTGCTTTTTGTGCTGCGTGGTGCAACATTGCTGGAGTATCACCACATTGTTCTTAGTTCAGAACCAGTCGTGTAGATTGGCACAGCTGATATATGGAGTTTAGTTACTCTTCTTGCGCAAGCTATTCTTGGGTGCCTTTTAGTAATTCCTGACTTCTGACAAAGGTAAACATTTCATGCAACTTCCTTGGCAATATTTGATGGTTTTGCCTTTACCTTCCTTTGAGATCGAGAGTATCTCACTTTCCCAAGGTTTGCATGGCTGAGTGGAGACTCCAATCCTTATCCCCACAGACCTAGTCCAACTCTCAAAAGGAGAATACGACACAGGGTCTCTAGGACAGTTCAAACGTGGCTGTGTTGTTCCAGGAAATTCTTACTTCCATTTTCTAGGAATGTTGGGTAGAAGTTATTTTTCATGACCACGTGTGTGATTCTCAAGCACTATTTTAACTATGTTGTGCCTCGCCCCGAGCCACAAGGAGAGGAAGATAATAAATAAAAATGTGTTGTTGTTGTTGTTGTTGTTGTTGTTGTTATTATTATTATTATGATTATATTATAAAATAATAATAGTAAAAACAGATGTTTGAGGTTAATAAGGGCCTCCTGGCGGCACAGCGGGTTAAACCGCTGAGCTGCCAAACTTGCTGACTGAAAGGTTGGCAGTTCAAATCCAGGGAGCGGCGTGAGCTTCCGCTGTTAGGCCTAGCTTGGGCCAACCTAGCAGTTCGAAAACATGCAAATGTGAGTAGACCAATAAGTATCGCTTCTGTGGGACAGTATTTATTTATTTATTTATTTGCTTCATTTGTATACCGCCATTCTCAGTCCTAAGGCGACTCATAGCGGTTTACAACAAGCAAAAACAAGGCGAACAATCAAGGCAAAAATTCAATGCGGCATCAACAAGGTACTTAAAAACAGTTAACACAGAAACAAATTAAACAATTTAACAGTAATAAACATTCAGTGGCGTCTCATAACTAGAATCATGATCCAAACTCGTCAGTCGTAGTTCCATTTCCTAAAATTCATTGCAGTGCTTATTCAAACGCCTGTTCAAATAACCAGGTTTTCACTTTCCTCCGGAGTACCATCAATGAGGGGGGCAATCTGATGTCCGTGGGAAGGACGTTCCACAGCCGAGGGGCCACCACCGAGAAAGCCCTGTTTCTCGTCCCTGCCAGCCACGCCTGTGTTGCAGGCGGGATCGAGAGCAGGGCCTCCCCGGAAGATCTCAAAGTCCTAGTGGGTTTGTAGGTGGAGATGCGATCGGATAGGTAACTTGGGCCAGAACCGGTTAGGGCTTTATAGGCCAAAGCCAGCACTTTGAATTGGGACTGGTAGCAAATTGGTAGCCAATGGAGCTGGCGCAACAGAGGGGTTGTATGCTCCCTGTGTGCCGCCCCTGTTAGTAACAACACTCCATGCAGTCATGCCATCCACATGACCTTGGGGATGTCTTGGGCTTAGAAATGGAGATGAGCACCACCACCCCCCCCCCCCCCCCAGAGTCAGACTCGACTTGATTTAATGTCAAGGGGAAACCTTTATCTTTACCTTGAAGTTAATATTCCCAGTCCAATGGCAAAGGAAGATCTCTGAACTGGAAGGGGCAGATCCGATAGTGATATGAAAAAACAAGATACTTGCAATGTCTGATATTTTCAAGTCCTAAAACTCTTGAAAATGTACAGCTTTAACAGAAACAGGTCTAACCATTTTTTTAGAGAGGCTCAACACAGTTGAACACCTCACCTGATTTTCTTCCTTCATGGGCATTCCAAGTTCAATTTTAAGGATATATGGCTGACAGGGAGTGCAGTCGAAACTGTACATCTGCCAGCAAAGTACTTTGACAGGAAAATGTCCTCTGACATATTACAGATCATTTTTGTTATGTGGGACTCTGTAGAACTAGCAACTGTTGTATTAAATCTTAATCAATAACAATGCTTTGTTAATTGCTGGAGCGGGTTTATAGATTGGGTAAATTGCTGTTTGTAAATGTTGGATTATATTAACCAAAGCAGCTAATTACCAGCAACTGAATAAACATAAGGTTTGCTAAAAGCTCCCATCCATAGCTAGAAGCAGTCACTGCTGCATGATATTACAGTTATTGCTCTAAATAAGGTAATGACATTACACGTACATCTGTAATACAGGCCAATTCCTTCTAAAATGCATGTTAGTGTTATTACTTTATTGAGAGCCTGTGGAATATGATTTATTTAATGTGCTTCAGTCCCCATGATGTTAAGATATAATTGAGATGAGGGGCATGGGGGGAAACGGCACATGGTCTGTGGTACTTGAATCGTAAATTAAAGTGCTTGTAATTTTAAAAGCACTTAAGGGGACTGTGAAATGTATATGGTGCAAGTTTAGGAGTAGAAAAGGTTAAAGGGACAATTTTGTGGTAACTAACTTTGTTATGGAGAGCACTGTGAGAATGAATAGACGTTCCCCCCAAAAACCCCACACTGTTTAAGATAACATAAAATGCTCACATCTTTATACAGTAGGTGCATCCATATGGCACAATAGGCTTGTGTAGCATGAGAAGCCTTATTATTGTGGATCCACATGACATCAACTCTTTCTGTGGTTTGCTGTGAGTTTTCCGGGCTGTACGGCCAGGTTTTAGAAGCATTCTCTCCTGACATTTCACCCACATCTATGGTGGGCATCCTCAGAGGTTGTGAAGTCTGTGGGAGACTAGGCAAGTGGAGTTTATATATCTGTGGAATGATGTCCAGGGTGGGAGAAAGAACTCTTGTCTGCTTGAGGTAAGTGTGAATGTTGCAATTGGCCACCTTGATTAGCATTTAATGGCCTAGTAGCTTCAAAGCCTGGAACATGGCCATACAGCCTGGAAAACTCACAGCAGCCCAGTGATTTTGGCTATGAAAACCTTCAGCAACATAACTCTTTCTCTGTTTATCACAGGAGGGCCTTAATAAACCCTAGTTACGTCTAGTTCTTGTTGAGATAGTAACAAACCTGAGATGTGACCACTGCCTGGTCCAGATGTCCTGCTAATTACGTACCACAAACCATGGACCAGTTTTTCAATTTGCATTGCAAGCACTAGAATTTCAGCCATGGTAGTCCAGCCAATAGCTCAAATAGCTGATATCTATCTAGGCAGAAGTCTCCTTCAAAATTCATCGCACACATGTTTTATTGATAATTTGTTCTTTTGTTTTCCTATTCCATAGTTGGACTTGCCTAGGTGATGCTCCTGCCTAGTTCTGCCCAGCAAACAGGTGGCAATGGGCCATACATAAGCCCAACAGTGCACATTCGATGTGTGTTTACTATAGTAGAGTTTCGCTTATCCAACATAAATGGGCCGGCAGAACGTCGGATAAACAAAAATGTCAGATAATACGGAGTCTCCTACTGTTACCCCTCCGATGCGGCGCTAGACACCTAGAATTCTAACAACAGGGACTTAGTGGGTTACGGCACGGCAATGCCTTAGGGCTAGAGCGGCCCAGCAGGAAGTGCCCGGATGCAGAAGTGGAGCAAGGAAATCATAGAGGGAAGGAGGGAGGACACTTCTGCTTCTGGTCCTGTCTCTTTCCCCCTTTTCCTCCCTCCTCGTCGTCTTTCACTTATTGGGAATGGAGAGAGTAAGTTGGGGAGCACTCCTTTAATTGAAGGGGAAATGCTGGAGGAAAAGGGGGCATTGGATAAGAGTGTCAAATAAGATGAAGTCACAGGTCTGCAGCTTGGGTGTCCTCCTAGACTCTTCGCTAACGCTTGAAGCGCAGGTGTCGGCAGTGGCTGGGAGGGCCTTCGCACAATTGAACCTTGTGCGCCAGCTGCGACCGTACCTCGTGAAGTCTGATCTGGCTGTGGTGGTCCACGCCTTAGTTACCTCCAGATTGGACTATTGCAATGCACTCTATGTGGGGCTGTCCTTGAAGACGACCCAGAAATTTCAGTTGGTCCAACAGGCGGCAGCCAGATTACGAACAGGAGCGAATTACAGGGAGCGGTCAACACCCTGTTCAAGGAGCTCCGTTGGCTACCATTCATTTTCTGGTCCTAAATCAACATGCAGGTTCTTACCTACAAAGCCCTGAACGGTTTGGGACCTGCCTACCTGCGTGATCGCATTTCTGTTTATGAACCTACACGATCTCTTCGATCTTCCTGAGAGACCCTTCTCTCGCTCCTGCCCTCATCGCAAACGTGACTTGTGGGGATGGGGGAGAGGGCCTTCTCTGTGGTGGCCCCCGACTCTGGAACTCACTCCCCAGAGTTATTAGACAAGCCCCTACCCTGGCAATCTTCAGGAAGAGCTTGAAAACTCAGCTGTTTCAGTGTGCCTTCAATGGATAAATGAACAATAACACCCTGACATGACCTACCTCTGTAAAATGGCCCTTGGTAGTACTTTATTTTCCTGCTAGTGCAATCACACCCTACTCTACCTCTTGGATCCCCTCTCTAGACACATTACATTGCTGTCCCACCAGTGTTTTTAATTTTTTTAATCCATTCAAATCGGCCTGCCCAATGTGATCAATTTCTATGTTTTAAATGTGTGATTTCATATTGTTGATGCATCTTTTACATTTTATTTTATTTTATATTTTATTTTGCTGTGTTCTGTTGTATATTGCTTACTGTATTGCAGGGCTTGGTCCCATGTAAGCCGCCCCAAGTCCCCTTGGGGAGATGGTGGCGGGGTATACATAAAGTTTATTATTATTATTGACACAAAAGCACAGTATGTCACAGCAAACAAGATCTATATGCTGGATTTCGTATCACAAAATCACAAGTCGAACACTTCCCAAGCATCTAGGACTGCATGATGTATTTTTGAATGATGTGCGCAGATCCAAGTAAGGTGGTCTTTTGCAGTTGGCAAGTTGTGATTTTGTCAATGTTTATTGTTCCCAAATGCTGGCTGAGATCTTTTGGCATGGCACCCAGTGTGCCAATGACCACTGGGACCACCTGGACTGGTTTATGCCAGAGCCTATTGTTGTTGTTGTTGTTGGATAAGCAAGACTCCACTGTATTTGAATATAAAGTTTTGCATTGAATAGTGTGCTGGGAGTTGTATTGGTAGCAAGCAAGACAAGGGCCTTACCTAAAAGCCTTTAAATGTAAAAAGCTGCAGCAGAAGAAGAGGGATGGATAACCGAGAATGAAAGATTCAACAAAGTCCTGGAGAGTTAATCATGTCAGGCAGTAAGAGCTCTTCAAAATTGAAGGCTGAAATCTCAGCTCTGGTACCCCTCTGGAGATTCTGAGAATTGAATTCTGGTTACAAAGCTGTTGTCCCTTCTCTTTTGTAAAAATGTGGGAGGATAGTCAGTTATCTGCTAAGCAAGGCTGAGTTAACCGCTTGTGATATTTTCCAGCAAAACTAGCCTTACTTTTCATCTGGAATAAAATTTGAGACTTTGAAGGTCCCAGATGCAGTAGCATTTGGTGTCATCCCACTATTATTTTACACAATTATTCCCATCTTCCTTTTCCTTTCCAGATCCCTGCTTCTGGCATCTGTGCTGTAAGATTTGGATGTTTTGATAAATAAAATGTTCAAAGACCCAAATCTATCCAAATGTTCGTTCCTTGGAATCAGCAAGACTTCTCGGTTCTCGACTTTGCTTGGATCTTTCCCTTTATAATTAAAGGTTGCTGCAGCTTTGTGATGTGGCCTATTGGATTCTGAGTGCTGAATTTAGGTTTCCCTGGAGCTTGTCGCATTCATTACCCCAAGCGTTGGCTTCAACACTGTGAAAATGGATGTGAGGCACAGCCAGCAGTCACTGAGGGGAATGCCTTTCAAAGTAGCATTTAGGAAATTCACCATTGTTGACTTTGCGAGAGTGGAAATGATGGGACTCCACTTAGTTTAATTACTTGGTAAACAGTAGCTAGCAAATGAGTGAAACCATAGGGCTTTCGCAGAAGTGGCTGCTGTGACAATGGCGGAAATACTCACAATTTCTTGACAATGCCTGCCAAAGCATTTCGCCCAACCAGGAGGATTCATTTGCAGTAAACAGCAGCTCTGTGTCCTTTGTTCTAGGACTCGAATTTTCCCTTTGCTATTAGTGCATGTTTATGTAGTACCCACATATTATATGCTAAGACACCAGCAGGAGTTTAGCAGTCCTGCTGAACAATGTGAATTTGTCCATGTGCATTTTGTGTTCTGAACCATTTTAGTAATGATTGAAGACTCTTGTGCTTGTCCTTTTGAATAGTTGGTTCAAAGGTGTATAGCACGGGCTGCGTTCTCCTGATCACTTAGCAAATGTGCATTATTTTATCCCAGTTACAATGCCTTGCAGCCATTGTCAACAGTCCCTCTGCGGCATTTAAATTTTTTGTTGTGTTACAACCTGGAATTGAAATGGATGTAATTAGCACTGCTGCCACTTGAGAGACACACAATTACAGAACATGGCAAAAGAGTAAAATATTTATATTGTGGCATCAACATTTACATACATAACTGTAAACTGCCACATGTTGGTTGTGTATCCAATCACTTTGTTTGTTGGGACACACCTGATTAAGCCATGGTGCAACTCAGTGCCTCCAGAAGTCACGTAAGTCATTGCATATAATCTTTCTGTATTCAGAGATTCCAAATGAAAACACATCTATTCTGACTAGAGCAGGTGTTGTGACATTTTCAGTATAGTTTAAGGAGTTGGATGAGGAGAAAGGATACTGTCCAGAACAGGTGTTCAGTTGCAATTAAACTGGACTCTTCTGGTTGGAAAATGCTGACCAGAACCTGCAAAGGTAGCATCAAGACATAAAGCTTGGGAGGCAGATGGTGTAATTTCTCAAGCTATTATCCTTTCGAAGCAAACTGATGAGCAACCTGTATATTTCATTTTGTTGTTTTGAATATGGGATGGCTGCCAGTTTTCCAAAATGCTTGGGACCAGAAATATTTTGGATTTCATATTTTTGTCGAATTTGGCATATTTGCATATACATGATGAGATATGTTGGAGAAGGGAGATATACATTTTGGATGGGGTGGACTGTTTCCTCTTACCAACCCTTGTTTGTTTCCCTAGTACATGTTGTTGGTTTTATATTGTTTTTATGCCCTTGTTATAGCACATGTCCTTGAAGAGCTGTAGAAGAACAGTTGGAGATGGGAATGTTAGCATTAGTTATTATCTAATTCTGGATTCTGTTTTGTTATCATGGACCCTTCGCAGCTGTTACTTTTTGTGATTGCAGCTTTGCAGCTATTCTTTGAAAGTGGGGAATGGATTCTTCCTGACTAGTTTCAAGACATTATGGGTTGATTTGAACACTGAGATGACATCACAGCACTATGGAATCAGTTGGATTTGATTGGAAGCTTCCTGGCCTCATTGAATAATTGATCATTTTTTCTTCTGGGTTGTAGGTTTTTCGGGCTATATGGGCATGTTCGCCTGCATCTATGGCAAACATCCTCAGAGGTTGTGAGGTCTTCTGTTTTTCTTCTGTTTTGTAGTTCATTCTGATATGTTGTCACTTGGGTCTGCTCAGCTCTCGCCATTTCAAGAGAATGTATGTTGATGTGGGTATGTGATGGTTCAGCTGGTACTTTTTGTGCTGGAAAAGAATTCACCTTTCCAAGGAACAGGTTTGCGATGCAAATGGCTGCAACTGTTCATAGTAATTTTTGGACACACTGCACAAAGATGAAACTCAGGAGAGATACCTGTTAGAAGAGAGGCCCAACAATAATCCTTTCTAATTTTCGGCTTGAAAAAGGGACTCCTTCATGAATGAGCTTTCATCAGATCAGTTTAGATAGTTGAGATCATGGTGTGGTTGAGTCAAAGGGCACCTGCATCAAAGACGCATGAGTGAGAGCAAAGCCCAGACTTCACAGAGATGCACCACTTTTCTTTTTCTGACTTGAAACTGTGCTTACTGAAAGAGAAAGAAGCAACAGCTCAAACTTCACAAACTGCATGACTGGATGCAGTGGTCTGCTGTGTCATAAAATCTCATGGCGGAGGATTTCAGAAGGGTTAGCTACATCTATATCCTGTGATCCTTTATGTAAGGCACTTCAGAGGTCTCCCCAAGGCTGAGAAAATCTACTCAGGTATATTCAAAATGTTGGCTGTGGCAACATAGATATAGATTGCTTTACCAATTTCTTGATCTGAGTTTACGTCAAGAGGTATGCCAACATCTGAAGCTGTAGGTACTTCTGAGACCCTGATTGCTAGGTTTATATCATGGAATCAGTCTATTTTATCAGAGCCAGAGTTTTCAATTCACATGAGCTTTAGGCTAAGAGTCCTCTTTGGGCTCATGTTTCAAGAGACTTGATCATGGCTTGGTAGATAAGAAGTTGAAGTCCTTCTCTTTGTTAACTGAGTCGCTATGTAAATGATGTGCCATAAGTTCAGCCAGTCTGATCATTTTCGTTCTTTCAAGACTAAAATTCCATTTTTGCTCCTCTGTGTTTGAAAAACCATCTCATATTCCGCTAAAGAGCAGCAGGTCTTCTTTTGAAACCTGTGGAGGCTTTCTCCCATTTCTATTGTTCTCCATCTTCCACCTCCTCCCATCTCCTATTGTCAAGGCGTTTTCCCTCTTTCAGCTGACCCATAAAGTCAGAACTCCTTGGTATTGAGAACCCAAGAAATGCTCTAATTGGCAGCAATATAACCTGGCAGCAGCAGGTTGTCTCTTCAGGTTTATAATTGGAATCAAAGGGTCTTATGAAATTGTTGCTTGCATTTGATTGATGGCAGCACTTTGTTTATCTGCAGAGGCCGGAGTGTTTTTTACACAATGCAGACACCTAGCACGAGCCAGAGTGTCTTGTGAAATGACCTCCTTAAGCAATTAAGTGAATAGTGCATTAAGGTCCTTTCTTGTGTTTTTCTTTTAAAGTACACTTTTCTTATCTTCTGAAATCATTTTTATTCCTAGAAAGCTGCTTTTAATACCTTCTGCACAATAGGAATCTTGTTGTAAAAACAAGTAAATACTTTAAAATAATAAGGTAGCTCTTTTTAACTGTGTCAGTTTGATCATGGAAGACAAAGATATAAAACTGGGTTGTTGTAAGTTTTTCGGGCCTCATGGCCATGTTCCAGAGGCATTCTCTCCTGACGTTTTGCCTGCATCTATGGCAGGCATCCTCAGAGGTTGTGAGGTCTTTGACAAAACATAGATATAAAATCTGGGTGTGCTATATGAGAAGAAAAAAGGAGATTCTAGCAAGTGAACTAGCTTGTTAAAGGCCAGGTTGCAGATATAGGGTTTCTTCTATTGAATTTAAGGGCTGTTCCTGATGTTGAATTAGAGTATAACTTTGCATGCTACATCATGTTTCTCAGATATTCACTTAAAAATGCCACTGTCCTTCCAAATATCACAAAGTTAGAGTTTTTAAACAATTCTTGATTTACTTTCCAAGGCACTCACTTGATGATGCTCAATTGAGATACACTAGCATGTCTCTTAGACTAATTTTTCTCAGATACCTGGATCTAGGAGACCAACAATTTCCTACTCAGTTTGCCAGGACTGGCATTATATTGTCTACAATTATTTCTTGCTTCCCTGGAAACTCATTGTGAACTGGCAGCATCGGTGCTAGGGTCTGCAACTTTGAATTGCATTGTCCTTGACTATGCTACAGGCATCAGAGGTGTAGTTTGTATAGGGAACTGTCCATGATATCACTCAGATGTAGAGCTCTCATGGTCCGAAAATATTCCCCATGGGAAAAGCAGTCAGATTCAAAGTGCACTGTGAAGCGAGGGAGTAAATTTCGCCGTATGAATTACCCTTTGGTTCTATTGTTTAAATTACCCTTTTTCAGGTGTGTGCAAGACGGAGCTGAGGGGGAAGCAGGGCATTCTCCTGATACATTTAAGGAAGATGGTGCCTCACATTGAGAATTGTGGCTTTAAATTATCCCCTGAATGAGCCCCAAGCGTCATATTTTATTTAAAAGCATCTGTAAGTGCAAATGTAAGAGCTAAGTGTAGCAAAAAGCCTAGCACTTCTCTGGTCATTCATTTAACTATCTATTTGAAGAAATCACTTCATACTTCAGTATAAAGTGGGTTCTTCAAGGTTGTTCTAAGGGAAGGCGTTTGGGTCCAGGCAGCAATGACACTTGATGCTTTTTGTACTCTTCTCTGGAAGAAAGAAAGGCCTTGAGGATATTGGCCAAATGGCAAGTCAGTACTGCATATGGTAACTCCGGTGGGCATTGCTTTGGTAATGATGAAGTTGAAGCTGATTATTGTGTGTTACTCTTTCACTTCCTGTTGCACTAGAGTTCCTCCGTTCTTGCAGAGAAGGCCTGTTTTCCCATGGACAGTTGAACAGGTTGCCTTACAGCAGTGGTTCTCAATTTTTGTAATGCCGTGACCCCTTAATACAGTTCCTCATGTTATGGTGACCCTCAACCATAAAATTATTTTCGTTGCTACTTCATAACTGTCATTTTGCTGTTGTTATGAATCATCATGTAAATATCTGAAATACAGGATGTACTTTCATTGGTTCAAATACCCAACACACCCAAGTTTGAATATGGGTGGGGCTGGGGGGATATTGATTTTGTTATTTGGGAGTTGTAGGTGCTAGAATTTACAGTTAACCGACAATCAAAGAGCATTCCTGATGGGCAGGAATTGACGGAACGGAATGGACTTATGGAACTCTGAACACTGAGCATGAGATTAGTTTTCTATTGTGTTATGTACTGATGATTTTAACCTGTTAACTGTTTAATTGCTTTTATGTAGGTATGTATATTTGACATAGGCATCGAATTGTGCCTTCTTTTGTAAGCTGCCCTGAGTCCCCCCTCGGGGGTGAGAAGGGCGGGGTAGAAGTAACTGAAATAATAAATAATTCCAAACTCCACCAATGCTGGAATTGAACCAAACTTTGCACACAGAACTCCCATGACCAACAGAAAATATTGGAAGGGTTTGGTGGGAGTTGATCTTGAGTTTTGAAGTTGTAGTTCGCCTCCATCCAGAGAGCACCATGGACTCAACCAATGATGGATCTGGACCAAACTTGGCACAGATACTCAGTATGTCCAAATGCGAACACTGGTGGAGTTTTAAGGAAATAGACCTCAACATTTGGGAGTTGTAGTTGCTGGGATTTATAGTTCACCTACAATCAAAGAACCCCTAGAATTCCACCAGCAAGAGAATTGGGCCAAACTTCCCAAACAGACCCCCCATGACCAACAGAAAATACTGTGTTTTCTTATGGTCTTTGGTGATCCCTCTGACACCCCCTTGCAACCCCCCCTCCCTGGGTTCCCGACCCCCAGGTTGAGAAATGCTGCCGTGCAGGGATAATCGAGGTACCTTTCAGAGACAGGCAGAAATGACAAAAGTTTGTAGGTCGCTAGTAAAACTGCAAAAGCAGGAAGCCAGTCGAATGCAAAATATATTTGCAGAACCCTGGACAGCTCCCTGCCAGACAACTTTCAGAACAGAATGCTCTTTCCATAGCATTCCAAGCCAATCTTGGCTCTTCAGTAGAGTCCTTTATGGTGGTCTGTGTTTGAGAAGTAGATTTATTGGCTGGAAATTGTGAGTCTATGTGGAATCTCGGGTGGTTGGTGAAATAGGTTATTGGATTGCTTTTCTGTTGCTTTGGTTATTTGAGCTGCTATTTTGGTGTTCTCAAAGGTGATACATCTAAGGGAGATGAGATGACAAGAAGCAACCTGTCAAATTCTTTGATTCCATCCCATCAGTTTTGTGACCTAGGGCCAAGGATGTCAGTTGAGGACTGGGTTACTGGCTGGGGCACTAAAAGGGCGTCTCTTAACTTTTCTCTCATTTCCTTTCAGTTTCTGTCTCTTTTTCTGGGACAGTATGTTGTCGAAAACACTGTTCAAGCTTGGAAACTTTCCCATTTATTTTCAGGGAGGGATAGATTGTGATGAACCTGATGAAGAAGACCCTAGATTCTAACCTTATAACTTAATGAGATGCAGAATCCCAAAATGCAATTCCTAATACTTTTTTTTTTAAAGGCAATAGAGTGCTGCAGGATTCCATCCTGGGCCCGGTCCTATTCAACATCTTTATTAATGACTTAGATGAAGGGTTAGAAGGCAGGATCATCAAGTTTGCAGACGACACCAAATTGGGAGGGATAGCCAATACTCCAGAGGACAGGAGCAGGATTCAAAACGATCTTGACAGATTAGAGAGATGAAAGGCCAAAACTAACAAAATGAAGTTCAACAGTGACAAATGCAAGATACTCCACTTAGACAGAAAAAACAAAATGCGAAGATACAGAATGGGGGACAATGCCTGGCTTGAGAGCAGTACGTGTGAAAAAGATCTTTGAGTCCTTGTGGACAACAAGTTAAACATGAGCCAACAATGTGATGTGGCGGCAAAAAAGCCAATGGGATTTTGGCCTGCATCAATAGGAGCATAGTGTCTAGATCTAGGGAAGTCATGCCCCCCATGCTCTATTCCGCTTTGGTTAGACCACACCTGGAATATTGTGTCCAATTCTGGGCACCACAATTCAAGAGAGATATTGACAAGCTGGAATGTGTCCAGAGGAGGGTGACTCAAATGATCAAGGGTCTGGAGAACAAGCCTTATGAGGAGCAGCTTAAGGAGCTGAAGAAGAGAAGGCTGAGAGGAGATATGATAGCCATGTATAAATATGTGAGAGGAAGCCACAGGGAGGGGGGAGCAAGCTTGTTTTCTGCTTCCCTGGAGACTAGAATGCAGAACAATGGCTTCAAACTACAAGAGAGGAGATTCCATCTGAACATGAGGAAGAACTTCCTGACTGTGAGAGCCATTCAGCAGTGGAACTCTCTGCCCCGGAGTGTGGTGGAGGCTCCTTCTTTGGAAGCTTTTAAACAGAGGCTGGATGGCCATCTGTCGGGGGTGATTTGAATGCAATATTCCTGTTTCTTGGCAGGGGATTGGACTGGATGGCCCATGAGGTCTCTTCCAACTCTTTGATTCTATGATTCTAGAGGATTCTCCTCTTGCACCTGTGCAAATGCACACCTGCTCATGCATGCATACCGCTATGTATCTCCCACACACCCTGCTTTCTTTTTGGCCTCCCTCTAGACATATCTGTTTCAGGGAAAGTGCAGCCTTGCTTTCATCCATTATAAATGATTTTCATTTGAACATGTCATTTTGCTTTTCTGTTACAATGGAGATCAAAGTGACACCAGTTCACCGCCGGTGTTCGGCAGCTCTTTGTGGTCCTGGACCTTCAAGTAATAGGATCCAGTTTAATTTGTTGCCGTCTTAGATCTCTCCGAAGGCATGTGGAGTGCTTGCTTTTGTGATGGATTTCTGTTATTTATAAATAAAAAATAGATAGGAGTTTTATGTCTTCAGGCTCTGTGACAATGGCCTATTGATACAGGCCTAGCTATAGAATGGTGACATTGAAAGAGTTTGAATCTATTTTAAATGGAACCATGCATTTGAAAAGCCATTCGTGAAGGTAAAATGAGAATTCCAAGACATCCATTTACTGGATAAGCTATGGCATTTTTCTCAAGTAGGTGTCAGTATAATTTCTTTAGCAGGAAAAATGTTAAATCTTGTTTTATCAAGTTATAATCCATGCTCTCTGAAAGCATGGCAAATACAATTTAGTGAGAACCAGCTTTTTGGAGGAAAAAACATTCTTCCTTTCTCCCTTATATTTCACTGATCTACTCAATACAAAACCACAGCCTTGTACAACAATGCCTGAAGTTCCACAATCGTATATCATAGAAGTGAAGTTGGCCTTTTTGTGGGACTGCTCTGAATTGTGTTTTTTCTCTGTAGCTCAGGGGGAGACTGGTTTTGAATTGGATCCTGGATCAGCACTACTATGCTAAAAAGGATTCAAAGACAACCAAAGACTCTTCACTACCTTTGAGGATGCTTGCCATAGATGCAGCCGAAATGTCAGGAGAGAATGCCTCTAGAACATGGCCTTATAGCCCGAAAAAACCTACAACAACCCAGTGATTCTGGCCATGAAAGCCTTCGACAATAAAAAGACAAACAAGTTGAGAGAAATCTGTGTGGTAAAAGATTTGTCCAGTAGTTAATGGAAGCAGCCAGTGTATCAAACCAGGATAGACATCTACGTTCCACACATAAGAATATATGCTGTATTGTTGAAGGCTTTCATGGCTGGAATCACTGGGTTGTTGTAGGTTTTTTTCGGACTATATGGCCATGTTCTAGAAGCATTCTCTCCTGACCTTTTACCCCCATCTATGGCAGGCATTCTCAGATGTGGTGAGGTCTGTTGGAACTAGGAAAATTGGGTTTATATATCTGTGGAATGTCCAGGATGGGACAAAGACCTCTTGTCTGTTGGAGCTAGGTGTGAATGTTTCAACCGGCCACCTTGATTAGCATTTGATGGCCTGGCAGTTTTTTGTTGTGGCTTGTTAGTGCCTGGGGGCATCTTTTGTTGAGAAGTGATTCATAGAATAATAGAATCAAAGAGTTGGAAGAGACCTCATGGGTCATCCAGTCCAACCCCCTGCAAAGAAGCAGGAATATTACATTCAAATCACCCCTGACAGATGACCATTCAGCCTCTGTTTAAAAGCTTCCAAAGAAGGAGCCTCCATCACCAAAGCTGTCCCTGATTGTTTCCCCTCTGGAGTTTCCCTGTGTTTGGGTGTTGTTTTGCTGTTATAATTTTAGAGGTTTTTTTAAATACTGGTAGCCAGATTTTGTTTATTTTCATGGTTTCCTCCTTTCTGTTGAAATTGTCCACGTGCCTATGTATTTCAATGGCTTCTCTGTCATTGAAATCACCATGTCAGACTACACAAACAAAGAAGGAAACCTTTCAGAAAACTGCCAGGCTATCAAATGCTAATCAAGGTGGCCAGTTGTTGGTTTTCTAGTTTAGTGCCAGTCTGCTTCTCCTCTCATGTTAAGACCAAAGAATCTTCTTCTGTACTGACTATATATTTACATGCTCTTTTGAGGGTGTTGAGAGATGTAGATAGATGTACACAACGTGTGAAAGTCATGCCATTCCCTTATGTGTGATACAGGTTTTCAACAATCTAGGACGAGAAGGGTAAAGATCACCTTTACTAATCCCCTAAGTGTTGTTTATCTGTCAGCAAGACTAAGGAAATTGAGACATGGAGCTGAAAATATGTTTGTTGTTTCTGATTACATAAGACCTTGTGTTTAGTAATTCAGTCCAGGTTTATTTGATCTTACTTAGAAGGCCTGACTTTCTGTTGTGCTTTGGGGTGGAAGGACACACATGATCCCATTAAAGCCTGTGTGAGCTATTTGTATACCTTAGCAGTGTTGCACCATTTTTACACTACAATCTAGTGGTCAGGGTCTCTTTTCTCCATAGAGATGTATAGAAACTTTCACAATGATAAATGGACATATAAATGCGAGATGATGATGATAATAATAATACTGTATTTGTATACTGTTCTGTCTCCCTGAAGGGACTCAGGGTGGTTTCCAACATATAAGGCAAACATTCAATTGCCTGAAAGAAAACCACACAGACAATTACATCAAAATAACACATTTTCGACAATATAACACAATTTAACTCAATAAACAAAATAGCAACAACTAAAAGCATCATAAATCCTGTTAAAACATACTAAAAATGAAAATGAAACTATTAAAAACTCATTTCATTGTAGCTCCATCAGTAGATGTTCAACAAACCAGTGCCCAGGGTTAGAAGACAAATGTGGCCAACTATAAGAGGACTGGGCAAGAGATCATAGAATCATAGAATCATAGAATCAAAGCGTTGGAAGAGACCTCATGGGCCATCCAGTCCAACCCCATTCTGCCAAGAAGCAGGAATATTGCATTCAAATCATCCCTGACAGATGGCCATCCAGCCTCTGTTTAAAAGCTTCCAAAGGAGCCTCCACCACACTCTAGGGTAGAGAGTTCCACTGCTGAACGGCTCTCACAGTCAGGAAGTTCTTCCTCATGTTCAGATGGAATCTCCTCTCTTGTAGTTTGAAGCCATTATTCCATTGCATCCTAGTCTCCAGGGAAGCAGAAAACAAACTTGCTCCCTCCTCCCTGTGGCTTCCTCTCACATATTTATACATGGCTATCATATCTCCTTTCAGCCTTCTCTTCTTCAGGCTATACATGCCCAGCTCCTTAAGCCGCTCCTCATAGGGCTTGTTCTCCAGACAAGTGCAAACAGAGTATCATAGGGCTCTGGAAGTGGATGAAGTTATGCTGCAATCAGTCATTGGTTCATCCAGTCTGTAATATCTGCTCTAACTGGCAGACAAAGAGATGGCTTATTGTAGAATGGCTAATCAAAGTTTTTTGTTTTTATTTGAAATTCTGAAGATTGAAACCATGACCTAACTATGGCGAAGCTAATGCTATGGGCCTTCCATAGCAACCGTATATCGAAAAGGCAATGAATCTCATTCTGTTTTGGGCAATAAATATTATATCCATTAATCACGTAATGGAAGTTTTGCCCCTGGGTTACGTCCTCTTTTTTTGCCATGAATGTTCATACCAATGGACGAGGGCAAGGTTGGTTTTTGATTTATGACTACTTCCACAGAAATAATAACCATGTTGCCCATGAGTATAAGAATTTCATGCCATGCAGGGAAAATGGTGAGGCACGTGCTCACGTGGGATGCACATTAATCTTCCCATTTCACAAACCAGGCACCACCATTCTATTTCTGAAGATGTATTATTTTTATTTATATATCTCTCTCAAATTGCCCTTAGCCCTGGGATCCACACAGGTACTGCACCCAGGCAGAAGCAAGACAGTGCATGGTTAGAACAGTAGTTCACCTGCCTTCTTGACTGCTCTTAGGACCATGGAAATAATAATGGATCATATAATTTGAAGAGAGAAAGGGAACAGTAAAGCCATCTAGTCCAAATCCTTGCCATATAGAAATAATGCAACTAAAACACTCTCAAAAGATGACCATCCAAAACCTTCTTAAAGGCCTCCAAGGTTGAGAGTCCACCACCTTCCAGGTCAATCTGTTCTATTGTCAAACAGCTCTGGCAGTCAAGTATATGAGGGATATTTTTTAAGTAAGGTCCGTTTTGTTGTAAACACTAGTAGTTCGCGCATACCGCAACAACGCGTGCGTCGTGTACTGGCATGCCTCGGGAACAACTGTGCTCAGTTTCCGCTCTGTAGTTAACCTGTACGGTTGTGTTCTGTGCTTTAAAAATGTTTAAGCCTATCAACTCACCCGCCGCACGTGAGGTTTGCTCAGTGATACGGTTTTTGTCAGCAAGGAACCTGCCTGCTGCAGAAATTCATCGACAGATTTGTGAAGTGTACGGTGATACTGTTATGAGTGAAAAGCAAAGTGCGTCAGTGGGTACGACAATTCAAAGATGGCCGTGACAACATCCATGATGAGGACCGCTCCGGTCGCCCTTCTTTGATTACAGACGATTTGGTTATCGGGGCAGGCGGCAAGTTTTTATGAAGAGGGTATTTTAAAATTGGTTGAGAGGTATGATAAGTGTTTGAACAAACTTGGCAACTATGTTGAAAAATAGAGTGAAGTATGTACTTTTTGAAAATAAATTTACTTTTTTGAAATAAACTTTCATTGTGTACTTATGTTCCAACGGACCTTACTTTAAAAATACCCCTTGTATTTGTCCAAATATTGAGTTGGAATCTATTGAGGTGTTGTGATTTGAATCCATTTATTTGTGTTTTACTCTTTGTAGCAGCAGAAAACATGTAGATGTCTTCTACATGTCATCAGATGTTTAAAGATTGCTATCAAATCACCTCTCAGTCTTGTCTCCTCCAAACTAAAGTTCTCTAAGTCATTCCTCATAACGTTCCCAGACCTTTGATCAAACGTGTGTGTCCTTTTGTGGACATGGGCCAGCTTGCCAGTGTTGATAAATGCAAACAGGTTAATGAGGCTACTTATTTATCATTGAAATCTTAATTGTTTTGTAGTGTATTTCGAACCTAAATTCCAACAGATTTGCCACAAAGATTGGCCATTCCCACAGCTTGGAAAAAGTACTTGTTGAATCTGCAGCTCTTTGAAATCCCCTGCACTCATCATCAGTAATTGGGAGGCTCTGCAGATTTTCATTCAAAAAATAGCTTTGCTGCCACAGTTCTTATGGTGATGCTTGTTGTTGTTCATTTGCTCAGTCGTTTCTGACTCTTTGTGACCTCATGGACCAGCCCACGTCAGAGCTCCCTGTCAACCGTTACCACCCCCAGCTCCTTCAAGATCAATCCAGTCACTTCAAGGATGCCATCCATCCATCATGCCCTTGGTCGGCCCCTCTTCCTTTTTCCTTCCATTTTCCCCAGCATAATTGTCTTCTCTAAGTTTTCCTTTATTCTCATGATGTGGTGATGCTTACCTCCTAATTTTTCCAGAATTTGTATTCTGCTTTGAGGCGAGCCTCGGGTTGCACTGAAACAGATGTTGTATGTAGTGGCTTTTGCTTTGCAAACAGAGGAGCAATAATATTGGGTGAGTGAGGGCAGTAAAAGTTTCAGAGTTTAGTGTGTGCATGTGTGTATGTATGTATGTATGTATGTATGTATGTATATGTGTGTGTGTATTGATATTATTCTTAGTCACATTACTCTATGCAACTGACGAAGTACACTTGCAAACTTCCTTCTCTCACTTAGTCTCCAAGGTGTTAAAGGATCCTTTTGCAATGTGTTCATTCCCTTCCTTACATTCAATTACATTCAAGTTTTAATTGTGCTCAAGAGCAGTTTATTTCATTTTGCCATCAAATTATACTGTATTTCTGGAAAGGCCATCTAAAACACAGATAACTTTGTTATTGGACAGTGGAGCTGTATAATTTGTGAACTAATTGCTAGATTGACGAAGTGAAAAAAATGGATCATCTTCGTCTTTTCAGAAGCTGTCAAGAGAGTTTTGTGCAGATGACAAACAGCATTCATGACAGATTGAATGGCTTGTGCTAATTAATCTGGAATAAAAGGCAGAGTTTAGCATACTTGGGAGGGCCTGGAAGTGTTTGTCTCCCTTCTACCTTGCTGTATTTGGCAGGAAGGGCTAGCAAAATGTTGGCTGAGTGGGGTGACATGTTTAGCTAGTTCATGTGAGTGTACTTGAAGACATATTTCAATTTTTAAAAATCTCCAGAGTTTTATGGTAGTTTCAATGTTTGGACTGGACTTAGGAAACCCAGGTTCTAGTCTCTATTAAGTCTGAAACTTACTGGCTAGCTTCGGGTTGTGCAGAAAAAGTAGAATCATAGAATCAAAGAGTTGGAAGAGACCTCATGGGCCATCCAGTCCAACCCCCTGCCAAGAAGCAGGAATATTGCATTGAAATCACCCCGGACAGATGGCCATCCAGCCTCTGTTTAAAAGCTTCCAAAGAAGGAGCCTCCACTACACTCCGGGGCAGAGAGTTCCACTGCTGAACGGCTCTCACAGTCAGGAAGTTCTTCCTCATGTTCAGATGGAATCTCCTCTCTTGTAGTTTGAAGCCATTGTTCCGTGTCCTAGTCTCCAAGGAAGCAGAAAACAAGCATGCTCCCTCCTCTCTGTGGCTTCCTCTCACATATTTATACATGGTCATCATATCTCCTCTCAGCCTTCTCTTCTTCAGGCTAAACATGCCCAGCTCCTTAAGCCGCTCCACATAGGGCTTGTTCTCCAGACCCTTGATCATTTTAGTCGCCCTCCTCTGGACACATTCCAGCTTGTCAATATCTCTCTTGAATTGTGGTGCCCAGAATTGGACACAATATTCCAGGTGTGGTCTAACCAAAGCAGGATAGAGGGGTAGCATTACTTCCCTAGATCTAGACACTAGGCTCCTCTTGATGCAGGACAAAATCCCATTGGCTTTTTTTGCTGCCACATCACATTGTTGGCTCATGTTTAACTTGTTGTCCACGAGGAATCCAAGATCTTTTTCACACGTACTGCTCTCAAGCCATGCGTCCCCCATTCTGTATCTTTGCATTTCGCTTTTTCTGCCTAAGTAGAGTATCTTGCATTTGTCCCTGTTGAACTTCATTTTGTTAGTTTTGGCCCATCATCTCTCTAATCTGTCAAGATTGTTTTGAATCCTGCTCCTGTCCCCTGGAGTATTGGCTATCCCTCCCAATTCAGTGTCGTCTGCAAACTTGATGATCCTGCCTTATAACCCTTCACCTAAGGCAGTCTTCATCTAAGTAGTCTTTTTAATGTCCTGGAAGTATTTAGTATTGTGATAGGCACTTCTAGATTATTAAAAAAAGTTACCTTATCTACATGACCTTTAGATAGCTGCATGACTTGGTCACTTTAACACATTTATTCAGGGTTAAGTTTGATAGTTAGCTATGGCAGGAATGCTTTCCAGCAGACACCAAAAATAAACCCCTGCAGTTGAGAATAGTAAGGCTGTCACAGTTAACGTGACCCCTTTTAATTTCTTGCTATCAGTCTCAAGTATGGCTTGTGTAATTAAGGGGTAATGCTCACACATTGCTTATTCTTTTAATTGCAGTACGCAGGAAATGCTGAGACTGCATCTATGAAACCTCCTGCATCATTTAAATGAGGAAGTGTTCTTGACAGTTATCGTTGGCATTAAACAAATAAAGAGTAATTAGATGCCTATTCAGTGATTGCTTGTGTTGGTGATACTGAAGTCATGTTTGCGGTTGATTGTTAGCTAAGAGGATGCCTTCATGTTGGCAAGGATATTTATGTTTTTGCTTTAACCCAACTGGAATTTCTCAAAGGTGGCACTCCACAGCTGCAAGATGATCACTCGCCTACGCAGGAAAATGCACAATACGAATGTGTTATCTGTTTATGTGGCTCAATCATATGTAGAAATGTGAACTCTGAAAAATCTGGAGCTGGCTGCAAGTGGTAGGCAAAGCAGTTGCAACTGCAATCAGTGCAGAGTTTTGAGACAGTTGGCTGTTAAGTTCCGGGCTGTTAGAGCCTAAATACTCTAAAGGTGCCAGATTCTGTCTGATCTTAGAACCCAGTTATTGAGATATGACCAATGAATACCAGGTTCTGTAGGAAGGAACTACCAAACCATCTCTGACGATCTCATGTCAAAGAAAACCTTATGAAATTCATGAGGTTGCCATAAATCAACAGATGACTTGCAAGAACACATACGTGCACAAGAAGAAGGCATCATAGGCTAGCATCTGACCCAAGGGGTGATGTTTGTGCAACAGTGAGTCATGGGAGCTGCTTGGTGGTCACCATGCTGTTATTTAGCTTCTATTCGGGCCAGCATCTAGCACTGCCTCCTGATATCATAGCCTGCTTTAATTTAGGATACTGTTGGTTAGCTGAGAAGCAGTATGTTGGCACAATAGTGACCTAGCAGCAGTTGTGTCTGTTGACAATGCCAAAGACCTCTTTATCAGTGAAGGACAGTATTCCTTTTTTCAAGAAAAGCAGGGAACTGCTCATTAGCTGCTATTGTCCACTTAGGGCACATTTGCAAAATGTTGTCTTACATATGCAGCCTTTTGTGAACCTACGGTGTGATGCTCCCTGTTGAAGAAATGTAGTGGGTATTTAAATGTTTATTTAGAAAAGAGAATAGGTTTGTCATTCCTTTACACTGATATGCATAACATCATGAGCTCTCCCTGCCCCAAGATGTATTTTAAGTTTGCAGATCCCCCTGAGATATAGGAAGCCCAATATACCTCCTTTTCACCAATAATCGTGATACTAAAACGACGCTCTTACTCCAGCTTTCCTGTAATGAATTGGAGGGATCAGTGTGTGCATGGTATATTTTTAAAATGCTGAAGAAGGTTTGAGTTCTCTCTCATATTCTGTTTTATGATGCTTACCATAGAGTAAGTCCATTACATAAGTGTGAGTAAGAATGTGTTCTTTTGGACTGAGGCAACTAGTTACTTATCCTATGTCACTGCAGATATCCATAGGGACTGAATATTCTGCTTATGTCAGACCACCTAAGCTTGGAGATGCTTTGTCAGCACAACAAAAGCACATCGACATTTCCTTGAACTTTAGAAGCAAAGCCAATATTTACGAAGATAGCAGTGATTGAGGCTTTACTTAGCGAACCACATTTGTTAGGACCTCACTATGATCTAGATCCAAGCATTGGTTCATCCACGGAAGTTAATCACTCAACCAGCCTGGAGAAAACATCATATCTCAAGAATGACAGAAGTTCAATTCCATGTTGATGGTATCTACTGTATGATTCCTGTCCCACCTTGGGATGGGGCAGAGCCACCCATATCCAAGATGGATGTGATCGTAGTTGCCTGTATCCCCAAGATCCCATACATGGACTCAGTGGATTCTGACCATTTCATAGGTCCCATCTCCTAACTGATTCTAATGTACTAAAAGTCACTGAAAGTCACAAGAGAAATTAAAGATGACAACAGAAAGTAGGGACAGAGCTCTCTGAGTGTAGAGGGTGCCTCTTTCTATGGCTTATCCAGCTGGGATGCAGACTTTATCTCTTCTGCTCCCACTTTGCAGTCAACCAGGTTGAACTTGATGGGCCAGTTTCCCAGCTGTTGCTCAGAGCTCATGGAGGCTTTACGTGCTTTGGTGAAGGTGAAAGTTCGCATTGCAGAAGATGGTGCGTACCACACTTTGCCTCTTTGCAAATCTCACTCCCTCATTAAGTTATGTGATCCTTTTTTCTAGAGATTAGTCAAAGCTTAGACATCAAAGAACTCTTAAGTTAACAATGTACTGATGTTGCCTGAAGAATCACTTTGATTTTAAAGTGTTATGTTGGGAAGCATTAGGGTTTTCACATACATAACCATCCTGAGTCCCCTCGGAGAGATAAGGCGGGATATAAATAAAGTTGTTGTTGCTGTTATTATTACTACATACATGTACATAAGTTTGTATCCAAATGAAAATTGGGTATGGTTGCATCCTGCTTTGTGTGAACTGGAGTTCTTCATCTCATTTTTAGACCTTTGTGATAGTACATCAGTATTTCAACCATTTGCTCTATTTGGGGGAAAGAGTGATCTCACAGTAGCTAATGGTTCAGGTCTTTTGGAGATTAGATGAGATCGCTCTCTGCCTAAGTGCTGCGGCTACTATCAGCCTCAGGTGTACAGCTACCTTTTTTTTTTTTTGCCAAGCTTGCCAACACCTATAAACAGACATAAAACATTTGTCAGTGTGATTTTTTCCATAAATTGAAGCAAGCAATGTGTGTAAGCTACTTCCCAGGCAGTACTAAAAAATTTGACACCTGAATGCTGCATGATCCTTCAATTTGCTTTGTATCTTTATGGAGCCAAATATATTTTACAGCCCGTATCTATTTGCTAGCTGACTGTTCAGCGGTTAAACAAAATGTGTTTCAGTGGGTTAAATGTGATTTTTATTCTTTCTCTCTATCCCTCTCCTATATATAATTGTTGAAAATATTGCCTGGCTTTATGTAATTTGCCTGAGAGGTTCCATGCTGTTCATTGAAAAAAAAAGGCAGCCATTATCTTTACTCCTTAGTTTAAGCATATACACACCCATTTATTTAATCTTTACAAAGATGTCTGCATCTCTCTAGCTCTATTTAGTGCTGTTCACCTTCGCTCTGTCACTTTCTGTCACTCGGCTCATACAAGAACTCATGAGTCTGACGAGGGAAAGCCTCTTATATCTATAAAATCTCATTGCAGTCAGACCTCCACATTCGCTGGGATTAAGGGCATAGGACCCCTTATTCTTATGCTTACACAGATCAAAACATTGCTTTTTTAAAACCTGACTGAACACCTCTAGGAATTAAGTCTTCCAGCATGACTTTATACTCAACTTTCGCTGGAATCTGACCATAGAAGTGAATTAGAGTATCTAGACATTATTGAGAAGTGTTCTCTTTAGAAATGTCTAGGTATTTCAACTGAAGGAAGTTGACTATAGAGCCACACTGGATGACATAGAGATTCATAGAGACAGCTTTTTAATGAAATTTGTGAATAGGTTAGTCTGTAAATATCAAAACCATAAAGGTTGAGGGACAACAGCATATAAACGGAGAATCCTGGAAGACCCAACTTCAGAATTGTCTGGTTGATCCATTGTATATAACATAAACCAGCTTACCTGTCAGAACGTATCTCTCCCTATGAACCATCTAAGAGTTTAAGATCATCTGGGAAGACCCAGCCTTCTTAGCAGGCATGACTGGCAGGGACGAGAGACAGGGTCTTCTCAGTGGTGACCCCTTGCCTGTGGAACTCCCTCCGCAGGGATATTAGATCAGTTGCTTCCCTCCTGACCTTCCTCAGAAAAGTGAAAACAAGCCTTTGGAATCTAATGCAACAGTCAAACACGAAATTAGATGGAAGTGAACATTGGAACGACTCAGGCAATTATTTCTGGACAACGAAACTAACAATGAAGGCATTGGTTTTATATATTTTTAAAGGTTTTATTGGCTGTATTTTTAAATCCTGTTTAAATGTTGTTTAATTGTATATTGTTAGGCATCGAATTGCTGCCTGGTTGTAAACTTCTTTGAGTCACCTTCAAGTTCGAGAAAGGTGGGATAGAAATATCGTAAATAAATAAATACATAAATAAATAAACAAACTTTGCCTTCCAGTGAGCAAAATGTCAGCAAAAGGTTGGGACTATTGTGTACGCCCGCTCTCATCATTGTTGTTGTTAGGCTTGGCCCTGAATCAGTTTGAACAAAAATGATTTGTAGTATTTGGTGGCTCATTTTCTATATTCTCTGAAAACAGAACGGGGAGAAGGGAGCCGAAAAATCCGGCAAAACGGATTAAGAGAGCCTGATTTTTTCTGGGATCTGCTATATCTATTTTCCCTCCCCGGCGGCAGCAGCATCTGTCCAATTCTTTTTGGAAAGTTTCCTAGGCTCCTCCTCCAGAGAGCAACTTGCTAGGAACTTGCTTTCCCAGCATCACTTACAGAGGGTGGGCATTGAAAAGTCTCTTTTTGGAGCATGATGAGTTGAAGTTTTTCTCTCTCTCTCTTTTTCTCAGCCAGTCAAAAGCCTAGTTTTGCCCATGCTCTGATTGGCTGAGAATGGACACAACCGGGGACTACAATTCCCAGAACCCTCACTTGCGGTTTGTCTCATTTAAAAAAAACTGTTATGGTTAAAACTTAAAATCATTCTTTAAAAAATCAGTAGATTGGTGAATTGTTTTGAAACCTGACAGGCCTGCAGTTGTACATGGGATCTAAAACTGAGGTAGGTTTCGTGTAGACAGGCCTTAAAATGACTGAGGATTGAACCCTTAAAATTTCCCATTGTAGCTAATGGGCCAAATCATTGTCAAATGAAAATGGCAACCCTCCTCCCTATTCGAGTAACTTCCTGGTAAATGGAATGAGAGGTCAGACAAAAATGGCCCCTAAACAGGATGCCTTTTCATTGAATTACAGGGAGGAGGGAGCAAGCTTGTTTTCTACCTCCCTGGAGACTAGGACGCGGAACAATGGCTTCAACCTACAAGAGAGGAGATTCCATCTGAACATGAGGAAGAACTTCCCGACTGTGAGAGCTGTTCAGCAGTGGAACTCTCTGCCCCGGAGTGTGGTGGAAGCTCCTTCTTTGGAAGCTTTTAAACAGAGGCTGGATGGCCATCTGTCAGGGGTGATTTGAATGCAATATTCCTGCTTCTTGGCAGAATGGGGTTGGACTGGATGGCCCATGAGGTCTCTTCCAACTCTTTGATTCTATACCTCTAGTTGTTGTGCCTTGCCAGTCATTTCCAATATATGGCAACCTTTGGGTTCCTGTACTGTTTTTGATGTGGCAATTTAAATTCAAATTGTGAAGTTTCTGGTAATTGCAAATAAATATGCGGATGTAAAAGTATGGAGAACCAATCTTTATGAGGAGAAAAGATTGAAAAAAATCAAAAATGTGTAGAGAAGAGAAATTTATTTATTATTTATGTATTTACTGCGCTTATATACCGCAATTCTCAGCCCTTTAAAGGCGACTCATTGCGGTGTACAACATGAAAAAACAAGTGCAAATTACAAAACATAGTGCAAAATAATCCACATCATTATCAGAAAAACATCTTATCAAAACATCAACATTACTACAAAATTTCTACTACAATCCGAATCATCTCATCGTCAACCCACAATCCAATATCATTTCCGTTGTTCCATTCCTATGGTCAAATTACCAGTCATTGCACTTCTATTCAAAAGCCTTCTTAAATAGCCAGGTCTTTAAATTGTGTCCAGCATTGCACAAATTGACTTCTCATCTGTGTTGGACCCTCAAATATGCTCTTGTTGTTGTTCAGTCGTTCAGTCGTCTCCGACTCTTCGTGACCTCATGGACCAGCCCACGCCAGAGCTCCCTGTCGGCCGTCACCACCCCCAGCTCCTTCAGTTTCAGTCCAGTCACTTCAAGGATGCCATCCATCCATCTTGCCCTTGGTCGGCCCCTCTTCCTTTTACCTTCCACTTTCCCCAGCATAATTGTCTTCTCTAGGCTTTCCTGTCTCCTCATGATGTGGCCAAAGTATTCAACTTTGTCTCTAGTATCTTTCCCTCCAGTGAGCAGTCGGGCTTTATTTCCTGGAGGATGGACTGGTTGGATCTTCTCACAGTCCAAGGCACTCTCAGAAATATGCTCTTAGGCGTCATCAAGAACCCTAATGTTTCACAAAAGCTAAAAAAATACCTTGAAAATCTACTTAAATTATTTTAAGAAGTCCATGACAGAGTATGAAGATCTTATTGAAATTCAGTATATCTTTACTTTAAAAATGAAATTTTGAATCTGTGTTCCCTTTCATGGCCACTTGTTGGTATGATTCATTCTTTTTAGCTTAGACTTATGTTTACACCAAAACCAAAATTAGGAGTAAGTTAGATGGTGGCACAGATTTACGTATTTAACAGTTGGACACAATGCCCAATTTCAAAACTGTTTTAAGGACAACAATGAAACAATTTCATGTGTCACTTTGGGTTGGGTGTGAATCTAACATTTTCTTGTAACAAAATTAAGGTTTGTGGTTACATTTAAAATGTTTTTAATTTCAAACCTGCTACGTTATACAATGCTGGGGAAAATGGATGGAAAAAGGAAGAGGGGCCAACCAAGGGCAAGATGGATGGATGGTATCCTTGAAGTGACTGGATTGACCTTGAAGGAGCTGGGGGTGGTGACGACCGACAGGGAGCTCTGGTGTGGACTGGTCCATGAAGTCACGAAGAGTCGGAAACGACTGAACGAATGAACAACAACAACATTATACAAAGCACTCAGACAATAGGATTAGATGAGGGAAGGAAGAACTTGCTGGGTTCACAATGCTTAGGGACAGAATTGGGGTTCTGCGCAGGGATTCTGAAGGATTCCATGACCTAAAAGGGTTTGGAACCACTTGCATAGAGGATGTGCACAAAAATATGTTTCCTCCTTATCCAGATTTGAAATGAGGTTTCAAATTACAAGAAGAAGGGTTTCAGTGGAACATTAAGGACAATTTCTTGACAGTGTAATATGAGAGTGTAACAGACTGTCTTGGATGCTAATGGACTTTCCTTCGTTAGAGGTCTTTAAGGGGAAACTAGATGTCTACCTGTCTAATATACTGTAGGAATGGATTAGCTGCACCCACAGGGGGTTGGACTTTGAATGTCACTTCCAAATGTAGGACTCGAGGACACCGAAGGAGATTTAAAATCTGAAGAGTAGCAACATTCATTTCAAATTCATGGAGTCACAACATCCCCGTTCCGGATCAAAACACACCATCCTGCAGGCTTAGCATCTTGCGGATTTTTCTAAAGTTTTTTGCATGACTGGAAATGGTCTTATGGATACGCAGTGCCACCTGAGCCAGACCGAAAGAGACAAGACTGATCTGTACCCTGTTTATCAAAATCACTTCTGGTTAGATTTATTTTTGATAGCAGGTGAGCTTACTCAGCAACTGCAGATGCGTGATGCCACTGACATTTTTAGATTCTGCGTCTGCACTGCTTTGTATGTTGGTAATGGCTGATTTACAAAGACAAGCTGGTTTCTTAGGATTTACTTCTTTCTTCCTTTATGGCAGAGGTTCTTAACCTTCCTAATGCCATCACCCCTTAATACAGGTCCTCATGTTGTGGTGATCCCCAACCATGAGATTATTTTAGTTGTTACTTCATATCTGTAATTTTGTTACTGTTATGAGTTGTAAAGTAAACATCTGATATTCAGGATGTATTTTCATTCACCGGACCAAATTTGGCACAAATACCCAAAATATCCAAATTTGAATACTACTGGGATTGGGCAAGGGAATGATTATGTCATTTGGGAGTTGTAGTTGCTTTCATTTATAGTTCACCTACAATCAAAGAGCATTCTGAACTCTACCAGCGATGTACTTAAACCAACCTTGGCATACAGAACTCCCAAGACCAACAGAAAAAACTGGAAAGGTTTGTTGAGGATTGACCTTGAATTTTGGAGTTGTAGTTCACCTACATCCAGAGAGCACTGTGGGCCCAAATCATGATAGATTTGGATCAAACTTGGTATGTATACTCAATATGCCCAAGTGAAGTGAAGTTTGGGAAAATAGACCTTGACATTTGAGAGTTGTAGTTGCTGGGATGTATAGTTCACCTACAATCAAAGAGCAGTCCGAACCCCACTAACAATAGAATTGGGCTGGTGGCACAGTGAGTTAAAGCGCTGAGCTGCTGAACTTGCTGACTGAAAGGTCACAGATTTGAATCCGGGGAGCGGCGTGAGCTCCCGCTGTTAGATCCAGCTTCTGCCAACCTAGCAATTTGAAAACATGCATATATGAGTAGCTCAGTAGGTACCGCTTCTGCGGGAAGGTAATGGCGTTCCATGCAGTCATGCCAACCACATGACCTTGGAGGTGTCTATGGACAACACTAGCTTTTCGGTTTAGAAATGGAGATGAACACCAACCCCCAGAGTCGGAAAGGACTGGACTTAATGTCAGGGGAAAACCTTTACCTTAACCTACACAGTTTGTTATGTCCTTTCTCCATTGGGTGAATAGGATGTCATCTAAGATAACTGACACCACATTTCAAAGGAGTTGCTTTTTCTTCGTGTTTCGCTTCCTTCGCTGTCCAGCTTTCTCAGCCATGCATTAAAATCAGAAGTACTATAGCCTGGGTGATAGTGAGTTTGTTTTTTACTAATACATCTTTACACTAGAGGCCCTTATCTAATTCCTTCAGGCATGTTTAGCACCTGTTTTAACCAAAACAAACAAAAGCCCAGAGGAGAGGGGAGATAAAGAAAAGGCACAAGAATTGCTATTCAGAAGAGGATTAGTGTTTTAAAAGGGAATGCGTATTACTATAAAACACATCCCACCTCACTTTGAATTTCCACAAAGCTGTTTGTGGATCATTGTGGCCATGAGTTCTTCAGGTTAACTGTGCATTTAATCGGTTTCAGTATTGTTGCTTTTCAATTTCACTGTTCACTGATTTTCCTTTTATTCTCATCTTAACATAAAGGAAGAGACAGAAATGCTTGATCTGCCTTCTCCTCATCCTCCTTCTAAACCAGAGTAAGCTCTTTGAGGCCATTTATATCTCAGACTTGTTCGATGGGACTGATGATAGATAACTTGCTCATAATGAAAATGGTTGGAGTCGTTTTATTCGAGGGCCCATATTTGAACTCCTGACTACCTTTTGTGGCCAGTTTTCTTTCCAGGTATGAGGAGTGAATTCTTCACTAAATGAAATACCATGTGAATTTAGTGCAATGGTTCCCAACCTTTCTTTTTTTTACCAGTAGCCCCTTTGACCAGTGACCACTTGAACAGAGACCACTTTGACCAGGAACCACTCTCCAACATTAGTACCAAAATAGTTACGAATTGGTTTTTGGTCAACTTTAGATTCAGTTTGATTATTTGGGGTGCTGATTCAGCAAATTACATTGGATAGACCACATCAGCTCTAGTTTCCGATACAGAAAATATGCCATCCAGTAGTTGCCATCTGCTTGCCCACGGACAACCATATTTAATAATCCTTGGCACTATAACAGGGTTTCTTGAAACCAGTCACTCCCGTTGCAGCAATGCAGTCGTGGTATGGACATGGACCATATTTTAGTTCTTGTGGATCACTCGTGGTCCAAAGATCACAGGTTGGAAACCACTGATTTAGTGCATCATCTTTAGTTTGTTTTGTGAGTTGCTGAAAATAAATGGATTAGAGCAGGTTTGTGCAACTCACAGCCCACAGGCACATGCTGCCCAGGATTGCTGTGAATGTAATCCAACACAAAATCGGAAGCTTACTTAAAACATAATGATAATTATATATATTATATTATATTATATTATATTATATTATATTACTAGCTGTCCCTTGCCACACATTGCTGTGGCTCAGTCTTGTGATGTAGAAAATAAAGTAATGAGAAAGTGTTGGTTTCTAATATATGTAATTTCTTTATGCTTGTGGGTAAACAGTATTTGATTAAGTTTTCTTGCCCTGGTGGAGGGAGTTGGACTGGATGGTCTTGGGACTGGATGGTCTGTTGGTCTTGGGAGTTCTGTGTGGGAGGTTTGCCCCAATTCAGTCATTGGTGGAGTTCAGAATGCTCTTTGATTGTAGGTGAACTATAAATCCCAGCAACTACTACTCCCAATTGTCAAGGTCTATTTCCCCAAACTCCCATGTATGTTCATATTTGGGCATATGGAATATTCGTGCCAAGTTTGGTCCAGATCCATCATTGTTTGAGTCCACAGTGCTCTCTGGATGTAGGTGAACTACAACTCCCAAACTCAAGGTTGATGCCCACCAAATCCTTCTAGTGTTTTCTGTTGGTCATGGTAGTACTGTATGCCAAGATTGGTTCAATTCCATCATTGGTGGAGTTCAGAATGCTCTTTGATTGTAGGTGAATCCCAGCAACTACAACTCTCAAATGACAAACTCAATTTTTGTGTGTGAAGGTTGTTAGGTGTATGCTGTCCAAATTTGGTGTCAATTCCCCCAGTGGTTTTTGAGTTCTGTTGATCCCACAAACGAACATTACATTTTTATTTATATAGATATTATATTATATTATATTATATTATATTATATTATATTATTAGAATAGCACAGGAAACAAGGTGGAACTGTCCCCTTCACTAGAAGATTATATACAAGCCTTAAAAACAATAAAAAATGATTTCTGATGGAAGGACAACAAAGATGGGGCCATCCAGACTGCATGTATGGTTCTTTCACATATCTGCTCTGTGATCTTCACATTTTCTAATTGCTCGGGACTTTGGTTTATGTGTGTTCAGTGCGTTATTTTGGGCAGAATACAGGCTTCCAAATACTCTTTCTCAGATTAAAGTGAAGCAAAGAAAAGCACATTTATATTCATTCAGTTGCGATATTACAATGTTGAAAGTGAGGAAATGCCCACACATACCGAGCTCTACCGGTGCTGTTGTAGATAACTTCCCCCTGATTTTCTGAACATGTGGAAATTGCAATGAAATCAATATATCAGGTATTCCCATTGTGATGCTAAGGTCAAGGAGAATGCCTCCAAGAGATTGCTCTCCGCAGCATTAGATTGCATTACTATTTTCAGTGGTTGATTCTCAGCACCCTCTAATATCTATTTTAAAATTTAAAATCTATTTAATATTTATGAATCATCAGATATATTCTCCCCACCCCCACCCCCCCCAAGTTAGAGTTCTAATGGATGGAATTGCCAAAGCAAAACCAATTTTTTTCTAGATGCATAGCTATCTCTTAGGGCCTCCTGGTGGCGCAGCAGTTTAAACCACTGAACTGCTGAACTTGTTGACCGAAAGGTTGGTGGTTCAGATTTGGGGACTGGGGTGAGCTTCTGCTGTTAGGCCCAGCTTCTGCAATCTAGCAGTTTGAAAATATGCAAATGTGAGTAGATCAATAGGTACTGCTTCTGCAGGAAGGTAACAGCGCTCCATGCAGTCATGCCGGCCTCATAACCTTGGAGGTGTCTGTGGACAATGCCAGCTCTTCAGCTTAGAAATGGAAATGAGCTCCACCACCCAGAATCAGACACAATTAGACTTAATGTCAAGGGGAAACATTTACCTTTACTTCTAAACTATCTCTTAAGAATCTCCACTTTGGCAGGAAAAACGAAATGCAAAGATACAAAATGGGGGACAATGCCTGGCTCGAGAACAGTACGTGTGAAAAAGATCTTGGAGTCCTCGTGGACAACAAGTTAAACATGAGCCAACAATGTGATGTGGCGGCAAAAAAAGCCAATGGGATTTTGGCCTGCATCAGTAGGAGCATAGTGTCTAGATCTAGGGAAGTCATGCTACCCATGCTCTATTCTGCTTTGATTAGATCACACCTGGAATATTGTGTCCCATTCTGGGCACCACAATTCAAGAGAGATATTGACAAGCTGGAATGTGCCCAGAGGAGGGCGACTAAAATGATCAAGGGTCTGGAGAACAAGCACTATGAGGAGCGGCTTAAGGAGCTTGGCATGTTTAGCCTGAAGAAGAGAAGGCTGAGAGGAGATATGATAGCCATGTATAAATATGTGAGAGGAAGCCACAGGGAGGAGGGAGCAAGCTTGTTTTCTGCTTCCCTGGAGACTGGGACGCAAAACAATGGCTTCAAACTACAAGAGGAGATTACATCTGAACACGAGGAAGAACTTCCTGACTGTGAGAGCCGTTCAGCAGTGGAACTCTCTGCCCCGGAGTGTGGTGGAGGCTCCTTCTTTGGAAGCTTTGAAACAGAGGCTGGATGGCCATCTGTCAGGGGTGATTTGAATGCAATATTCCTGCTTCTTGGCAGAATGGGGTTGGACTGGATGGCCCAGGAGGTCTCTTCCAACTCTTTGATTCTATGATTCTATGAAGAAAAGAAACAGGTCTAAGATGAAAAGTGCACAGTATTTCATCAGTTGTGAAATAAAATCCGCTTCATACTGGATCAGACTTTTGGTCCACATAAGAATGAGCAGACGTCATATTTACCGATTATTTTTTTGTGTTTGCTTTTTTGTTATAGTCCTGGGAACCATTTTGTGCAAAAGAATTAAAGAACATTTGAAAGTATGACTGCTGGACTATGACTCTGGAGAGAGGGTTCAAATCCTTAAGGAAGCAACCTCATTTGTCAGTTTCCAGAAGCATTGCTGTTTCATATCCATATAGTCATATGTTCCCACTTTATTCTACACACACTGCTCATTTCAAAACATTTTAAAGAGCACATTAGAATCCATTGGGTGGTCTATTAGGAATAATAAAAACAACAAAAATGCATGACATTGGGAGAACAAGGACTAAACATTTGCAGTTTTAGATTTGATTCCTGAGTTACTAAAAGGAGAGGGTGGGATTAGTAGTGCTTTGGTAATCATGAAGCTGTACAACGATCCCTGCATATTAAAAGTTACTTGTTTATGTTTGAGTAATTCCTTCCTCACCCATAAAACGTGGTATGACTTCTCCTTTCTTTATGGGTTAGCTGTAATAGGAAGTAGTGTAGATTTCTAGGTAATAATAATAATAGTAGTAGTAGTAGTTAGTATTCTTACCCACCTCTCCTCATGGCTTGAGGCAGATTACAGAACAATTAAAACACATAAGTACAGCAAACACACACAGATACACATATTAAAATGTACCTCTATAAAAGTTAAACACCAAAATGTATCTCTATAAAATACATATTAAAATACACAAAACAGGGCTTAAGCAAAACATTTAAAATTCATGTTTAAAGTCTGGGTAGGCCTGCCAGAAGAGAAAGGCTTTACATGGTTTTTAAATTCTTACAACTTATTTAGGTGTTGAAGTTCTTCCAGCAGGTCGTTCCACAGTTGTAGAGCGGCCGATGAAAAGGTCCTCTGGGTGGTGGTTGCCAGTTGAGTTCTGGCTGGTTGAAGCAGACGCCCTCCAGAAAACGGAAATGTGTGGGGCAAATTGTCCGGGAGAACATGACCCTTTAGATAACCTGGACCCAAACCATATAGGGCTTTAAAGGTCAAAACCAACACCTTGTAATTTGCCCGGAAACGAATTGGCAGCCAGTGGAGTGACTTTAGGATAGATGTAATATGCTCACTGGGTTGTTGTAGGTTTTTTCCGGGCTATATGGCCATGTTCTAGAGGCATTTTCTCCTGACGTTTCGCCTGCATCTATGGCAAGCATCCTCAGAGGTAGTGAGGTCTGTTGGAAGTAGGAAAATGGGTTTATATATCTGTGGAATGACCAGGGTGGGACAAAGGACTTTTGTCTGCTGGAGCTAGGTGTGAATGTTTCAACTGACCACCTTGATTAGCATTTAATGGCTTGGAAGTGCCTTTGTTGAGAGTGATTTGATGTGCCTGATTGTTTCCTCTCTGTTGTTTTGCTGTTGTAATTTTTGAGTTTTTTAATACTGGTAGCCAGATTTTGTTCATTTTCATGGTTTCTTCCTTTCTGTTGAAATTGTCCACATGCTTGTGGATTTCAATGGCTTCTCTGTGTAGTCTGCTCCTCCTAGATGTTCCTCTAACTAATCTGGGTGCTGTATTTTGAACCAGCTGGAGTTTCCAAACTTGGTACAAGGATAGCCCATTGTAATACACATTTCAAAAGTCCAAGCTTGAGGTTACCAGTGCGTGCATTACCATCTTCAGGTCCTCCAAATCTAGGAAGGGGTGCAGCTGCGTATTGGCCGAAGCTGTTAGTAAGCAGTTTTGAGCATTGTTGCATCTCCCTGGGCTGACATTAGAAGAGATGGATCCAGAAGAACCCCAAGCTGCGAACACAGTCTTTCAGGGGCAGTGTAACCCCATCCAGAACTGGTTGACACACCTTCATCCCTAGATGAAGACCCTTGATGGCAAGCACCTCTGTTTTGTCTGGATTCAGTTTCAATTTCTTTTTCCTCATCCAGCCTATTACCTCCTTCAGGCATTCATTCATAGGAGACACACTATCCTTAGCTGAAGCTGTTTTGGAAGGCACGGAGCAATATATTTAGGTGTCATCAACACGTTGGTGATAGAATGGCACCTTGTGAGATACCACATAACAGCTCCTTTTTTTTGAGGAGCAACTATTCCAAGCGCCCACCCTCTGGAACCTGACTGAGAGGTATGACTGGAACCACTGCAGCACACTGCCTCCAATTCCCAGTCCTTCCAGTCATTCCAAATGGATGCCATGGTTAATGGTATCTAAGATCCAACTACATCCAGATGCAAAAACTGGATTGCCTTCCAGCTGAAGTGCACAAGCCTGTTGTCCACATCAAAAAGGCTCCGAGAAAATATTTGCAGATAGACTAGGTGAATTACAAATTTAATTGTTTCTGTCAAGGTAACAATGGTTGAGTCCATTTCTCCAACTCCACTCCCATCGGTTTTTTCCCCCAGCTTTGTGCTTCTAAAATGGGACCATCATGTAAGATCCTTCATGGCACTTATTGATCTTGTTTGAAACAGTCCTACCAGCAAACGTTCTGCTGGAACTTTGTATTCCTTGTGCTCGGCGAGTCCTGTGCTTTAACAGCTGCTCTCTTTACCCTTCTCTTTAACATTAACCTTCCCTTTGAAGCACAATACAGCGCCTGAAGGGCTGTAGATTCTTCTTATGACCTTTTGCTTTATTCAGTGCAAAAAGCCCTTGTTTCTTTACTTAGCATTTCATCAGGTAGTCTTGTTGAGTAAGTCTTGATGGACAGATCTTTGCTCTCTTTACAGACATGAGGCACATCAACTGTCGGCCGTTTGAACAAAGATTTTTCTCCATTTTTTATTTGAACCACGGTTCCATTTTTCTCCCCTTTGGGAAACATAATGGAATTGGCCTAGGAAGCATTGAATGATTGATCAGTTCTTCCAGGTTGTAAAAATATGGTAAATATGGTGATCGATTTTTGTCAAATGGCTGCTTATTAATTAGGTGTTAAAAACTATTTTCAGGGAGTTTGTTACATATTTAATAAATTTTGATGTATCCCTCATTTTCCATTTTAAATGCTTCACCACACTTGTGGCCAAAATCAGACTGATGTTGAAAGGCAACATGAAATACACTTTTCCCTCTTTATCATTTCATGCTTCATCTGTTTTCTAGGGCTAGATCTCAGTTTATTCCAGTGACTCAATGGTTGTGTCAAGTTACTCCACACACACACAGGTTGTGTTTATAAGGTGGGAGAGAAAAGGCTCTCAACATTGATACTTGCAGGTATATTTTGAGTTGCTCTGAGTCCCTCTGAGTGACTCAAAATATACCTGCAAGTATCCATTTTTTGGCTACTTGCAGGTATATTTTGAATCGCTCTGAGTTCCTCAGTGAGGAAGAGGGGGCGGGATATAAAACAAAGTAAATAAGTATATTTTTATAAAACAATAGAAGCACAATGTGTTTGTGTGTGTGTCCGTCCGTCCAAATTAATTGTCCACATATGATGAAAGACAGACACATTCATTGGAAAGATAGTTTTACTATTCATTCCAGGGCTCAGAATTTTATCATTTTCAATGTTGGTCTTCTGTGTTAGGCTCCATTTGTCACACATCTGGATTTTATTAATGATCTAAGTCAACCTGGGGTCGGGAACCCTGACGGGGGTCATGAGGGGGTGTCAGAGGGGTCACCAAAGACTGTCAGAAAACAAAGACTGTCATTGGGGTTCTCTGTGAAATGTTTGGCCCAATTCCATCTTTGGTGGGGTTCAGAATGCTTGTTGATTGTAGGTGAATTATACATCTCAGCAACTACAACTCCCAATGTCAAGGTCTATTTTCCCCAAAATCCACCAGTGTTGGTATTTAGGCATTTTGAGTACCCATGCCAAGTTTGGTCCAGATCCATATTGTTTGAGTCCACAGTGCTCTCTGGATGGAGGTGAACTACAACTCCAAAACTCAAGATCGGTGCCCACCAAACCTTTCCAGTATTCTTTGTTGGTCTTTGGAGTTCTGTATGCCAAGTTTGGTTCAATTCCATCATTGGTGAAGTTCAGAATGCCCTTTGATTGTAGGTGAACTATAAATCCCAGTGACTACAACTCTCAAATGACAAAATTAATCTCCCCCAACCCCAGCAGTATTCAAATTTGGGCATATTGGTTATTTGTGCCAAATTTCATCCAGTGACTGAAATTACATCCTGTGTATCAGATATTTACATTCTGATTCATAACAGCAGCAAAATTAGAGTTATGAAGTAGCAACGAAAATAATTTTATGGTTGGTGGTCACCACAACATGAGAAACTGTGTTAAGGGGTTTTAGCATTGGGAAGGTTGAGAACCACTGATCTAAGTCGATCCTGCAAGAATGAAGTCAGTCCAACACTGATATTGGAGAATACCAAATTGCCTTGCATCAATGAGACCATCTCTTTCTGTTCAAAGCTTGCTTAGGTCTTTCCTAGCACACCTGACTGTGATCCTTTTAACCAAAGATGTGGAGGATTGAATCCCATACCACATCAGTGTACAGTATGTGCTCTGCCATTGAGACAAACTTGTAACTGGGGACCTCCTGGTTCATAGCACCGTCTCTTGGCCGCAGTGCCGAGCTAGGTTTGTCAGTGGCATGAATAAATTAATCTCTACACAGCAAAAGGGATTCAGTGACAACCGAGAAGTAATGCTTTTCTGTAGCACGAGAGCAATTGCAAGAATTGCCAAGCGCATAAATTATTCACGCTGCAGTTTCCACAAGTAGCCAGTGACATTTGTATTTTCCAAATAATGCAAAATAAATCGTGTGTGTGTGTGTGTGTGTGTGTGTATGTATATAATTTCTATATATAACACAGAAGTCATCGTAGTTTTTGTGTAGGAGGGTGCATAAACATGCCACAGGCAGGGAGCCCGCTGCTGATATAAACCCTTGGCAAAGTAATATATTTATGGGACCGCAGAACATGATCTCGGTGAATATCAATTAGCCATAACAAAATAATTAACAGTAGCAATGTATTCAATTAGCTGAATGTTGCACTTTATTTGTAAATGAGAAATTGTACAAGGTTCATTGCTTCTTTTCCAAAGTAGTTCCAATAAAAACACGGTGCTTGGAAATGCCGGGGGGGGGGGGGGGGGGTGGGTGTCATATTTGAAACCAGTGTCCGTAATGATGCTGAGGTTAAATCAGGCATTGTCATTAGAACCTTGAGGGTCAGTTCTGGGGCCACATACCGTTTAATGTTGACCTTACTAGTAGATACTTACAGTGAGAATACTGTGTGGCAGAGAGTGTTTGAGGACCGGGACATCCGTAAGGATACCAAGGTGCTTGTCTATAAAGCTGTTGTCCTCCCAACCCTGCTCTATGCCTGCAAAACGTGGACTGTTAACAGACGTCATATGCAACTCCTGGAACGATTCCATCAGCGCTGCCTCCGGAAAATCCTGCAAATCTCTTGGGAAGACAAGCAGACAAACGTCAGCGTGCTGGAAGAAGCAAAGACCACCAGCATTGAAGCGATGGTCCTCTGCCATCAAGTCCGCTGGGCCGGCCACGTTGTCCGGATGCCCGACCACCATCTCCCAAAGCAGTTGCTCTACTCTGAACTTAAGAATGGAAAATGGAACATTGGTGGACAGGAAAAGCGATTTAAAGATGGCCTCAAAGCCAACCTTAAAATCTCTGGCATAGACTCTGAGAACTGGGAAGCCCTGGCCCTTGAGTGCTCTAGTTGGAGGTCAGCTGTGACCAGCAGTGCTGCAGAATTCGAGGAGGCACGAGTGGAGGGTGAAAGAGAGAAACGTGCCAGGAGGAAGGCACGTCAAGCCAACTCCGACCGGGACCGCCTTCCACCTGGAAACCAATGCTTTCACTGTGGGAGAAGAGGCTGGTCAAGAATAGGGCTCCACAGCCACCTACAAACCCACAAGGAAACCCATCATGGAAGACCATCTTACTCGTTCAACGAGGGATCGCCTAAGTAAGTAAGTAAGTAACTTTGTGGCATCCCCCTCCCCAGCCAGAGCATCAGGTTTAGAGCCCTCTTCTGAATGACAGCCATCAAGCTGCATAGATAAGAGCATTGTTCTTGATTCTCTCTGGGCAGTAATAGGTGAGTGGCAATCAAATCATCTCAAAGAATGAATTTATTGAGCTGTTAGTGGAAAGAAATCTTGGCTCATCATGATAAAAAACTTTTGAAAAGACCTGGCAGAGATGAGAACTTCAGAATAAAGGTGTCAAATGCCAACCCAGGTATATCTTAGCAACTTAGAATCATAGAATTACCATAGAATAACAGTTGGAAGAGACAACATGGGCCATCTAGTTCAACCACCTGCCATGCAGGAAAGCACAATTAAAGTACTCCTGACAAATGGTCATCCAACCTCTGTTTAAAAGCTTCCAAAGAATGAGCTTACATCTTAGGTTGCTCAACATTCTGATCTGAGGTTCAATGTCATGATGTGGCCCCATTTGTTAAAATGGCTTTATGTAGTTAGGAGTGTTACAAGCCAAGTTTATTTGGGTTGCCCACAGAGTAGGGGGAGGGTCTATTGAAATTCCCTCAATTGCCGTCCATCCCAACTGCCATTGTCCTGACCTCAGAGAGAGGGAGAGAGAGGAAGACGGAAGAGGAGGAGGAATAATAGAATCATAGAATCAAAGAGTTGAAAGAGACCTCATGGGGCATCCAGTCCACCCCCCCCCCCCCCCCCGCCAAGAAGCAGGAATATTGCATTCAAATCACCCCTGACAGATGGCCATCCAGCCTCTGTTTAAAAGCTTCCAAAGAAGGAGCCTCCACCATGCTCTGGGGCAGAGAGTTCCACTGCTGAATAGCTCTCACAGTCAGGAAGTTCTTCCTCATGTTCAGATGGAATCTCCTTTTTTGTAGTTTGAAGCCATTGTTCCTCGTCCTAATCTCCATGGAAGCAGAAAACAAGGAGGAGGAGGAGGAGGAGAAAGTATAGTTCAACCATGCCTAGGTTTAATAACAGATGGGATGCCCTCCCTCCATCCCAACTGCGATTGCCTTGGTCTCAGAGGTAAAGCAGAAAAGGCAGACACAGGTCCATCATTCTTAGGCCCAGGATCAGGCAAAAAGCCATCCCTACATCCTAACCGTCGCTACCTTGGCCTCACAGGAAGTAGGCATAGAGCTTTTTCGATCTATGCTCCAATTCTGTGGAACTCATTGCCTCCATATGTTAGAGCAATGTCGGAGTTGCGACCTTTTGTAAAAGCGCTCAAGACTTGGCTGTTGCATTTAAGTAATCAGATCAAATTTGCCAAATAGTCACTGCTAAAGGTTTTTATGTTGAATGTTTTATATTGTGAAATGCTATTTTAAATTGTAAGTCGCTCGGAGCATCTTGGTGGAGAGCGACTAATTAAGAAATAAAATAAAGTGAAGTGAAGAAGAAGAGGCAGACACAGCTCCATCATGCTTAGACCCAGGAGCAGAAGGAAGGCCCTTTGTCCATCTGAATGCTACTGCCCTGGCTTTGGCGGGAGAGAAGAAGAGACCATATCTTCTGAATGTGATCCCCTTCCACGCGGACATCCTCCCTTTCCGTTTGTGTTATATCTTAATTAGACTGGAAGCCTAGAGCAGGAACTGTTTAGGAGTTCTTTCCCTTATAAAGTGCCATGTATAATCTTTGCATTTATTCCCCAGCTTAGACTCTTATTTGAGTCAGATAATAATTTTCCACTTACTTCTCTGTCTTCTAGTCCATCTCCCTCTATTTTCCAACTTGGTATCTCCAACTCAGTTGTCTCTCCTACACCTTAGTTATGGTAGCAATGGGGGGGGGGGGGGGGGAAACCACACTGCTGAGAGGCTTCTTCTGCCCTGCTGTGCTGCAGGGCAGAGTATTGGATGCTAGAAGTTATGTTGTGATTAAAAATAGTGCCGGAATGTTCTAAAGGAAACCAGAGTAACTATCTGGTGGGTCCCATTCTCTCCATCGCCACCTCTTCTCAGTTTGTGATCTTCTAGGTACTCCAACCCATGTGCTCTATCTGAGGCACATTATGGGTTGAGTGAACCCCAGTTCAAGGAGCTTTTCCATGTCCTCTTGTGCTTAAATGATATGTACATAATTGCGGGTTTACAATTGGTGCTTGTTCTCATTCCTTTTTTTTCTATTGGAAGGCCTAATTAAATGTGCACACAAAATATTGTAAATTTTACCCATGAAAAAGTTATTTGTCACCAACGGAGATGTACGTTTTCTGCATCATGGTGTGTGTAATGCTTACATGCCTTTTGTTTCTCTAGTTCTGAAGCATTAGACGAGCTCTATTCAGTGAGCCTGAAGTCTCTTGTAGAGACTCTCTCCTAAAGCATCTCATTATTTCCCTTTAGCCATTGTACCAGAATATGTATCACAAATTCATTCTCATTTTTGTCTCACAAATTCATTTTCTTCTTATTGTTTGGCAGCATCTCCTGGCTGCCATTGTATCGTTACGTCTCATTTGATAATGGTGTATGTTTGTCTGTGCAAGGCAAACATACACATACTCATAGGATTGCAAAAGTCAAAGCTAGTATGGCCCAATTTGTCCTTTTAAATGAGGATTCCACATTCTATGAACCCCATTAATGTCACACTCCATCTGTGTTATGCTGTATAATATGGTCCAAGAACTCCAAATGCCTTGATCTTCTTTAGTGCTCAGTGAGATGATCTAGCATCTCTATTTGAATGTGTAATAGTCCAGATATTCCAGTGTCCTCATTTGGAGCAGCCTGCATGTCTGATGGGAAGAAAGAGTGTGATTTAAGGGTTGGTTCATACTGATTTGTTCATTAGTTGAACTCCAAAGCATTGAGGGATAGCTTGCATTTGTAAATGGGCCATCTTGGATGATGATGATGATGATGATGATGACGATGACAACGATGGACTGAGCGAACCAATGCTTTTTAGTGGGCTCAGTTCACAGAAGTGTTGAGTAATCAAGTGACGATGGACCCCCCTCCCCTCCCGCAGCATGGGGAAACCAACTTTATGCCTTACTGTTAAAGACATAACGCTATGGTCTCTGTGTATATGTGTCTGCTTGTGCAGTCCTTTAATTTTCTCTCCTTTGCTTGTTCCGCAGCAGTGAGTCTGTTAATTTCCTGCTTTTGTTTTCCTTTGGTACGGTCCAGGCAATTGCTTTTAATTGATCTGTTGGAGTCAGTCAGGAGAATTTGTTTGTGATTAAGTCCCTCGCAGCCTCCCCCAGTCACTTGCTATGCATTGCTGGACCTTTTTCATTCCCTGTGCATTTTTAAAATGCTCTTAAATTTTCTCAATGGTAAATGTTTGATTTCGATGTGCTTTGAGACATTTTTCTCTGACAGTTTCCACTCTATTGACTAACCGAGCTCTTGCTTGGGGAGAGACCAGAGCTCTATATTGATAGAAACATGTGAGATCTGATTTTTTAATATGTTTTTTTATTGTTCATTCATTCAGTCGCTTCCGACTCTTCATGACCTCATGGACCAGCCCACGCCAGAGCTCCCTGTCGGCCTTCACCACTCCCAGCTCCGTCAAGGTCAAACCAGTCACTTCAAGGATCCCATCCATCCACCTTGACCTTGGTCGGCCCCGCTTCCTTTTTCCTTCCATTTTCCCCAGCATAATTGTCTTCTCTAAGCTTTCCTATCTTCTCATTATGTGGCCAAAATATTTCATCTTGGCCTCTAATATCCTCCCTCCAAAGAGCAGTCGGGCTTTATTACCTAAGTATAGATTGGTTGGATCTTCTCGCAGTCCATGGCACTCTCAGAACTTTCCTCCAACACCACAATTCAAAAGCATCTATCTTCCTTCTCTCAGTCTTCTTTATGGTCTAGCTCCCACATCTGTAGGTTACTACGGGAATACCATTGCTTTTACTATGCAGATATTTGTTGCTAGTGTGCTAGCCCCCCGACTCTGGAACACCCTCCCCAAAGACCTTAGACAGGCCCCTACATTGGCTGCCTTCAGAAAGAACTTGAAGACCTGACTTTTCCGATGCGCCTTCCCAGATTAGGAAATCTCCACCACCAAGTCCCATAAGCACTTTATCAGAACCAATGATTGCTGCACATCGCACATCGCACTTGCCCTGGAAGCCCTATATACACCTCCTGTCACATCAGCACGTTTAATCTTGTACCCATTGCTCTGGCCCGGCCCAGTTTTATTGTGTTTACTGTATTGTGCCTGTTGTTTATTTTGCTTTATTCTGTTTTTAATTGTTTGATTTGCTTAGATTGCATTGTGTTGTGTGTTGAGGCCTCGGCCTGTGTAAGCCGCATCGAATCCTTCGGGAGATGCTAGCGGGGTACAAATAGAGTTTAATAATAATAATAATAATAATGTCTTTACACTTCACTATTTTATCGAGATTGGTCATTGCTCTCCTCCCAAGAAGTAAGCGTCTTCTGATTTCCTGGCTGCAGTCTGCATATGCAATAATCTTTGCACCTAGAAATACAAAGTCCATCATGTTGTACACAGCTTAATGTATCAGATACCTTACAATTTGGGACATATACAGTGTGGTTTATTATGTTCAGATGCACACAATAGGTACCTCATACACATATGTATTATAGGATTATTACCTTTCACACCTTGAATCATAACAGTAGTCACAACCTTTGTTTCCCACTCACTGATGAATATTAACTCTAGTATTCAGGACCATGTGAGGGACCTGGTTTTTGGTTGAGGAAATGGAGAATATAAATATATAAAACCCTTTAGAGCTCTGTTGAGTTAAGAAAAGAGACATGCTTACCTAGTTCGCTCTTCTGGTTCGATTTGCAGCTAGACACATTCCATTTGGAGACCTACAGGTAGAATCATAGAATTGAAAGAGACCAAAGGGCCACCCAGTCCAGTCCCCTGGAGCAGCAGAAAACAAGTTGGTGCTATATTGCATATGGCATCCTTTCATATATTTAAACATGGGTGTCCTGTCACCTTTTAGTCTTTCTTCTCCAGGCTAAATCGACTCCCAAAGCTGCTCCTCACTGGGCATGGTTTTCCAGACCTTTTTCCTCCTCAGGACACATTTCAGATTGTATTGTCGAAGACTTTCATAGCTAGAATCACTGGTGTTGCGTGGTTTTTGGGCTGCATTTTCTCATGTCTTTAGATGATCTAATGATGGCAAAGCAAGTGAAGTATATATACCTGTGGAATGTCCAAGGTGGGAGAAAGAAACTGAAGGGTGCAATTAGTAAGCCTGATTTGCAGATGTTTGAGTAGGATTTCAGCTTGTCAATGTCCTATGAATGGAAGATGATTGTGGACTGTTCTGTGGATCAGATGTTCACTGGTACCTTTTTAACATTTAAAGTTCCCATGATTGGTGGAAGTTGTACAAGAGGCTTATTTACTAGCAACACCTTAGGCATACTTCAGTTCTAAAGATGATACTTTTTGCCTCTTGGTTCATGTTTCATTGCCGTCTTGCAGATGTGTTTCTCCCCAGCAGCCTTTTGTTATCTCCTGCTGGTTCATATTATTTGGCTGAATTATTGTATGTTTGTGACCTGTTTTTGCTAAGGCCTCTTTGTGACCTGTTTAGGTGCTCTGAATAGGAAATTGTAGGTTAAGAATATTGTTATAAATAATAAATAATAAGATTACAATGGATCGATCTAAAAGAACATGTCTGTAAAATTATGGAGGTTCTTGAGGTGATCTTAAACATCATTGAAGATTGAGACAAATGGACAGAATTAATGGCAAAACATGCCCTGAGTTGGACTGAATTTGAAATACTTCCCTGTTATCTAATTTTCATTTTGCTACACCTTTGTTGGTTTACTAATTGCATCATCAGCCCCAGATAGCAAGATTAATTACTCTGACCTTTGTACATTCAAACATTCTAGAACATTGTCTATTGATTTTTGTATAGAAGCTACAGCCTTTGCCTTGTTACTCACTTTGCTAGAAAAATAAATCAAACTGTAGGATTTTGTGTGTACCCTGCACATTATGTGGTTCTGTTTACATGCTTTTTCTTTCACACATTTATGACTTTGTTTTTGGATTTTCATGCTTTCAGGAGTTGGAAATTAAGGTAAGCCAAATTGTTAAAAGTTGTGGTGAAGTGAGTAAATTATGCATAATGTGACATGAAAGTTGTAAGTGCTTATAATGGTTGGACAAACAAGCTGAGGGCTTGTTTGTTGTGTTGCGGATGGTAGAAGCAAAGCAAGAAAAATGTGTGAGGATTTTCCACAAACAAATAAGCAAGGTTTGATAGCCTTCCCACAAGTATTAAAGCATCATTGAGTACAGTACTGTTGAACAAAATATGGAGAGCTTATGGCTGTGCATGGAAGTGTATAATTTGTAGATTTTATTCCTTGCTTCTCCAAAACAAGGAGAGGCAAACCATTGATGTTCCTCCGTAGGTGGTTAGTTCCTTATTAGATATTTATTTATTTATTTATTATTTGGATTTATATGCTGCCACTCGGAGCGGCTTACAAGAATGGCTAAAATCTAACACAATTTAAAAACAGCAATATCAAAAATCAAAGACCTGTCGAAACAGGTATGTTTTACATGCCCTGCGGAAAGCTGATAAGTCCCGCAAGGCACGGACTTCAGGTGGCAGAGTATTCCAGAGTGATGGTGCCACTGCTGTGAAGGCTCTGCGTCTGGTTGCTGTTAGACTCAAGGTCTTGACACTGGGGACTTCCAATAGATCTTGGTCCTCAGAACGGAGGGATATCTGGGGTTGATAGGGGGTGAGGCGGTCCCTCAGGTACATAGGCCCCAGACCATGCAAGGCCTTAAAGGTGAGTACCATCACTTTGAAAGTGATCCGATGCTCGATTGGTAACCAATGCAGCTGCAGTAAGATTGGGGTTATGTGGCGTCTCATCGGAATTCCCGCAAGAAGCCGAGCAGCTGCATTTTGTACCAACTTGAGCTTCCGGATCACCGACAGAGGAAGGCCAATGTAGAGGGCGTTACAGTAGTCCAGTCTTGAGATGACCGTGGCCTGGATCACCGTAGGTAGGTCGTCCTTGGACAGGTAGGAGGCCAGCCGTCTGGCCTGCCGCACGTGAAAAAAGGCGGTTCTGCTAACAGCAGAGACCTGGGCCTCCATCGTCAGCAGAGGGTCCAAAAGGACTCCCAGACTCTTTACCAATGATGACGGGCGTAGCGCCTCACCATCCAGGGTAGGCAGTTGGATATCCCCACTGCCCGGTCAACCCAGCCATAGGATCTCCGTCTTTGCTGGATTCACCCTCAACCTGCTGGCACGCAGCCATCCAGTAACGGCCTCGAGGCACTGATGGAAACAATATGACACAAAGCAGCTGAGGGATTTTATAGTGAAAGAGACATGAAGGAAAAAGTGGAATGTTGCAGGTTCAGCAACGTGAAATGTGTAGGACTGTCAATGTATTGCATCTCAGGAGTCCTTCATAAGAGTTCAGGAATGGTTTCTTTTGGTGCAGATGGAAGGTACATGTGGGTTGAGAGGGTCTTGTTACTTTTCTTAGGAAATGTCTTTCTCTTAATTTGAGAATACTATAACATCTGAACTTCAGAAGAACTCCTCAGCCTGTTGTCTATGTAAGTCAAGTAGAACGTTAGGATTCTTGTGAGTTACGTGACCACTCTTTGGCAATGTGAATCAGCAGAATAAGACTGTACATTTTGTTCTTTCTTAGCTTCCCGTATGGTGTTGCCATATAATATGCTTGTGGCAAAGTTCACCAGGGAAGCTAATTAAATAAAATAGTGGCCCGGTGTATATCAGCAGTTTGCTTTATGGAAGCCACCAATGATCTTGTTGATGGCAATTTGATTATTGCCTGTTTGCAACATGTCAGAATATCATAAATCAAAGCAACTCAAATCAGAAAGGGAAACGGCGAAGTGTAAACCACTTGGTTTAAAATATAGCAATTCTCAGAGAATTCTTTGGTTAATATTAAAATTATTTGAACTTACTCATGTTACCTGCTCAGGTAATCTCTGGAAAAGATCAAAGCTATCTGCTAGAGTTAAAGGAAGCTTTTCTGTGGAAATAAGAAGGGGAATTTGATAATTTCTCAAATTTGCATACTACCATACCAACATGGGAAATAAAGAAGATAAAACCGTCCAGGTGTAGACTCTTGTTTTGCAGTGCAAACTTTTCAGACTTTTGTGGCTGCAGGTCCTTAAGAAAAACCTTGTATTGTATTCTTTTTATTATTTAAATAGCACGACGAACAGGCATGTGGATGGATATAAAATGAATCAGTGTAAAGAATGTGAATAAATATTTGTCATTAATCAAAGTTCCACCATTGTTTAGAAGTAAGTATGGGAAATAAGAGCAGCAGTAAAGTTTGGCAAGTGAAAGGCATTGATCCCTACACACACACACTGGTTTTGAATGAAATTTTAATGACAATTTTCAGGTGAAATGCTGCACCTCTTCTTTCTGATCCCTTGATATCTATTTTACTCTCAAGGATGATTTTTTGCAGGCTTCATTTCTCTCTTGTAGCCTGTTCTGGACAGAGAAGGAATAAAATTGCCTCTTTGATCAGCAGTGGGAGAATCTTTTTGCAGGCAAAAACGTTATTCAAAGATGAAAGTCTAATGCTTTAGCTGAAGATGTGTGGGACTGTCTCTCTGACACTTACACCACAATTCTGAAGCTTCACAGAACTAATTGATAACGGTTGGCAGATTTCTGGGAGGTAATGTGTATATTTAGAAGGGGAAAATTTTAGGGACATGCACATTCTTTGTATACTTGCAAAGATTTCTTGCTGTCATTCTAAGCAGACCTATAGTTCAATATGAAGTAGTTCTATAGCGTCTTACTTCTGTGACTGCTGAGAAATAATTGCAGCTCTGCGATGGGTATTCAGTACATCCAACTTTGGATTTTCAGTATCCCTGTTGATTCTGTGTTGGAGTCAGGATGAGGATGCTGCTTACTCTTGTATCATTATGGCAGCTTGGAAAAAGGATGAATTGGCTGCATCTCAACTCCATAACAGCACTAGGCATGGACATGATAGCATGCAATAGGCTGGCTGTATTTTCAATAGGTCCAAAAAAACCTGCTTACTTTCTTAGCCTGGACAATGTGGCTCAGCAGAGACGCTTCTGCATTGCACATGCAAGAGTTAGAAGAGATCACAAGGACGATCCAGTTCAACTCCCTTGTACCATGGGTTTTCAATCACCTTTCTTGAATGTGCATGGGATTAAGACATGTAGAGATAATAGCATTTCAGAAAACTGGTATGAAGTGTTTATTGGACTATTCATCCAAACTTCTTCGCTGTTTTTCTAAATGCTTATTCCAGACATTTTCTTACCTCCTGTTGACCTCATTGGTGTCCTGGACATCCATCATTTTCAGTCTCTTGCTGAGGAATTCCTTCCTGTGCTATTTGTTTGGCTCTGTCTTGTGGCACTTCCCAGATCCGTTTTGGATGAACTGGGTCGCAGCTGTTGAGCAAACAGGAAAACACAATGGGCCAGCGCCTAACTTTCTGAATGTACCAATCATGATCTTATTAATATACTGTCTTGGCAAAACCATACTGGCTGCAGGCTCCTCCAATTTCTACGTAAGAGTTAATAGGCACAGTTTGTACCAGACTTTTGGATTGCTCAAGTTTTGCTTTTTCTTGATTCGGTCTTCTCTCTTTGTGTGCTTTCTGTGATGCTTTTTTTAGGCCAAGCAGCTGGAAGAGAAAGACAGAGAGTTGAAGAAGCACGATGCTTACTACAAAGAGCAGCTGGCTCGACTGGAAGAGAGGGTGAGAACGTTTATTCTCTTTTAATGAAAGGGTTTGCTGTTAATTCCTGTTAGGCACTTAGTTTTTGGCTCAGGTTCCTCTTCAACATGCAGAGCTGATAGGAAATGTTTTCTGGCCTCTGCCCCTGGATGGGAAGCCAAGGGCCACTGCGTGGTTGCGGTCTCCTTTTCCAAGAAGGAATATTGCAGCAAGGGAGAAACCAGCCTGGCCCTGTTGATGGACCAGAAAAGGAGCAGCTGCAGACAATTTGCTTCCATCCATCTTTGCCAGAAAGAACTCTGCTCTGTCAGCCAGTTGTCCTGGGATTGTAAAACTGTTGGAGAGCACACTCTGGTTCTTATCTGTCTGGTGGGGGCTTAAAAGTCTGCTTATTTGGGTGAACATGAGGTGGAGGGAGGACCCTCTGGATATGCCTGCGAGTCCACGTCTCTGTGTCCGTGGCATTGCAATATTTTTAAGGTAAATTGATGAGCTTCCATTTGAAAGAGGAGACTTAACAGTCAGGCTTACAGATGAATATTAAGAAAACTAAAATAATGACTCCAGAAGGATTACATAATTTAAGTATTCGTTATTATGATATCAAAATAGTTAAAGGTTTTCTATACATAGAGTTAATAATAAATCGTAATGAGACTGTGGTCAAGAAGTTGGTTGTTAAGAGTTTTAATTGTTTATATGCTTAGATTGTTTATATTTTTATGAGATGTGTTTTATTGTTTACCTGTGCAACATTGATTTTTTGCCAAATTTATAAACCGTCTTGAGTCCCTTCTTGAGTTGAGAAAGGCAGGGTAGGAATGAAGTAAATAAATAAAAGAAATCAGAAGTCGACTACAATTTGGTGGACAATTGTAAAGGAACTACAAGATCCCCAAGTAAAAAAAGATACAACATTAAATACCAAAATGGTATTTTGATTTACCATGTAGGAATATGAATAGTGGACAGTAAGGAAACCCAACCAGAAAATAATCAACTCATTTGAAATGTGGTCTGGAGGAAAGTTCTCTGGACACCATGGACTACCAAAAAGGCAAATAAAGCAATCCAAATCCAAGTCAAGCTTTGAACTCTTCCCAGAAGCTGAAATGACTAAACTGAATACGCTTTGGATGTATCATGAAGTGATAAAGATAAAAGTAGTAGAAAAAGAGGAAGACCACAGGAGAGATGGACTGACTCAATCAAGGAAGCTTGTCTCTGAACTTGGCTTTTAGTGAGAGTCTCTTGGAGGCCTTTTAGTCATAGGGATACCATAAAATGATGCTGACTTGATAGCACGTACCAGCACCATCCAAATCAGTAGCGAAAACCAAATGTGTAGAGTAGATGGAGGAGAGAGAATAACTTTGTAAATTGCAAAACTAGTCCACTATCACAGTTTTCATATTTTTCATGTTTGTTGTTGAAATACAACATTTGACATCCTAGGTCACTGGGATTGTTGGCTGCCTTGAGGCCTTATGTGGAGAGAAGTAGGCTAAAAATAAAGTAATAATAATAATGCACTTTATTTGTATTCTGCTTTATCTTCCCAGAGGGACTCAGAGTGGATTACAGTACACATATAAGACAAACATTCAGTGCCTTTTTACACAGTGAACGACATACAATGCACAGATAAAGGCCTTCCCCTTTTCATCTCCAGTGTCTGGAGGCGATGTTCAACTCCGGCCATTGGGAGGTGCTCCATGCTGAGGAACCTGCTGTTCATAGACATCTCCTGATCTTTTTGCTGGCATGTCTGCATTAAGCACACTTTTACCTTCTTGCCGTGGCAGTACCTATTGGTCTACTTGCATTGTATGCTTTCAAATTGTTAGGTAGGCAGAAGCTATGGCTCACAATCGGGAGCTCACCCCAACTCGCAGCTTTGAACTGCTAAGCCTCTCGTCAACAGCTTCTCTTGCAGCTGGTGGTTTTAACAGCTTTGCTCCCATGGCCCATTTAATAAGTAAATAAATATGGTCAAGGGTCAGCATTTCAGTTATCTCCCTCTAGGACCCTCTTCGAATGCCGTGCGTTTCCCTCCAGAAAAACAAAAACAGAAGTGGCCTAAATTTCTTGTTTGAGAGAGATGGTTTTTTAAAGTTAGAAAGTCCGCTAGGGCCATGTTTATGTGTATGAGTCTTTTAAGTTGCATGTCAACTTACGGCAAGCCCATGAGGACCATGCAACCTATTTAAAAGATGGATTCCTTCTCTTGGAAATTCTTTAGTAGTCTTTTGTCTTCTTAATATTCAGCCGGAGTCCCGCAGCTGTGATCCGGCCATGGCCTGGCTGTTCAGATTTGACGCATGGGTAGTTCAGCCCAGAGAATACTCAAAATGTCTTAAAGAGTGTGTCTGATGAGACTTGTAGATTTTGATTTCTTAGCATTTTGTTAAACTTTGGCCTTTTTGCTTCAAAGAACTCAAGGTGGCTGTCACCGGGGAGCTACTGCTTTTCCAGTTTTTTTTGCTTGCTATCAGCAGTAATCACTTACATCGGTGTACAGGATTTCATTAAAACCAGCTAAAATTCATCAGACAAGCTAACAGTTCTTGAGTTTCATAGAATTCCTCTGTAGGCTTGATAGCAGAAATTCTCAGAAAAAGAAAGAAGGGAAACAACAATCACCCCAGAGAGCTGAGAGAGCGAGAGAAAAGAAATGTGTTGCTGAGAGAAGGCAACTCATAGAATCTTAATATCCCTGTGATACTTCATAGGAATTTTAACAAAGGTTTACAGTGATCATAGTAGATCATTTGCAGTGCAGAAAGCAATACGTTGTATTAAGGGAGATTGGAGCAAAAGGAGCAATGGGCCTCGTTACCTGAAAAATAAAATGCAGCAGCCTATTCAGGTGGAAGGTATGAACCTTTCCTTATAAAGGGAAACATAACTTTGGTGGACAGGAAAAGAGATTTAAAGATGGAATCAAAGACAACCTTAAAAGCCGTGGCATAGACACCAAGAACTGGGAAGCCCTGGCCCTTGAGCACTCTAACTGGAGGTCAGCTGTGACCAGCAGTGCTGCAGAATTCAAAGAGGCACGAATGGAGGGTGTAAGGAAGAAACATGCCAAGAGGAAAGCGTGTCAAACCAACCCTGACTGGGACTACCTTCCACCTGGAAACTGATGTCCTCAGTGCAGGAGAACACAGCCACCTATGAACCCATCTATGAGCCACCTATGAACCCACCTATGAACCCATCGCCAAGATAACAGACTTGGACGACCATCATTCTTGAGCTACGAGGAATAGCCTAAGAAAGATAAAGAGTTAACTTATTAGTCTAACTAATTGTAGATTGCTTACTGTGACTGACATTGGCTTTCCATGGTCTTGTGTCAAAATCTCTTAGACTTGCTGATGAAGATCCTCTTACTTTAGGAATACTTGAGACTCCCTTTGAGAAATTTCTCACGGCAAGTGTACATTCTGCTACTTAGCTATGACCTCTCCCTCTTTCACTAATTGAAATTACACTAAGTGAAATTACACCAGGGATTTCACATTGTGGTCTTAACTGCTCCTCAACATGGAGGCTCTACCCTTAATAAAATCAATAAAATTCTCAGCAGATCTTCCATAGACTAGAAGGTGGCTAATCTTTGGAAAAAATGAAAGCAGAATATGTGAAGTGCCCATAAATCAGTGCCTTTGGTGATTGTGTTAACTGTAAAATGCAAGGCGCAAAGCTGATTGGTTAGGGCAAGCCCGGGGAGCTAGCTGAGCCTGGGAGTTTTGGCAACAGTTACATTTTTAAGTTCGAGCATTGCAGGAACTTGCAAAGAGAGAGATAGTTATTGCTTAATGAGCTGCTGGAAGGAGATTTTCTACATGGACACCGAAAGACCATTTTAATCTCTCTAAAAAGGACATTGTGTGAGTCGATGCAACTCTTCACACGATTGTATATATGTTGCTCTGCATTACAAAGAGTGAACTACTTGTTCTTTACTGATCATCTGCGTGGCATATTTTCTTTCTCTGGCAAGACAGTATGTGGACTGATAAAAGGTGAACTACGTGTGATTTTTATTATGCCACATTGTGGACAAAGTACATTTTCAGGATCACTGAGGAACAGCTACATTTTTGAGTGAGGCTTAAGCTCAGCTCTCTTAAAGTGTAAAACAAGCCCTTAATGTGTAGGCAGAAGTTACAATAAAACACCAATTTAATCCTAAACCAGTTTGTGTTAGGTGGCATTTATATATATTATACCACTAAGTGTCAAAGCACCTCTGTATAATTAATTGGATCTTTTCATTAGCCTTTTTTTCAATTAAGAGTTTCACATTCACGTTTCTCCCTGCAGCAGAAACACTTCCGCAGTCATTGATAATAAAGGGAGATGACAACAGCACAGATTAGTGTCAGCGCCGTGCGCTCCTTCGAGAGCAGAGTTATTATACATATTCACTGCCAGATGACGGCTGTCACTTTGAAAAATATTTCAGGGCCCTGAGTGAAGATGCACTAACCTTTTGTTGAGGATTAATACCAGGCAGGGCGAGTCTGCCTCCATGACAGGTGTGCTACTAAAACATAAACAAGCCTGTTCTCCGGGGCAAGAGCCATCCATAAATATTGTTTATGTGCAAAAATAGAAAAGAAAGAGGCAGGCGAGGAGAAAGCAAATCCTTTGATATTTTGAAAGCCAAAAGGGAGAAAGTCATTCCCCAAACAGCTCCTGGTATTTGTAGGTCAGCTGTGGCATATAGGTTGTGAGTTACTACGTACTGCAGAACAGCTAAGCAAGATAGAATAGTTTAACAAAGGTGTTAAAGAATAACCTCCCCACACAGTATATCTGCTCAGGCTAGAAACTTGTTATTTAATAGTTTCCCACATTAGATTTCAGGAGGAGAGAGATCCATTCATCATGGCTAAAGGGGACATTTTCTTCTTCAGACCTGGAGAAAATATGAGCCAATTCTCCTGATTCACATTGATACCAGAACAGCCCTCGGAGCTTTCAGCCCCAGCCACAATAGCAGAAGATGGAATGGTTCGGTTTGCTTTTCTTCCTTTAATGTTGAATGAGAACCTACTCGCTGGCAGCATGAAAGGCTGGATCTAATGCAGTCGGAGCCCATAGTGGGCTAATTGCCATTCTTGTATGGGAAATGGCAAATCAATGGGAAAATAGATTGAAATAATGAAGACGCTTAGAATGGAAGCGCTCGCTTTTCCTTCCAGCGGGAGACCTCAGCAAAACTCGCCCAGACACTCCATCATTATGCTGCGTCATTACTTCATTTCCAAAGTGCAGATGCTAAGAATTGAAGAGAACCAGCAATCTGTCATTATCAAGTATTCCCACCCACCAACCCGGTAGCCTGGCATGTTTCAAAATTATGCAGAGACAGTTGAGACAAACACATCATCTGCATTTCAAATGCACATGCCAGAACATGTGTAATTAGAGTCAGTGTCGTTCGGCAGATCATCTCCTAGATGTAGATGAGGGAGATTTGGATTTAAATCAGACTTGGAGGTTGGCAGTCACTGAATCTACTGCATGAGTACTGTTTGGATCACTGGAAGCAAGACCATGCAAATCTGGAATTGCTATAGTAGAGAAGAAGGCAAGGCTGGGCTACCAATGCCCTGTAATAGCCCATTGAATGCTAAGCTGTGGGCCAAAATAAGTGATAAGACCTGAATGCCACATAGCATGTGCTCATTGTTAGCATAAACATCCTCAAATCAGCTCTCATTATGCATGGAAAATACATAACATAGTGAGCAATTTATGTGCGTGTAATTATAATTTTACAGAGTGAAATGCATGTATCCTATGTCCCAAACAAGATGAAGACAGTAAACATAAGACTGCAATTATGTCGGCGCACAAGATTCAGTGTTTTGAACATCTGGTTTAGAATGAGAATGATAGCAACTGTGAGCACTGTAGGATTTTTTTTTCATGGTGAGAAGCAGGTTAAAGCATAATTTATTATCATCTCACCAAATGATAACAATTTGATATGACCACATAGTAGTGGAATGTTGTTTATGTGTGTATGTATGAGCGGATCAGCTTCAATATGCATGCGCAGCTGTTTCCCCCTGCTTCCTATCTCACCTATGCCCACGATATCAACTTTGTTCATCTTAGACCAGGAGCCCCCGGTGGCGCAGTGGGTTAAACCCCTGTGCCGGCAGGACTGAAGACTGACAGGTCACAGGTTCGAATGCGGGGAGAGGCGGATGAGCTCCCTCTATCAGCTCCAGCTCCTCATGCGGTGACATGAGAGAAGCCTTCCACAAGGATGATAAAAACATCAAATCATCCGGGCGTCGCCTGGGCAACGTCCTTGCAGATGGCCAATTCTCTCATGCCAGAAGCAACTTGCAGTTTCTCAAGTCACTCCTGACACGACAAAAACAAACAAACAAAACAAAAATCTTAGACCTCTCTTGTTTTTCCCTTCCGCTGTAACGCATTCTTGTGGCAGCGTGACTACTCTGTTGGTTCACTTCCAATGACTAATTCCTAGTTTCCAGTTTCAAAGATTCCTTGTAGAGCATCAAATCACTAGGGACTAAGATATTTAAAGAAGCAGGTCCCTTTGCGTAAAAGGCACCATATGGTCTGTGAAGGTCTTCTTCTATTTCCCACCTGTATCTGTATGTGAGACAGCGTCTCTCACACATGAGAAGGTTTCCCCTGTGACTGCCAAAGGTAATCAGTCTGACATCTTTCTTGTTGACTTGCTATCATGTCTTGAAGATACATCTATTTTAACTGATGTTAACAGCCTGCACTTTTGTTGGGTTTCAAGAGGAGCCTAAGATGGTCTAAGACAGCGTTTCTCAACCTGGGGGTCGGGACCCCTGGAGGGGTCGCGAGGGGGTGTCAGAGGGGTCACCAAAGACACCAGAAAACACAGTATTTTCTGTTGGTCATGAAGGTTCTGTGTGGGAAATTTGGCCCAATTCAATCGTTGGTAGGATTCAGAATGTCCCAACAACTACAACTCCCAAATGACAAGGTCTATTTTCCACAAACTCCACCAGTGTTTGCATTGGGCATATTGAGAATTCGTGCCAAGCTTGGTCCAGATCCATCATTGTTTGAGTCCACAGCGCTCTCTGGATGTAGGTGAACTACAACTCCCAAAACTCAAGGTCAATGCCCATCAAACCCTGTGTGCCAAGTTTGATTCAATTCCATTGTTGGTGGAGTTCAGAATGCGCTTTGATTTTAGGTGAACTATAAATCCCAGCAACTACAACTCCCACAGGACAAAATTAATACCCTCCCCCAATCCCACCAGTATTCAAATTTGGGTGTATTAGTTATTTGTGCCAAATTTGGTCCGGTGTATGAAAATACATCCTGCATATCAGATATTTACATTACTATTCATAACAGCAGCAAAATGACAGTTATGAAGTAGCAACGAAACTAATTTTGTGGTTGGGGGTCACCATAACATGAGGAAGCGTATTAAGGGGTTGAGAACCACTGGTCTAAGATGAGAGAGGAGATTGGTATAATGTCTTCCAGTGGCCAGTCTTCAAGAGCCATCACACAAGTTGATGCCATGGTTGTTTATCCTATGGAACTGTAGGACAAAACAACTGGGGCTCTCTGAGCTAGTAGGTTGCCAAAACAGAAGTTCTGAGGTCTGCCAAAGTTCCCCTTGTGTTTGATGTGGATGGTCTGAATTAAGTTAAATGTGTCCCATTAGATTCCAAGGAAATCAGGCCAGTGAAATAGGGAGCTGACCCATTTGTTAGTCCAGGATTTCCCATCAGACTGAACAGATGTAAGTTCATCTGTTCCTGATCCAAGTCAAGAGCTTTTATTTTGCTCTTTAGAGAAAGTTACATCCCATTATGTAAGAGCAGTGATGTCATTCTTAGTAGTGGAAGATTTTTTCCAGTCACAGTCTTGTTTGGCTGCTTCTTTGGTTTTAAAAAAACCAGACATACAGTGATGGTTGTCTCCTCTTGATAGGAAAAAAATGCGCAGGCTGATTGGACTTATCTTCACAAAACAGGTTTGTTTTCAAATTCCAGGAGGATGCAGATGCACATCAAGGAAATGGCATCCATATGTGTTTTCTTGCCCCCTCCCATTATGTGGGATTTTCAGTGGAGGTAGGATTGAGGCTTCATTTGAGGTGTAGGTTTATTGCATAGGCTGTCAAGGAATATTAACCTTCAAGTAAGATGAGCACACGTACAGTAAAGCTGTGAGCCGGTGGCACGCACTGTACCTGGTATTAACCAGTATTATCCATCCTGCTTGCTGCAGTAAATAGGATTTTGCTATTATGATGTGTCAGGGTTTTCACAGCAATCAAATTTACTAGACACTAAACTGCTCTCCTCTCTGCTGAGCGGCTTTAGTCTGGATTTTTGTGCTCGCATTAATCCTGTTGGTAGGAAATCCGCATCCCAATTGTGCAGAGAAATTATAATTTAATGATCTCTTCACTAACCCCCCTTCCAGCCCTTTGCAAGCCTCAGAAAAAGAACATGTCTTTTTTTTTTGTTGCTGTGATAGCTCCGAGGCATTGAAAAAAGGAGATAATGCACAATTCAGCTTCCAAGCCAAGTATCATCTGTCCGTGTGTATATTTGCTGTGAACAAATGATTACAATGCAAGGCACGCAGGTTTCAGATTTCCTCCCACCCACTGCTCAGTTCGTCTTTGCCGAGGTTCAACAGGTGAATGATCTAGCAATTGGACAATTTTCTTCCATGAAGAAGTCTGGCCTGCAGATGTTGGCTCTCGCTGCACCCATATTTCCAACCCATAAAACTCTAAAGATCTGCTTCTAACAACAGTGAAGGGACCATGTTATCACTTGAGCAACAGGATAATTTTATGTATTTATTCATTCAGTTTGAGCATTTGCGTATCGCCCCTTAATCTGCCAGGGTCTCCGTGATGATGAACAATGCATAAAAATATTTGAAGCATTCAACACACGAAATAGGTTTCCATGAGAGAAAGTAAAACTACCCCTTGAAATTAATTTTAATCCACAGAATTAGAACAGCCGGAGCAGTCACTCTTAATGCTAAAGTTGAAAGGCCAAGTAAAATAACACAGTCTTAGCTGCCGTCTGGAAACTCAGAAGAAATGGAGCCAGCCAGCATGCTCTTTTGAATGTTGGCACCATGTTCACTCCATGAGAATGATCAGACAGATGTGGGTTGTTGTTTTGGTTAGTCTAGTCCATCTCAGTGTTATTTTCTCAGTTCTTGTATGTACATTGTACTTCTGGTGCATCAAAGTTTCACAGTATCCAGTGCCCTTATAAACTGTTTTAGTAAATTGCCCATTTTATCCTCAACACTCTTCTTGGTTCCTTCTCCAACCAAGTGCTCATTATGTTGTTGTTGTTGTTGTTGTTATTATTATTATTATTATCTTTATTTGTACCCCCCTAACATCTCCCGAAGGACTCGGTGCGGCTTACAAAAGGCCAAGGCCCTCAATAAAACAACAGTATAACAAATACTGTACAACAATAAAACTCATAAAGCAAACCAATAAACATTAAAGCAATAACAGTAAAACATCAAAACAATACATCATGACACATTTAAAACTAGGGCCGGGCCAAATGTAATGAATAAATTAAAAAGTGCTGGACATGACAGGTGAAATGTAAGGATTTTAGGGTAGGTGCGATGTGCAGGCAATCTTAAATCTCTGGTAAAGTGCGTTTGGGACATGAATCATAGAATCATAGAATCAAAGAGTTGGAAGACACCTCATGGGCCATCCAGTCCAACCCCCTGCCAGGAAGCAGGAATATTGCATTCAAATCACCCCTGACAAATGGCCATCCAGCCTCTGCTTAAAAGCTTCCAAAGAAGGAGCCTCCACCACACTCCGGGGCAGAGAGTTCCACTGCTGAACGGCTCTCACAGTCAGGAAGTTCTTCCTAATGTTCAGATGGAATCTCCTCTCTTGTAGTTTGAAGCCATTGTTCCATTGCGTCCTAGTCTCCAGGGAAGCAGAAAACAAGCTTGCTCCCTCCTTCCTGTGGCTTCCTCTCACATATTTATACATGGCTATCATATCTCCTCTCAGCCTTCTCTTCTTCAGGCTAAACATGCCCAGTTCCCTAAGCCGCTCCTCATAGGGCTTGTTCTCCAGACCCTTGATCATTTTAGTCGCCCTCCTCTGGACACATTCCAGCTTGTCAATATCTCTCTTGAATTGTGGTGCCCAGAATTGGACACAATATTCCAGATGTGGTCTAACCAAAGCAGAATAGAGGGGTAGCATTACTTCCTTAGATCTAGACACTATGCTCCTATTGATGCAGGCCAAAATCCCATTGGCTTTTTTTGCCGCCACATCACATTGTTGGCTCATGTTTAACTTGTTGTCCACGAGGATGATGCTGGGAGTTTCCTATTCTGGAAAGGCACACTGGAACAGCCAGGTCTTCAAGCTCTTCCTAAAGACTGCCAACGTTGGGGCTTGTCTGATGTCCTTGGGGAGAGAGTTCCAGAGTCTGAGGGCTACCACAGAGAAGGCCCTGTTTCACTGTACACAGTCCTCATTGGGGTCCCTTTAACCCCCTTCCAGCCCCTTCTACACAGCCATATAACCCAGAATATCAAGGCAGGAAAATCCCACAATATCTGCTTTGAACTGGGTTAGCTGAGTCCACACTGCCATATATTCCAGTTCAAAGCAGAAAGGTGAGATTTTATTCAGCTGTGTGGAAGGGGCCTCAGTTTGTTTAAAATTGCAAACCTTGGAGGTCGCACAAGCTTCCCCCTTGTGTGTTGATGGTGCCCTTTTGGCTACACAAGCGATTACATTTGCACTTGCCTTTTCAAAAGAATAGTAGGACGTGAGAAATGGAACAAAATATAGTAGTTTTGAGCTTTTTTGTTGAGCTGTGTCTTTTTCCAGGTGCTCTTGATTGTTCTGCCTTCACCCTTTGCTCAGGGGTTCTGCCATTTTACTAAATAAATATTTGTGCTTACCCTGATTGTCAGGTAAACATACAATTTCTGCTTCAGATTAGAACGACAAGGGAACTCAGAGAGATGACTCAGCTGCTTTCTACCTGGAGACTTGATAATACCGGAATCCGTACATCTTAGAGAAGTGATATTAGATGTTTTAAGTAAATATATATACATATTGTGGAAAAGTGTTATGGCAGGGATCATATAGAATAGTTAAAACAGGTTTGCACACCCCATACCCCTAGAGGCGGGATATACTTATGTCCACTTAACAAAACAGTGATCCCGAAGCATCACTTATCCTTTGAGCCCACTGGGCTCCCATAATATGAGAACGGGAGGATATAATTTCAATGAAAATAGCAATAAGGGTTTAAAGAGGTTGCTTGCCTCTAGGACAGTGTTTCCTAACCTGTAGGCTGCGGACCACCAGTGGGCTGCGAGGACAAAAAATAAATCTCTTTATTTTATCTTATTTCCGCTCCTTTCATGCCGCCTGCCACTTCTTCCCTGTTGCTGACCATGGCATATGTTCTGTATCAGAAACTAGAGTTGATGTGGTCTATCGAATGCAAATTTTCTGAATCAGCACCCCAAATAACCAAACCAAATCTAAAGTTGACCAAAAGCTGATTCATAACCTTTTTGGTACTAATGTTGGAGAGTGGTCCTGGTCAGAGTGGTCCCTGGTCAAAAATAGTTTGGGAACCACTGCTCTAGGATGAAGGTTTAATATAGAATTTTAGCTGTTGGCCAAGATTTCAGCAGGATTTTGTTATGTATATCAAAATTATTTGTGGTGTTCGTCACAGAAAGACTATCATAAGTTGTTACGTCTTTCACGAAAGTCACTGTGGGATGGTGGAAAGATTGCATCCTCCCCACAGGAAAGGTTATAGAAGCTGCACTGCACAACTGGAAGAACAGTCTACTATATATAGTTATGTGGAAGTTTAGTTTTGAAAAATACAGCACTCCTTCCTTTCCCTTGATGATTGTACATAATGGTTGCTGGGGTGGATGAGAATTGGGTGGCTAGCAAAAGCCTCTCCTCTATCAGAGACTGTTTTCAAGGACTCTGCAGCTCAAGTGACATGCTCATAGTTTTTGTGAATCTCTTCTCCACTACATTGGATTTCACTGGCAGCATCATGAAGCAGGAAGAGCTGCACTCATTTCAGTGGGAAAGGCTATTATATGATAACCGGATCCTCATATATACTCCTGTTGTGGGACCAAAGTGACTGTTTATCTCCAGGAAACCATGCTGGACTTACTGAAACAATTTGAGGACTGACCTTAACAGCCTGATTCTTCCTTTACTTGCTGTGCCCAGATCTCATTATTGCAGAACTTGGGGCAAGTGACCTGGGGCTACTTTGCAAGTGCATTGTGAGCTGCAGGGCAACCATTGAGTAGTGATGCCTCTTGTCATATTCATGCCCAAAATTCATGAATTTAATTTGTCTTAGTTTGCTGAGTACTTGTCCTTGGTCTTGTCCCATTAGCTACATTTATTTGACAGCTCTGGTGGACATGTTTTTAAAAATGTAGGTATGTATATTTGATCCGAATACTTGCCTTCTTAACACATGAAACTCACAAAGCTTTGAGATATTCTAAATTAGGAAGGGGGGGTCAAGGCTGCCAACACTGCCCTTATGTATGTCATTTTGCTTTCACATCTTATTTATTTATTTACTTTGCTTATATACCGCTGTATCTCAAGCCCGAAGGCGACTCACAGCGGTTCACAGCAATAAAGACAATAAAAACAGCAGTAGTTCCATACAACATATAACAATTGACTTAACACATTATCCACTAATAACTAATAGGCCATTCTAATACACAATTATTACAAAAACCTGTACCCAATCGCCTCATCATCCAAGCATAATCCAAGTTTGTCGTCCATTGTTCCAGTCCTATGTTCAGTTACCAACTTGCACTAATTTACTCAAACGCCTGCACAAACATCCAGGTCTTCAACTTTCTTCGGAATGCCATGAGAGATGGTGCCAGCCTAATGTCCGTAGGAAGGGCGTTCCACATCTTACTTATAATGTATGCCTCCAGCAAAACTAGACCCTAGGAACACAATGCATATGTAACCCTCCTTTTTAATTTTTATTTATTTTGTATCAAAACATTGTATAAATTAGTATAAAACTGATAAAAATAGAAAGAACACAAGCAGCTAAATATCTTTTGACCAAAAATGGGCAACAGCGATCGCATTGTCTGTAACCTCCAACAATTCTTCCTCTGTACATGAGGCAGGACATAGTGGGCAAGCATATAGATGCCAAGTTGTCTGTTCTGCTCCACAGTCACACAGAGTGGAGGATTCTTTTAAGTAGTGCCGTTTTGCCAGGTTGTCTTTTGATCTGCCCACTCCATTTCTGAGTCTGTTCAGGGACTTCCAAATTGCCCATTATTGGCTTGTCCTTTTTAATGATAAGCTGCTTAAACAATGGAAAAACGTGATAAAAGCCATGTTCCCTAGCAAAGCTACTATTTGGGAGAGTCTTCCTTCCTCACTTCTCTCTATTACACTTGATAGATCTTGCATATGAGACACAATGGGAACTGTTCTTGAAAAATTTTCTCCAGAGTTGACAATTTCCTTTCCTAAGCAAGTTGAAATCAGTGGCATCAAGCAACTTCTGGCACTTTCCCCCCAAACTTATATTTGTTATCCATTTCCATAATAGTACTACTAGTTGTTGTTGTTGTTGGTGGTGTTTCATTGCTATCTTTGGTGCCCTGTGATATTGGCTTTGCTGAAAGAGAGATGTGAGGACGCAGTTCTGCTGATTTATTGGACGGTCCACAGCCTTTGATACTGTGGACCTTGGTGTCCACCTAGATGACTGCATGAACCCGGTATGGGCAGCACTGCCCTCTAGTGGGCCCACCTAAATGGCTATTTCTGGAAGCAGGTATTGGCCTCTGATCAGCCCTGTGACAATTCTCTCTCCTGCTGGTTATCAGGTATTTTTGTAACAGATATTTTGGTAAACCTGCTAAGTCAGATCATCCAGGGAATGTCACTAGTATATTGATGAGATACTACTCCAGTCACTGGAGATACAATATGATCCCCTTATCCATGGATTTGATTTCAGTGGTTTTTCACTAGTCCTGCATTTTGTCCCTAATAGGCCAAGTAGATAATTCTGTGAAGCCCACCTGCAAGACATGAGCACAATAGCATAATTCCACAAATGTTCCCCAGCAACTGATACTAGGAGGCGTTGTGCTTGTTTGTGTTATTTTGTGCCTTCAAGTCTTTTCTGACTAATGGTGACTCCAAGGCGTACTGCCTCTGATACTGAGAGTGATATGTTATCATTATAGCTAGTAACTACTGGTAGTCTTATAAACCATGCATTGATTGGGACCCTTTTGTGAGTATATCTGAGTAAAAATATCTTTTCCTCAAAGACCCCTCCTGTCGAACGCCCCATGCTGTGTCCCTTTATGCCTTTTAGGCACCAGACAGATCTTTCTATATTGCCAGGCTTTTCTTTTGGCCTTTGAACTTTTACAATATGTTATGGTATGGTGGTTTAGTTCTCTGATATATTTTATTCTTTGGGCTTTTTTACAGCAATGTTTTGCCCTCCAGATCCTTGTTTTAAAGTGGTTTGTTTTGATCATATTGTGGCCTTCTTGTCTGCCTCTTAATTTGTGTTTGGTTGGAACTCGTGATTTGTGATTTTGTTTTATTTTTAATATTGTCTGTAAATCTGCAGTTCATGGGTGATTGGCTAAATGAATGATTAAAGTTATGACTCATGGCTTCTAAAGCAACAACAACATTATTACTTTATTATTGTTCAGGGCACTTCTTAAACTAGGAAGAGAGATCCCTGCCCTCAGAGGCTCACGATCTATAAATGTCTACACTGCATATTAGAGGATGAGGTTGAAAAAAGAAGATAAGGATGAGTAGGGGAAGAGTAGGGGATTTATTTCTATTGCCCTCTTGTAATTATTCTTGTTGTATGTTTTCTTGTTTTCAACTTACAACATTGTGCAGTACTTCGCGTGTTGGACTAGACCCTTGGGAAACTAGGGTTCAAATCCCCACTCTGTCATGGAAATGCACTGGGTGACCTTAAGCAAGTTGTACTCCCAGTTTAAGAGGAAAACAGTTGGATCTCTCCCTTAAACAAAAAATCTTGCTGAGCCCCATTATAAGTCTGCCTTAGGGTCACGATAATTTGGAAAGGGATTAAGGATACAAAACAGCAACTCCAGAGTATGTGATTTTGCAACACATGCCCAGACTATGGCTTCTGATTCCTTACCAACACGTGCCCATACTATGGCTTCTGATTCCTTTTTGCATTGACTGCAAGCACTTTCCAATTTTCCAGCCACGATGATGCTTTCAGTTTTTACCTTCCAATTGAGCTTTTGTTTTGTTTTGTTTTGAACACACACATTTATTATGTATAATAGATCCACTTGCTTACTTCACAAAAGAGATTGGGAGGTAGACACTGTGTAGAGACTGGATTGCAATGGCAGTCATCCCTTTTCATACCGATAGCCATTGTCTTCCATTTTCCAGCGTCGGAAGAGTAAGATATTTTGGCATGCAAGCACCATTTCAAGACCAGATAATTCTTCAGATGAGTCTTGACTCTGACGGTGTCCTCAGTGGCCATTTTTAACCCTCTTTGCACCATCAGGCTTTGCAGTGGCAAGATTAAAAACAGGGAGTTCATCACAACTTCAGAATACCAGACTGATAGGACTGTACCTTCGATATTGTGGGTCAGAGTTTAATATTGTTGCCAGCTTCACAGAATTGATCTGTCAAGTTGACCTAAAACATAGCATTCTGTCATCAGCCCTCCAACCTTCCTTTTTATAGATTGCACTACGTTCGGATGTGGTATTTTGATGAGAGAACTCAGTGCCAGACATGTAGAGACTAAGAGGTTTGTCACTAACAATTACGGTATTGCAGACTACAACTTAACTGATTTAAGGTGGAATATTTGCTGTAATCTTGAACTAGGTGTTAAGAGAATCAAGGGAGGAAGCAAAGTAGCCACAGGTGTGCACCAGCACTAGTGGAAGAGTTTGCACTATGCCATTATAAATGCATTCCATAGTAGTTCTTATATTTGTAAGAACAGAGGAATATTCTTTTCATTCATTGCATTTAGCTGTGCAATTTCCATTCTGTGGGAAATTTTTCCTGAGTGTCCCAAAGTATGTTTGTTACCTTTCACTTGCTCACTGTTATTTACTCATTTTTTAATTATTTCTTCTTTTGTTGCACAAGCATTTGGGGAAATACATGTTAGGTGGGTTTGTAATTGGTTGAGCGAAAGAACCCAAAGGGTGCTCACCAACGTTTCCTCTTCATCCTAGAAAGAAGTGACTAGTGGGGTGCCATAATGAGGGTTCTGTTTGAGGCCCAGTGCTGTTCAACATCCTTATTAATGGCTTGGATGAAGGTTTAGAGGGTGTGCTTATCAAGTTTGTAGATGACACCAACTTGTGAGGAATAGTTAAGACTCCAGAGGACAGGATTATAATTCAAAATGGCCTTAACAGATTAGAGAGCCAGGCCAAAACTAACAAAATGAATTTCAACAAGGAAAAATGTAGGATACTTCACTTAGGTAGAAAAAATAATATTCATAGATACATGATGGCTGATGCCTGGCTTGACAACAGTCCTTGTTAACACATCTTGGAGCCTTCATGGACAACAAGTTGAACATGAGCTAACAATGTGGTGCAGCAGCTAAAAAAGCCAATGGGATTTTGGACTGCATGAAAATAAGTATAGTGTCTAGATTGAAGAAAGTCATGGTGCCTCTCTATTCTTTTTTGGATAGATCTCACCTGGAATACTGTGGCCAATTCTGGGCATCACAGTTTAAAAGAGCAAGCTTGTGTTCTGCTGCCCTGGAGACTAGTTTACACTGCCATAAAATCCAGTTCTCAATGTAGATAATCTGGATTTTATATGGTAGTGTAGATGGGGCCTAGGAGTCAATGCATGGGGTTAAATGACAGGAAAGGAAATTCCACCTGAACATTAAGAAGAATTTCCATGCTGTAAGAAGAGCTGTTCAACAGTGGAACACTCTGCCTCAAGAGTCCAGTGGAAGTTCCTTCCTTAAGGGCTTTTAAACAGGCTGGATAGTGAGAATAAGTACATTACTGACTTCTGCTTGTAGATTACTTATTCCTTCTTTCATTAGGCTAGTCCCATATATTGGGGTGAGCAATGTGTGACTTGCAGATGTTATTGGATTCCTTTAGGTCCTACACACCCTTGATATATGACGGTGGAATGTGGTGCCTTGAAATGTAATGGAGTCTCCTTCTCTGGATGTTTCTAAACAGAGACAGGATGACTAAGTTCTTGTGGGTTTTTTTCGGGCTATATGGTCATGTTCTAGAGGCATTTCTCCTGACGTTTTGCCTGCATCTATGGCAAGCATCCTCAGAGGTGAGGTCTGTTGGAACTGGGAAAAGGGGTTTATATATCTGTGGAATGACCAGGGTGAGACAAAGGACTTTTGTCAGTTGGGCTAGGTGTGAATATTTCAACTGACCACCTTGATTAGCATACAATGGGCTGACTGTGCCTGGAGCAAACTCTTCTTGAAAGGTAATTAGATGTCCCTGCTGTGTTTGCGAGTTCTTTGCGGATGGTGTGAATTCTCTCTCGTAAGAGGTTGCATTCCAGGCGGTCATAGATCCGGTGAGCCTGTGGTGTTTAGAGACAGGATGGCTATTTATTAGGAGTGCTTTGTGTTTTCTCACATGGCAAAGAGTTTGACTGGATAGCCTCTTTGATTTCTCTTTGGTTTGCTTTATACTAGAGTCCTACCCACCATTATAATAATAAACTTGATTGATAACCTGTCAACATCTCCCCAAAGGAGACTCGGGCGGCTAAGATGAGGCCAAGCCCAAAATAATTATGTAGGCCAATCCATCTCATAGAATTCTAGAAATATGGAGTTGGAAGGGGAATAATAAATCATGGAGTTCTGTCTCCACTCAATGCAGGAATGGTAACTAAAACATCTCCAGAAAGTAGCTGTCCGTCCTCCTTTTTTGAAGATAAAAAGAGAAATAGACTTCTTTTGGTAGTTGGTTCCATTGGCAAACAATTATCACGATCAAGGTGTTCCTCCTACTCCTCTGCTTCTGTCAATTATACACTGCACCTACTCCATGCCACTCGTTAGATAGACTCTAGCCCATTGCTTCAATTACATTATTGGAGCACAAGCTCCAGACTCTCTCACCTTTGGCCATACAGGCTGGTCTTCTGGGAGTTTATCTCCAGTGACATCTGGGAACCCTTAGCTGGGAACCACTGATGTTGGCCTTATCTTAATTTCCCAGACTTCCTTCATCTTGGAGATTGTTTGTATCAAAATTCATCTTCTTAGCTGGCATTGAAGTCTTTTTTTTTTTATATGCCTGTCAGTGAGACCCACACACTTTGATATGTGATGCCACAGAGAAATCCTTACATGCATTTAATAATTGCTAAGATATGTTTCCCAACTGTGATTACAAGTTAACAGAGCCTCTACAGTTGATGACACTTTACTTTGCTGAGAACACATTTTTCTCATCACTCATTACTGTCCTTATGATCAATAGCGACGCTGAAGTGTCACTTAATAAAAATAAAATAAAAACTCAAAGCTGTTTCCCACATCGAATAACAAGCATTAATCTTACATTTCTTGCAAGAAATGATTGTTTTGGGACAGGCACATCATCCATTATAGTTAAATGTGGCCATTAAAATTTTAGGCTGACTCTCTATGATGTTCAACAATAAGACATCATCACAAATAGCTGTACTTTCTCTTTGGAAAATTGTATCCCGTATATACAATTCTGTGTGTATGCTTTCAAGTTACCTGTTGCCTTGTGGTGACCCCATGAATCTCTTACAGTTTTCTTAAGGAATAGTGTCTAGATCCAGGGAAGTCATGCTACCCATACTCTATTCTGCCTTGGTCAGACCACTTTACCTGGAATCACACTGTGTCCAATTCTGGCCACCGCAATTGAAGGGAGATGTTGACAAGCTGGAATGTGTCCAGAGGAGGGTGACTCAAATAATCAAGGGTCTGGAGAACAAGCCCTGTGAGGAGCGGCTGAAAGATCTGGGCATGTTTAGCCTGCAGAAGAGAAGGATGACATGATGAGGGCCATGGATAAATATGTGAGGGGAAGTCATAGGGAGGAGGGAGCAGGCTTGTTTTCTGCTGCCCTGGAGACTAGGACACAGAGCATGTTCCTCATGTTCCACCTGAACATGAGGAAGAACTTCCTAACCATGAGAGAGTGCTGTTCAGCAGTGGAACTCTCTGCCCCACAGTGTGGTGGAGGCTCCTCTGTTTTAAACAGAGGCTGGATGCTATCTGTTGGGGGTGTTTTGAATGCAATTTTCCTGCTTCTTGGCAGCAGTTTGGTCTTGATGGCCCACAAAATCTCCCAAAAATTGATGGTATCTGATGCCTTCAAGGTATTAGCTGCCTGGTATCTTCAGTATTAGAGTTAACATTGCCCATTTATATTCTACACTGTGAAATAGTTGCATATCTATATTAAAGGAAAAAGTCCCAAGCAAAGTCTGGTTATGTAGAAGCCGGTACAGAAAGCAAATAACTTAGGTTATGAAGTATGCTATATGGCAATAGAGTTGGAAGAGATACCAACTAAATTTTTATTTTGTTGACCCATTTATTTGTCATTTTGTCATCTCATGGAGTTATTGTTATAATTTATTTATAAAGTGCCATCAGTGTATGATATCTCTTCGTTTCTCCTTTCAGTTGAGTTGATTCCTTTCTGTAACACTTGGCACAACATGTTGGCAAAGAGTGAGCCGTGAAATAAGAAGTCTTATATAAAATTTTCACCTTGTCCATTACCTAGCCATGGGCATGGGAATTCTGACTTATTTTGTAGTAGTTGTGATTATTATTGGATTGAAAATGGCCATAATATAATGTATTGAACACTCGGAAGCATCATTTCAGTGCTAAATATTGTCAGTGGATGAATGAAATAAGTATACTGTCTCATTTGCTTTTTGTGTCTGCGTGTGCTTTAGTATTTTTCCAGTTTTCTGTATCATGTAAGATGAAATTCATGTAAAGTATATATGGATTAGATGAAAAAATAGCACATAGGATTAGACAAACATTTAATATGCTGCAAAGTATCTTTATGTACTTATAGCAAGATTCTAAGTTTTTCTATTAATTTATAAAATATTTAAAATTTGTAATATAAATATTGTTAAAACCCGAATTTCAAATGCAGTAGAGTCTTGCTTATCCAACCTTCACTAATCCAACGCATTCTGCCTCCTGTCTGGATCCACAGCTGTTTCAATACATTGCAATATTTTGGTGCTAAATTCGTAAATACAATGATTACTACGTAACGTTAACCATGTATTGAACTGCTTTTTCTGTCGATTTGTTATAAAGCACGACGTTTTTGTGCTTAATTTGTAAAATCATAATGTAATTTGATGTTTAATAGTCTTTTCGTTAATCTCTCCTTATTATCCAAAGTTTTGCCATCCTGTTTATGTTGAATAAGTGAGACTCTCAAAAAGTGGGTGCTAGAAACAATATCATACGAAAGCTGACTGGCACAACCTGGGGATCACAACCAGATACAGTCAAGACATCTGCCCTTGCGCTGTGCTACTCTGCTGCTGAGTACGCATGCCCAGTGTGGAACATATCTCACCACACTAAAACAGTGGATGTGGCTCTTAATGAGACATGCCGCATTATCAGGGGGTGTCTGCGCCCTACACCACTGGAGAAATTACACTGTCTAGCCGGTATCGCACCACCTGACATCCGCCGGGAAGTGGCAGCCAATAGTGAAAGGACCAAGGCAGAGACATCTCCAGCTCATCCCCTGTTTGGGTATCAGCCAGCACGTCAACGACTTAAATCCAGACAAGATCTACAGAGACACTCGCTGGAACACCTCAGCAAGCGAGAGTCCAAAAGTGGCAGGCTCAAACCCAGAACCCCAACCAATGGCTGATACCAAATGAGAGACTCCTTCCTGGGCACACAGAGGACTGGGCGCTGAACAGGCACTGAACAGACTGCGCTCTGGCACCACAAGATGCAGAGCCAACCTTCAGAAATGGGGCTGCAAAGTGGAATCCTCGACATGCCAGTGTGGAGAAGAGCAAACCACTGACCACCTGCTGCAATGCAACCTGAGCCCTGCCACATGCACAATGGGGGACCTCCTTGCAGTAACACCAGAAGCACTCCAAGTAGCCAGATACTGGTCAAAGGACATTTAATCAACTACCAAACTCACACATTTTGTATTTTCTCTGTTTGTTTGCCTTGTTCTGTTAGAAATGTAATATAATTGACTGGCTGCCCTGACACGAGAAATAAAATAAAGTGAGACTCTACTGTATATAGATGTTATAGAATCATAGAGAAGAAGACCTTTTTTGAAATCTGGATCTTATTCTACACATAAATCAATTAGTCCCACCGTTGCTGCTACAAAAGGAGATTTGTAGCTTGGAAGCAGAATATGAAGATAGAAGTTGAGATTGTCACTTTTGATCTCTTTTACCACATTTGTTCAAATTTCAGGCAGGATACAAGCAGCCTAAGGTTGAGATGAGTTACAAGCTAGACTGTGAAAACCTTCTCCTTCTCCTCTCTGGTACTTATCAGCTTGTCAGGCTCTTTTCTGGTCTCCGAGTTGGGTTGAGGAGAGAACTGGTCCTGGAGTGAGCTCCTTTCCTTTAAGCCTTTCATTTGATGTTAAGATCAGACACCCCGTTCTAACAGCAGAAACTCAGTGGCCAAAATAAACAGAGCAGCTGCCATCAGGTCTGGTTTGACATAAAGAAGAAGAGACTACCAGTTGGCAAACACGCCTCCCAAGTCACCTCTTATAAATTCACTTACATTTAGGTGGTTCGATATGTGTAAAATGTGCACGTGAAAGAAATTGCAGTCCTAATTGTTGGAAAAAAGTCCTCCCAACCTTTCTTCTTTCTCGGTTGGAAGTGATATTTCCTTGGGTATAATCTGTCAAAAGCCACATACCAGTAATGGATGAAGTGGCAGCAAAAACCCAATGGGATTTCGCCTGCATCAATAGGTGTCTAGTGTCTAGATCCAGGGATGTCATGCTTCTACTCTGTTCTGCCTTGGTTCGACCACACCTGGAATACTGTGCCCAATTCTGGGTACCACGACTGAAGGGAGATATTGATAAGCTGGAATGTGTCCAGAGGAGGGAAACTAAAATGATCAAAGGTCTGGAGAACAAGCCCTCTGAGGAGCAGCTTAAAGAGCTTAAAGAGCTGGGCATGTTTAGCCTGATGAGGAGACATGATAGCCATATATAAATATGTGTGAGGAAGTCATAGAGAGGAGGGAACAAGCTTGTTTTCTGGTGCTCTGGAGACTAGGACGCAGAACATTGGCTTCAAACTACAAGAAAGGAGATATCATCTGAACATGGTGAAGAACTTCCTGATTGTTAGAATGGCTGTTCAGCAGTGGAACTCTCTGTCCCAGAGAGTGGTGGAGGCTCCATCTTTGAAGGCTTTTAAGCAGAGGCTGGATGGCCATCTGTCAGGGGTGCTTTGAATGCAATATTCCTGCTTCTTGGCAGGTGGTTGGACTGGATGGCCCATGAGGTCTCTTCCAACTCTATGATTCTATGAAGCTGAAGTTCACAGTGTATAGTCTCAGAGCCCAAAGTAAGGAGAGCCGCCATCTCTTTCCCCTTTCTCTTTCCTCTCACATACCTTTCCCTTCCTCTTATCCCACAGGTGATCTTACCATATGAAATTTAGACCAAGTTTATTAATCTCAGGATGGAACAGCAATGTGCAGATTGGTTTTGCCCATTCATTGTTCTCCCGTTGCCATTTCCATAAACCTCTGCTTTCAATCAAATGAAGCCAGAAGGCATGATGCATCATGGGCTAGAAACATTGCCTGAAAAGCTACTTGAATGTTATTGTGGGTTCTCAGCTGTAAATTCTTGTAGGAACATTGAAGAAAGGCAAAGGTGGAAATTATAAGGGGAAATGGAGGTTAGGTTTGTGGCAGCAGGAGTTAGTAGGAGCAAGAAGATTGATGGTTGAACACAAACAGCTACCACGGACAGCTCCCGGGTTGTTCATTTTCCTCCTGCGTCTTACTAGTAGTAATGAAGGAATAATCTCAATCTCTGTCTCACTCTCTCAATCTCCCCCACCCCCATTTCTCAGGGCAGGATTACATAATCCTGTCACCTAGTTTTCAGCAATGGACACAGTTTATTGATTTGGATGAGTCTCATTGAAATTAAGGGAGCAGTGTCATGTATGGAGAAGTGTTTCGTGCCAGTCGATATGTATTTACTGTTTTTCTGCTTTTGTGTGAGACTGATAATTGGCTTGATATCATGACTTTAACAGAGATGACCAGGGTTTTCCTGAGGCTGGGAGTATAGTTGCATTATTAATGCTAATAAGCCAACAGCAACAATTGCTGGAATTTTCTGTCTAGGGAAGATAACTTGTGCCTTAGTTACATCACACTTTATGATATTACATAGAACATGATGGTTTCTATTGTACATGATGGTTTCTGTGGAAATGTTTCAGAAATCCAGAGAGTCTGAAATACTGTGGTCAATCTATGGATCAGAATAATTACAGGAAGAATAATAGATTCATAGAGTTTCAAAGGTCCCTATGGCCCACCAGGCCCAACCTCTATATCCTGCTCAATGCAAGATCTCCACCTGGAGCAGAAGTTCCCCCTGACAACTTCACAAGCCTCTAATATTTTCAAGGCCCAATTTAAAGTTCTGCTTATTTCTTCTACATAAGCCTATATGGGTTTTAAGAGCATGTTGTTCTACCATCCTACAGGAGCATTTGTTGTCTACAATACATAGGAAGGTCTTGGTGGCTGCTTTCACAGAAGACTGTGGTTTGACTTTGTTGTCCTCCTTTCAGTTCTCTTTTTGCCAATAAGGAAAGAGGATTTCCAGGTGCAATTCATAGTCCAGTTATGACAAATGAAACTCTGTGCAGCCTGGTTTCAAAGGGCCATATTTCCCCGTATGAGTGTGTGTGGATGTTCCTTTTCTCAGCTGCTTTGTCCAGTCCATCTAGAAAGGGAACAAGAAGGGACCTTCTTAGCAGACCCCAGGTTATGGAACTTTCTTCCCAGAGAGGTTAGGATGCCCCTTTTCTGTTGGACTTCTGATGAGAGGTGAAGAACGTTTTCTATGGACAGAATTTGGTCTATTTATTTATTTATTTTGAACATTTGTACCCCATCCTTCTCAACCCCTGAAGCCTTACATTGGCAACAATTTGATGCCAACACATATAGAATACATACAAAATATATCACAACATTGCATGTTAAATAAAACCATTAAGTTAAAATACATTTAGAAACATTATTAGCAAACATGTAGCCAAATCTAATCCAATTCAGCGTCCAAAGATTTTGTCAGAGCCTGTCCATTTTCAGTTCACGTAAACATTGCAATTGCTATCAAGCCTGCTCCCCAAATGCCTGGTCCCAGAACCATGATTTAAGCTTCTTCTTGAAGGAGAGGAGGGATGGAGCTGACCTAATCTTGCTGGGGAGGGTGTTCCACAGGCGAGGGGCCACACCAAGAAGGCCTTGTCTCTCGTCCCCACTAAAGGCTCAGCTGTGGAAAATCAGTGGGTTACACACTCTCAGCCCCAGAAAATGATGTGACAAGGACAATGGCCCTGATTATTCAGACAAAAAAAAATCTGTTCAAGCTTCTAGATTTTGCAGATGTTCTGCCTTTGGGAAGTGGCCCTCAGCCTTTTCATTTATCACTTGTGAGGATATTAAGCACAGGGTGTTTTCTCTGTGCAATTTCCCAACTCTCTTTAGTCAATAGCCTTGTAAACTGAAAGCTCAAATATCTTTCTCATCCGCATATAGACCCTCATTTTCTCTGCTGTCAGCCTGAGTGATATTTTAATTTTTCTGCCCCTTAGAAAACTTCAGTCTCTTATCCAGTAGATAAATGAGTCAGCCCTCAGGAAATGCTGCCGCCAGAGTGTTTCCGTTTGCCGGCGCAATAAATGCAAGAGCTAATAAATGTCCTCTCCCATCAGGAGGAGGCGTATAATGAGTAAATGATGGGAAAAGGAATTTGGGAAACAAATGATCAATCCGATGTAAGACGACAAACCATTTCTTAATAACTTGGTCTTGGACTAAGCAGAGGTCTCTTCACCAACCAAGGGAAAGTGCGGAGGCGAAGCCTGAAGAAAGAGCCGTGTCTCTCTGGCAATTGATAGATTTTGTTGATGTCCCTTCCAAGTTCAATGAGCAGTAAGCTGTGATTTGGAGGCAGCATCACTCATTGGATGTTTTTACTGGTTCACCACTCTTCCCTCTCTTCCTTCCCCCTCGCTTTCAATGGTTGGTAAATGAAATCCCAGAAATAACTTCAGGTGAATTAGTCATAATGAGAATATATTAAACCCTCTCATCTGGTAGGAACTAAAAAACCCACATGGATCTTAACACCTGTGTTTCATCTTCACAGTACATACTGTAACTTCTTCCACACACAGATAGAATTCTTATAAAGGCAACAAAACTAGTTCATCCTCAACCCAGGACCTTGGCATACAGACGAAGCACCGACTTTGAAAGTAATCCAGTAGAGTGAAAACTGAGCAATAGCCCGCTCACCTCCCACTTGTCATCCATGCCCTCTCGTATAGATCTGCTGCTAAAAACAGATGGGTTTTTTTAATTGTTAAAAATCCTGAGTGCATTTAATTCCACACATGTACCATATCCAAAACTATAGAGCCCAATTGCCAGTGATGCTTTTGCACCATAGGATTTACATGATTGGGTGTGTTTTTCTTTGCAATATAACAAATGGGTGAACATTTACTTTTTGGAATGAATCTTCTAGAATTGCCCAGTCAATATGGGTACTGATTATGAGATTCAGGAGAGGGAACATAAAATATTTAATTTAAGCTCTAAGTCAGTGGTGTTCAACATCTGGGCCTTGAGGTGCCTGAGACTCCAACTCCCAGAAGCCCTGGCCAGCTTGTCCAAATGCTCAAGTATTCTGGGAACTGAAGTCCAAAACACCTGGAGGACCCAAGGCTGGACACCACATCTCTAAGGCATACTGTGAATGTATTGCCTCTCAACAAGGCTATTGTGTGAACCAATTGTCAGGGCATAGAATCATACCATTGTACAATCCTAGCGCTGAAAGAGACCTGGGCCCGGTCCTGTTCAACATCTTTATTAATGACTTAGATGAAGGGCTAGAAGACAGGATCATCAAGTTTGCAGACGACACCAAATTGGGAGGGAGAGCCAAGACTCCAGAGGACAGGAGCAGGATTCAAAACGATCTTGACAGATTAGAGAGATGATTGGCCGAAACTAACAAAATGAAGTTCAACAGTGACAAATGCAAGATACTCCACTTTGGCAGGAAAAATGAAATGCAAAGATACAAAATGGGGGACGCCTCGCTCGAGAGCAGATCTTGGAGTCCTCGTGGACAACAAGTTAAACATGAGCCAACAATGTGATGTGGCGGCAAAAAAAGCCAATGGGATTTTGGCCTGCATCAATAGGAGCATAGTGTCTAAATCTAGGGAAGTAATGCTATCCCTCTATTCTGCTTTGGTTAGACCACACCTGGAATATTGTGTCCAGTTCTGGGCACCACAATTCAAGAGAGATATTGACAAGCTGGAATGTGTCCAGAGGAGGGCGATCAAAATGATCAAGGGTCTGGAGAACAAGCCCTCTGAGGAGCGGCTTAAAAAGCTGGGCATGTTTAGTCTGAAGAAGAGAAGGCTGAGAGGAGATATGATAGCCATGTATAAATATGTGAGAGGAAGCCACAGGGAGGAGGGAACAAGCTTTTTTTCTGCTGCTCTGGAGACTAGGACACGGAGCAATGGCTTCAAACTACAAGAAAGGAGATTCCATCTGAACATGAGGAAGAACTTCCTGACTGTGAGAGCCATTCAGCAGTGGAACTCTCTGCCTTGGAGTGTGGTGGAGGCTCCTTCTTTGGAAGCTTTAAAACAGAGGCTGGATGGCCATCTGTCAGGGGTGATTTGAATGCAATATTCCTGCTTCTTGGCAGGGGGTTGGACTGGATGGCCCAGGAGGTCTCTTCCAACTCTTTGATTCTATGATTCTATGATTCTAGAATTGCCCAGTCAATATGGTTACCGATTATGAGATTCAGGAGAGGGAACATAAAATATTTAATTTAAGCTCCAAGTCAGTGGTGTTCAACATTTGGGCCTTGAGGTGCCTGAGACTCCAACTCCCAGAAGCCCTGGCCAGCTTGTCCAAATGCTCAAGAATTCTGGGAGCTGAAGTCCAAAACACCTGGAGGACCCATGGCTGGACACCACATCTCTAAGGCAAGATACTAATGCAAGATACTCCACTTTGGCAGGAAAAATGAAATGCAAAGATACAAAATGGGGGACGCCTCGCTCGAGAGCAGATCTTGGAGTCCTCGTGGACAACAAGTTAAACATGAGCCAACAATGTGATGTGGCGGCAAAAAAAGCCAATGGGATTTTGGCCTGCATCAATAGGAGCATAGTGTCTAAATCTAGGGAAGTAATGCTATCCCTCTATTCTGCTTTGGTTAGACCACACCTGGAATATTGTGTCCAGTTCTGGGCACCACAATTCAAGAGAGATATTGACAAGCTGGAATGTGTCCAGAGGAGGGCGATCAAAATGATCAAGGGTCTGGAGAACAAGCCCTCTGAGGAGCGGCTTAAAAAGCTGGGCATGTTTAGTCTGAAGAAGAGAAGGCTGAGAGGAGATATGATAGCCATGTATAAATATGTGAGAGGAAGCCACAGGGAGGAGGGAACAAGCTTTTTTTCTGCTGCTCTGGAGACTAGGACACGGAGCAATGGCTTCAAACTACAAGAAAGGAGATTCCATCTGAACATGAGGAAGAACTTCCTGACTGTGAGAGCCATTCAGCAGTGGAACTCTCTGCCTTGGAGTGTGGTGGAGGCTCCTTCTTTGGAAGCTTTAAAACAGAGGCTGGATGGCCATCTGTCAGGGGTGATTTGAATGCAATATTCCTGCTTCTTGGCAGGGGGTTGGACTGGATGGCCCAGGAGGTCTCTTCCAACTCTTTGATTCTATGATTCTATGATTCTAGAATTGCCCAGTCAATATGGTTACCGATTATGAGATTCAGGAGAGGGAACATAAAATATTTAATTTAAGCTCCAAGTCAGTGGTGTTCAACATTTGGGCCTTGAGGTGCCTGAGACTCCAACTCCCAGAAGCCCTGGCCAGCTTGTCCAAATGCTCAAGAATTCTGGGAGCTGAAGTCCAAAACACCTGGAGGACCCATGGCTGGACACCACATCTCTAAGGCATACTGTGAACGTATTGCCTCTCAACAAGGCTGTTGTGTGAACCAATTGTCAGGGCATAGAATCATACGATTGTACAATCCTAGCGCTGGAAGAGACCACAACGGCCATCCAATCCAGTCCCCTGTATTGCAAGGTACACAAAGCACTTTCAACAGATGGCCATCTAGTCTCTGCTTAAAAACCTCCATAGTAAGAGTCAGCATCACACTCTGAGACAGTAGTGCATTCCACTGTTGAGAATAATTATTCCTAATGTTTAGATTGAATCTCCTTTTTGTGCAGATGGTAGAAGGCTTTGTGTAGGTATGGAGTGTTCTTCGAGTTGGCCTTGTCTGGGACTCTTTGTGTTGTGTTCACTCTAGGGCGGTTGCTGGGAGATGCAGTATGTGTTGTACTGCATCTCCCAGCAGCTCTAGCCAGCACAATCAATATTGAGGGATGCAAGAAACTCCAGTTTGAAATAATCTGAAGACTGTATATATACCACTGATATAACCAGACATATGGCGGTGAACTTCCTCTTACCAAAGCAGATGTTGAATGAAGCATTCAAATTTGTATTGATTTAACCAGTGAAGAATCATAGAATGTGCCCCATAAGCCATTAACTTTAGTCCCCTGTTCTATGCAGAATCTAATGCAATCTAGCTTTGTTTTGAAGGTATCCAGAGAAAGAGACCCACCAACTCTCTAGTTTCCACATCCACACAGTAGAATATAACACTAATAATTTAATAACACATACGATTCATATCAACGTTCTTTCTTCCTTGATTCCACTTCTGTGGAATTATAGATCTTGAGCTTTTTTATTATTATTTTCTTTGTTTTTAATGTTGGCTTCAGATAACAGATGAAATAAACTCTCCCCAGTTTTTTATGGGGAGCTTGCGATAGTTCCAGGAGGACTGCAAACGAGGCGGAGGGGAAAGAGAAGAAATTTAATGAGCCACCCGTTTCTGTAGGCTGGGCAGGGGTGATAATGCAGGTCTGATGGTTAAAATGTGCCACAGGGAATCAAGTCAGGCAGCATATCGAGCGTTCTAACTGAGAACCATTATACCTGAAAGCTCGGGCTTTTCAATATGCCTCTATTCAGATGCATATTTCCATGCCAGATCTTTCAAAAAGCCTTTCCTTTGAAATATAGGAAGATAATCATCCCTTTTGAAATGAATAGTGACTCCCCTGCCAGTTTTGAAATCTTGATTCACAACCTTTCCACCACAATCTGGATTTAACCCTTTGTTATTGTGCGCCATATATATTCCCATGGTATTACTCCTTCATAGGTATCTAGACATACACAGATTATCGTAACATGATACTGCAGATGGCACTGGCCATCAAATGTGAAGGAATTTGGAGCCAACAAGTCATTCTGTCCTCACCTTTTCTGTCATTGTTCTGGGATACCGCTTGCTATCACCATCTGCCATCAGAGTTTTCAGGTGGCTTTATCAGTGTGCCAGAGCTGAAGAAAAGTATCTCAGCATTGATGTCTTACAGCCCTGCTCCCGAAGCAATGCCTTTCAGGGAACACCAAAAGTAATGCTATGAAAATAGGGTGCAGCTTCTTTAGTTATTGATCTGAGTGGTGTTACCTCTTTTCAGCATCTTCATTCCCTTTTGGGATAGAAGATGCTGGGACTATGCTCATTTCAGGCTGTATGGCCATGTTCTAGAAGCATTCTCTCCTGATGTTTCATCTGCATCTATGGCAGGCATCCTCAGAGGTTGTGAGGTCTGTTGAAAACTAGGAAAAAGGGGTTTATACATCTCTAGAAAGTCCAAGGTGGGAGAAAGAACTCTTGTCTGTTGGAACTAAGTGTGACTGTTTCAATTGGCCGCCTTGATTAGCATTTGATGGCCTGACAGTTTTTAGATGTGGCTTGTTACTGCCTGGGATAATCTTTTGTTGAGAGGTGATAAGGTGTTCCTGATTGTTTCTTGTCTGGAGTTCCCCTGTGTTTGAGTTTTGTTCTTTATTTACTGTTATAATTTTAGAGTTTTTTAATACTGGTAGCCAGATTTTGTTCAGATTCATTCAGATGTAGGCAAAACATCAGGAGAGAATGCTTCTAGAACATGGCCATACAGCCCAAAAAACCTACAACCCACTGATTCTAGCCATGAAAGCCTTTGACAATATATGCTCATCCCGTCTGTCAACCCAGTCTCTCTGCTAGTCTTGTGGAGAGGTGGCTGCCTAGATAGCAGAAATTGTCAACACTTTCCAGCCTTACACCATTAAGCTTTATTTATAGCAATGCAGAGAAATAGGTTACTGTGTTTTGCTGGTAGAGCTCTTTGGTTTTCTTGATGCTCAGTGAAAGGCCAAGCTTTTCATATGCTTCTTTATGCAACTGTGTTTAAAGTAGCTTGTAGGTTTTCCTCTGAATGAGCAGAGAGTACATTATCATCAACATACTGGAGTTCTATATCAAGCCCCCAGCACTACTCTCAGTCCAACCTACTCACAGCACTGGCCAAGCTAGACAATGATAGAATGATGATTGCTTTTTCTTAGTCTTCTTTTTACTTGCTAAAGAAGAACCATCTTCTCCCATTCCCCTTCAAATTTTTCTCATGTGACATTAAGACAGTGATGTCTTAACTTTCCACTCATCCATTCATTCCAGAAGCTCTTCTGTACTTGGAAGGCTCTCCTTTAAATGTAGTGAGCATCTAGGGATTCAGGGAAGACCCCAAACCCAGTAGGTCTTGTTCAGATGTATGAGACTGTTGTGTCATGGAGAACTTTGGGATTCTACTTAATTCTGGTAGGTCCTCGTAGAATGCAGCTGTATCTCTATAACTGGCTTACTTTTGATTCTTTTCTCCCTTGCCATCTTATGTAAGTCCTATCTTACATATGTTTTGTGTGACTATCCAATGAATTAATAAACATTTTAAACACATTGGTATCCCCCTCCTCAGGAATTGAATATCAAAACCAGGCCAAGCATCCATTTATCCAAAGAAAGCCTCTTAATCTCAGTATTTTTTGCATTTATCCTGGATTTTTTTTTGTATGCAAACCTATTTGGGAATGCTTGACAGTTGTGGTGTTGATATTTTTTTAAAAAGTAATCTTTGACTCTGTTTTTGTATAGCATAAATTATTATGGCAATTTATAGCATAAATTATTACTTCTGGGGAGGAGAGCAATGTCCAGGCTCGATAAAATAGTAAAGAGTAGAGACATCAGACTGGCAACAAAGATCCGCCTAGTCAAAGCCATGGTCTTCCCTGTAGTCACCTACGGATGTGAGAGCTAGACCTTAGGGAAGGCTGAGCGAAGGAAGAGAGACGCTTTGAACTGTGGTGTTGGAGGAAAGTTCTGAGAGTGCCTTGGACTGCGAGAAGATCCAACCAGTCCATCCTCCAGGAAATAAAGCCCAACTGCTCATTGGAGGGAAGGAGACTAGAGACAAAGTTGAAGTACTTTGGCCACATCATGAGGAGACAGCAAAGCCTGGAGAAGACAATTATGCTGGGGAAAGTGGAAGGTAAAAGGAAGAGGGGCCGACCAAGGGCAAGATGGATGGATGGCATCCTTGAAGTGACTAGACTGACCTTGAAGGAGCTGGGGGTGGTGACGGCCGACAGGGAGCTCTGGCGTGGGCTGGTACATGAGGTCACGAAGAATCGGAGACGACTGAACGAATGAACAACAACAAATTATTATTGGGTTCTGAATGTGTTCATTTCCCACACCATCCTAAATGACAGAAATAGATCTGCAGACTTTTCTCTCTTGGGAACAGCCCCATATGTCGAGGTGCTTTTTGTGAATTGAAATACAACTTGGATAGGTTCTTACTGTGAATTTTAGGAAGGAAAGACACCATTTAAAAATAACTGAAGTGGATACGTAGGTAGTGAATTATTTGGGCTCTTTCAGTATGGTCGTTTGTTGCTTTCTTTTTCAGAATACCTTCCCTTATAGAGTTCTTTGGTAATAGTGTTTTCCCTAGTGCCCATTCTTTACAAGTGTGACATTTTCTGGGCTGTTGTCTACCCTACCATAAAGAAGAATGCTCAGATTAGAAAACAAGTTTGGAATTGTGAAACCACTAGAGCTACATAGAGTTGTGTGTCTGTGGTTTTCTTTAATTAGTTTGATTTGCACAAAGTGTGGGCCTGTAGTTTGTTTGGGGTTTTTTCTGCCCTTATTTGCTTCAGACACTCTGGGACAATAATATTTCTGACAAAAAAGGGCAAATTGCACCTCCCAGAATCCAGCTTTAAAGCTATTCCTACTATGCTTAACATCTAAAAACACTAGAGTTTTTTTTGAAACTCAGAATGTATTTCCAATCCGTTCTTGGATATTTTGGCAGGGGCATTTTTGGCAAGCTGTGGAGCACTTGGAAGGGTCCAGCAGCAGACCATTGACCCATGGGCTCATCTGGATTTCTGCTTCTGATCTAGCATCTCTCTGCTAGTCAGCATTCAGAGGGCATCTTCTCAAGGATACAGTTGTTTATATCTACAATGTTGGGGAATAAGGAAAGACAAAGGCAAACAAAGTCATCTCAGAAATTATTTTACAATGCAGATCAGTATCTGGTTGGGAGCAATTCTCAAAACAACAGAGAAGATGCCACAATTAAAAAAAAAGTTTGGTGGCTTGTTGGTTCCAGGTAGATAGGTAGGTGGAACTGTCTTGTATGGATGATTCACCAATATGAGTGTTTACTCTTAATGGCAGCAGCTTTCTGACATCTTTTTCAATTGGATCTTCTTGAATCCTATAGATGTAGAACAGGCCTCCACAACCTGTGGCCTTCCAGGTGTTTTGACCATTGGACAAGCTCTGGGAGTTGGAGGCTCAAACACCTTGAGGACCACTTGCTAACAAGTCCAACCCTCTGCTCAGTACAGAAATTGCAGCTAGAACATCCTGAACAGGTGGATTTCCAACCTCTTTTTGTAGATGAATAAACTCTGCCACCTCCTATAGATTCAGATATTTAGATCTGGGAAAGATTTAGCTAGGGTTTGTTTCATTGATATCAATAAAAGAAGCAGGTTGTGCGTTGTAGTTGGTGGGCAGTGGTAAGCTGAGGGAACTGTGCCATTCTTGGTGATCTTATTTCTTTGGTTTACGTTTTTCAGGGTTCTATGGATGCCAATTTTCTTGGCTACTGTGCAATTTATGAACTAGCCTCTAGCTGAGATGCATAAATATGGCACATACCTGACCATGTATACCTGTATGTGTGTGGGGTTTTTTTAGTGCTCAGAACTAAAATTTGAATGGAAATACTATCTTCATGGGGAGATGGTGCAAAGAAGGAGATATACTGTATATACTCGAGTATAAGCCTAGTTTTTCAGTCTTTTTTTAGGCTGAAAAAGTCTCTCCCGTCTTATACTCGAGTCAAGGTTATTTATTATTTTACTTTGTTGCTGTTGTTATTATTGTTGTTGTTTTACTTTATTATTGTTGTTTTGTTTTATTATTGTTTTATTTTATTATTGTTATTGCATTTATTATTTTACTCTATCATTGTTATTATTACATTTATCATTTTACTCTGTTATTACTGTTACTATTACATTCTATTATTTTACTCTATTATTATTATTACTATTATTATTTTACTCTATTTATTACTATTGGAAGGATATGTGAGCATATTTACATTGAAGAAGGTTAGAATAATGGTTGAATCAGAGTTGGACAATCTTACGTTGAATTACAGTTTTATGTAAATATTCAAAAACATTTAACCAGCTGATGCCTCAATTAATGTAATTTTATTGGTTTCTATTTTTTATTTTGAAATTTACCAGTAGCTACTGCGTTTCCCACCCTCGGCTTATATTCGAGTCAATCCATTTCCCCAGTTTTTTGTGGTAAAATTAGGTGCCTCGGCTTATATTTAGGTCAGCTTATACTCGAGTATATACAGTAAATAGGAGAAAGAGCTCAGATTTCATTTTGGGCGAGTTACAGTAAACAGGTAAGGGAGGAAGTTATTGGGCGGGTGAAGTGACAAGGGAAACTACAAGAAAGCTTGAGCAGGGAGGAAGATAATTGAGTAGCTGTGTGAAGGAATCATACTGAAAACTGATGCTATAAAGATTAAGGTTTTTTTTTATTATTTAAAAAGAAATCAGAGAAATGAAAACAAAGAATGAAAGAAGCCTGGATATAGGTGACACCTGAGTAGTGAAGAAAGAGAATGAGTTCTCTGAAATGGTGAGCAGGGAGTTTTGAGCCAGGAACATGTTCATTGCAGAATGTAGAACAGATACAAATTTAATTGATGTCTATCTGGGACTAATTCTTAAGAGTTGCAGAAATAGAGATATGAAACATTTGCTTTTCACAGACTGACCTTGAAGCAGTTCACAGCTGTTCATGGCAGAGTAGCCAAAGAAGTCCATGAATGGCTTTGGTTGCAGAGACTGTGGGGTCACAGGTTTCAATGCCTTGTTGGTCCTGTTGACCCACACTATGCTTCCTTGCCATTTTCCCCTCAAAAAAATATCATGAGATGGCCTGAAATGTTTTTGTTCTGTCCATTTAAAAGTATAGGCATCCTTAGATATAAAATCGGACAGAATAGTAATGCCCTACAGAGTCCTTCTGAATGTAGAAAATACTCTTTGTTAGCCATGACCATTAACCAAGCTGGGAAAGTGCTCCAGCTCCAGGGGTCAACTTTCCAGTTGCCACAAACACCAAAAAAACAAAACATCATGAATTGGCTAGTTGTCTAGTTTTGCTTGGAAAAACAGATATTTTTTAATATTAAACAACTGAATTAAATCACTGGGTATTCCTTTATATTAGAACTCTAATAGGTTTTGGCCATCCTGATGTGCTGCTTGAGTAGCAAATTGAGATTGTAATACCTGTTGATTTTAAATATCACTGAAAGGTCCAGTGAATGTAGCAGGTTTAGGGATATTGGAAGCAATTGAATGAAGGTTGAATGAAAAGTAATGCCTCCACCTTTGTTACTTGGGTTTGGATGGGAATATTTTAATAAATCAAATGCAGAAATAATCCTTAGAATGTGCTCTTTAACTACCACTATTCACTTTTCCACTTAATCACCAGACAATTGGATACATTTCTGCCAACAATGAACAAGTTTTTTGAAGCCGTCACTGATCTGTAGATTGATTTTTCTCAGTGGATATATCACCTCCAGAAGTGACTTCATTTTAATTTTAAGAAAACCAATTGATCCATTTTGGATGTTTTTAAATGTACCAAATTAGCTGGTGTCCTGTGGGAGAGAATTGAGTAGATGCCTGGCATTGTTATGGATGTGTCATTTTGCTAATATGCGCTCACAGCCTGGTGTGCGAGTATTATTGGAAAGGGAACAACACAAAAGTTCTCACTTGCCAGTGAAGCCTCTAGAGCTTTCTCAAAGCAACACAAGATGACAGAAAGCCCTTGCAGTACTGAAGAAGCCCAATTATTAATTCCTTAGTAAGGAGGGAATGTGTAGTATTGGCATCATGGATGCAGAGCACCAAGGAAAAAAAGGTGTAAATGCATTTGCCATTGATTAAATATTGTTGTGCAAGTGAACAAGGACTGGACACTGAAAAGTTTTGTATGAACTCAGTGTGCTTCATTTACATGCAGAATAAATGGTTGAGTGAAAATGCTAATGGCCATTTGACCTGGATATGTACTTATATAAAATATTTCAGATGAAATTTTCTTTAGCATCTCTAGATACCAGCCTCTTAATGTTCCTAATGGAAAATGTAAAGTATCATTACCTTTTGAGAGGGACTGCACAGGTACTGCTTGAATTGTTAGGAACATTCCTTTGTTGCTTCTGCTTGAATGATGTGCTTGGACACAGTTCCATAGAATCTACCCCCCACAAATCATGGTAAAGATTTTTTGAAAAATAACAAATATAGATTAGGATGGGATGAGTATGGCTTACATGGGATGGTGCTTGAGCTTCTTCCCTTTACAGAGGAATGGACTGGCTGAGAGCAAGCATTGTAAAATTTTACCCAGAAAAGAGAGAAGTACTATTGTTCAGTTTAAAGGCAGATCAAAGAATGGGGATTCAGCCTGATTTAGAAGAACTTACTCTCGCCTTGAAATGGCATATTTGCAATTTGGGTGGGCTCATAGAGGCTACTCTGAACCTGGATTCACAGATCTCACTGGCCACTGGGAGTGCTTCAACACAATTAAAGAGAATACACCAGTTGTGCCCATTCCTCAAGATGTTTGATTTGGCCACTGTGACAAATGCCTTCATTAAATTCTGTGTGGATATTTCCACTAACCAGCAGAGTCATTTCTCTTCCCTGCCTTCAGCAATGGATGGCCTGATGCAGTCTAATATATTCAGAGGGGTATGCCAAATATGTTACAGCCGGGTGTTTTAATTGTTCTAATTGGTGTATTTGGTTTAATTTATATTTAAATTTGTTGTGTTTTCTGGGAGAAATAAAGAGGTAAATCAGAAGAAACTGGCATGTTCAGTGACTTTGGAAAGTTTTCATGGAAATGAACCTATTGATTGTGTAGATCGACCTCTCCCTCCCATATGGAGTCTTAACTTTGTCATTGGTATCATCAAATAATGCTTTATGTATTGTCGAAGGCTTTCATGGCTGGAATCACTAGGTTCTTGTGGGTTTTTTCGGACTGTATGGCCATGTTCTAGAGGCATTTTCTCTTGACGTTTCGCCTGCATCTATGGCAAGCATCCTCAGAGGTAGTGAGGACCTCACTACCTCTGAGGATGCTTGTCATAGATGCAGGCGAAACGTCAAGACAAAATGCCTCTAGAACATGGCCATACAGCCCGAAAAAACCCACAAGAATCTAAATAATGCTTTGTTTGTTAACCAACTGCAGGATCACCCAATGATAACATTCTTTGTCAGAACTAAGGATCTCTACAGAAGAATTCTTGTTAAGCAGTGGTTCCCAATCTGTGGTCCGTGGACCACCAGTGGTCCACAAGAACTTAAATATGTTCCACAACCTCACCATTACTACACTGTTGCAACGAGAGCAACTGGTCTCACAAAACCCTCTTATAGTGCCGAGGCTTACTAAATATGGTTTTCTGTGGGCAAGCAGATGACCACTACTGGATGGCATATATTCTGTATCAGAAACTAGAGCTGATGTGGTCTATCCATTGCCATTTTCTGAATCAGCACCCCAAATAACCAGACCAAATCTAAAGTTGACCAAAAACTGATTAGTAATCCTTTTGGTACTAATGTTGGAGAGTGTTCCCTCATCAAGTAGTCATTGGTAAAAAAAAAAAAAAAAAAAAGGTTAGGAACCACTGTTGTAATGGCTTGTAAATATTCTTCTGTAGACCTTGCACATATACAGCAACTGTATTCCCATGTTGACCTTTATGGCATGAATGCAAAGGAGTCATGTCATTGGATATATATTTTTAGGCACCCCAGTTCTGAGCCTTCACAGCCCATATACGATAATTTTGAGATATGGCGCAACAGAACTTCAGACTAAACATCTAGAACAAGATGACGACACTATCCCTTTCTGAAGCTGTGTTTGGTCCCTCAGTTTTGAAAATGGATAGTGTATGGATAAGCAACCGGCAAATGTAGTAAAACCTCTATTATTCTCATTTATATTGATAAGCTTTTACTAGCTTGGATACCATGGGATCTTTTAGTAATTTCGTTTCTTGAACATCGTCAGATGATTCCTGGTTCAGATTAGAAATGCACAAACGCACTCACACATTCCTAAACATTTACTAACATTATGATTTTCTATAACCTAACAAGATACCTGACCTTGTAATATTGTACATGAGCTTATTTTCTTTCACTAAGGTTTTCCAATGTTTGTGTTTTGTGCCTGATACCCAAATTTCCATGTTTCTCAAGTTTGTAGAATATTTCCTTGTGTGGGAGCTGTAGAAAAATTGGATTGGGCATATTCCACACAGAGCTTGGAAATATTTTTCACCCTGCAACTGTTCACATTGATTTTGGTGTGGTGGGGGAGTATTTCTTGGCCTTTTAGTTAAAAAATGATTTTTCTAAGCTCTGATTCCATGCCAGATGCTGTTTGGATGTAATGACTTTGGATCCCATGTACTTTCAACCAAATTTTAGTGCTGCTTGAAAAACAGGTGCTTACTCGAATGTAAAGCATTATTTGAATTCAAACAAGTGTTTTTGGTATCCATGGGAGGTCCAATAGCCAAACCTCGTGGATACTAAGGGCCCACTGTAGTGATTGAGGAGTGGTTCGTGCCTGATATTCCTAATGTTTCAGATTCAAGAATTCCTCTGTTTGCAAGTCCCATCATGATTAAAGAGGATAGTTTATTTATTGTGTTGCTATCTCACAACATCCTTTCAGGTCGTGCAGAAGAAACATGGATTTAATATTCCCCTGCAAAGGCATTTGCAGTAACGCCATGTATTGCATTTTCCTCATTAGTTTTGCCTTTATTGTGTCAACATACAATTTTGTAACGTACTTCAAGATGAAAATTGCTATAAAATTGGCTTATCTTTGTATTTATAAGGCTGAAATGAACCTGCAGCTACTGTGGGGGATATTTATTATTATTATTTCACACATTTATTTGTTTCCTGCAAATAAGAAGTCCCACGTAGATCTGTTTTGCAGTGGCTGCTACATTGCAAAGGTAGAATTGTAATTAGGCCATGGATAGTTTCCTCTTTTGTTTCACCAAAATAGAGGCTAATTCTAATGTTTCCCAGGCTATTCAATGTGCGGAACTGGTAATTTTCCATCCCCAGTGTGCCAGAAACTGGTGTAATATTTCTGCCTTTTAAAAACACTTTTGTTTGCTTTCATGTAAAGATGGTCTGAATATTTACCACCCATTTGACTATCACTAGTCTAATTCAAATTGTGTAATAGTTTGGAATAATAACACATTTTGCATGGTGTATCTAAAATTTGGGATACTACAAAACTGTATCTAAAATTTGGGATACTACAAAAAAAATTTGGGATACTACAAAAATTAGAAACATTGGAGGTAAATTTCAGGCAAAAATTGGTATGATAAGAAACAAAGATGGCAGGGACCTAACAGAAGCTGAAGAGATCAAGAGAAGGTGGCGAGACTATACAGAAGATCTGTATAGGAAGGATAACAATATCGAGGATAGCTTTGACGGTGTGGTGAATGAATTAGAACCAGACATCCTGAGGAGTGAGGTTGAATGGGCCTTAAGAAGCATTGCTAACAACAAGGCAGCAGGAGATGATGGGATCCCAGCTGAACTGTTTAAAATCTTAAAAGATGATGCTGTCAAGGTGATGCATGCCATTTGCCAGCAAATATGGAAAACACAAGAATGGCCATCAGACTGGAAAAAATCAACTTATATCCCCATACCAAAAAAGGGAAATGCGAAAGACTGCTCAAACTTCCGTACAGTGGCCCTTATTTCTCATGCCAGTAAGGTAATGCTCAAGATCCTGCAAGGAAGACTCCAGCAATACATGGAGCGAGAGTTGCCAGATGTTCAAGCTGGGTTTAGAAAAGGCAGAGGAACGAGAGACCAGATTGCCAATATCCGCTGGATAATGGAGAAAGGCAGGGAGTTTCAGAAAAACATCTACTTCTGCTTCATTGACTATTCTAAAGCCTTTGACTGTGTGGATCATAATAAATTGTGGCAAGTTCTTGGTGGGATGGGCATCCCAAGCCACCTTGTCTCTCTCCTGAGGAATCTGTACAAGGACCAAGTAGCAACAGTCAGAACTGACCACGGAACAACAGACTGGTTCAAGATTGGGAAAGGCGTACGGCAAGGCTGCATACTCTCACCCAACCTTTTTAACTTGTATGCAGAACACATCATGCGAGGATGTGCGGGGCTGGATGAATGCAAAGCTGGGGTGAAAATTGCTGGAAGAAACATTAACAACCTCAGATATGCAGATGACACCACTCTGATGGCCGAAAGCGAGGAGGAGCTGAGGAGCCTTCTAATCAAGGTGAAAGAAGAAAGCGCAAAAGCCGGGTTGCAGCTAAACGTCAAAAAAACCAAGATTATGGCAACAAGAATGATTGACAACTGGAAAATAGAGGGAGAAACCGTGGAGGCCGTGACAGACTTTGTATTTCTAGGTGCAAAGATTACTGCAGATGCAGACTGTGGCCAGGAAATCAGAAGACGCTTCCTTCTTGGGAGGAGAGCAATGTCCAATCTCGATAAAATAGTAAAGAGTAGAGACATCAGACTGGCAACCAAGATCCGCCTAGTCAAAGCCATGGTATTCCCTGTAGTAACCTACGGATGTGAGAGCTGGACCTTAGGGAAGGCTGAGCGAAGGAAGATCGATGCTTTTGAGCTGTGGTGTTGGAGGAAAGTGCTGAGAGTGCCTTGGACTGCGAGAAGATCCAACCAGTCCATCCTCCAGGAAATAAAGCCCGACTGCTCACTGGAGGGAAGGATACTAGAGACAAAGTTGAAGTACTTTGGCCACATCATGAGGAGACAGCAAAGCCTAGAGAAGACAATTATGCTGGGGAAAGTGGAAGGCAAAAGGAAGAGGGGCCGACCAAGGGCAAGATGGATGGATGGCATCCTTGAAGTGACTGGACTGACCTTGAGGGAGCTGGGGGTGGTAACGGCCGACAGGGAGCTCTGGCGTAGGCTGGTCCATGAGGTCACGAAGAGTCGGAGACGACTGAACGAATGAACAACAACACAAAACTGTCTCCCAATACAACACACCAAAGGTGATCCCAGAACTCTGGTTAGAGAGTCTATTGTTTGTCAATTGCCATTGTTTTGTGTTGTCAAGTGGTTTTTGACTCCACAACAACTGTCATGGAATTTTCTTGGCAAGTTTTGTTCACAAAGGATTTGCCATTGCCTTCCTGAACGAGTGTGACTTGTCCAAGTTTACCTAGTGGGTTGTTGTAGGCTTTTTCGGGCTGTATGGCCATGGCCTAGAGGCATTCTCTCCTGACGTTTCGCCTGCATCTATGGCAAGCATCCTCAGAGGTAGTGAGGTCTGTTGGAACTAGGCAAAAGGGTTTATATATCAGAAGAAAAGTCAGGGAGCACAGTAGATGTGTTTTCCTGATCCTTAGTTTTCTTCTTATATATAAACCCTTTTTTCCTAGTTCCAACAGACCTCACTACCTACCTCTGAGGATGCTTGCCATAGATGCAGGCGAAACGTCAGGAGAGAATGCCTCTGGACCATGGCCATACAGCCCGAAAAAACCTACAACAACCCAGTGATTCTGGCCATGAAAGCCTTCGACAATACATTTACCCAGCGGGTTTCCAAGCGAGGATTTGTACCATGGTTTCCCAAAGTTTTAGTTCAACATTACACACACTTATGGCCCACTCATGGAATTCCCTGCACACCAAGTTCTATTTTTAGAATTAATACATGGAAAGAACACAAAAGAACCCTTCCCTCTATTTCACTGGTTTTGGAATGGGTCTCACCCTGATTTTCAGAGCAGAGTTCTTAGTGCCAACTCAACTTCACCGAACACTGTTTTATGACGGTAATGTATTGTCATGCCAAGGGACAGTTTCAGTTAACAAGCTGAGAAGGAAAAAGCAATTTCTCTGCCAGTACATTAGAAGACTGTACAGTCGTATAATTTCTAATTGGCAGCCCATCAAAGCGATCATAATTATTTCTGGCCAATGTTTGCCTAGTTGCTGACTTTTTCTTCAAAAAGGGAAAGGTGGTCAGGTGAGAAAAATATAGCACTGGTCCATTTCATTTGCGTCTTCATGTGTGTGCGTGCAGGCACATTTTCCGGTGAACAACTATGACAATTGAAAGTCTTACTAAACTGAATCTGAGTTGATAAATGCCAGTTTAATAGTCTGCAGTCAGATTAAAGCTTCTCAACATGTGTAGCAACTCAGCTGATGGCTCAAACAGCAGCTTATAAAAAGCAAACAAGAAAAGCTGAACAAGTGCGCAAGAATATTGCCTTTGTGTCAGAAATGCACCTTCATGCCTTAAAATGATAAAAAATTGCAATCGATCCTTACAACTGTTGTGTTCATCTTTATTGATCAGGCAGCAGAAAGATAAATCGCTGCCCAAATGAGATTATAGTAAATGTTAGCATCAGAGGGGAGTGTTGGTTGATAGAGGACTATTCATCATCTCAAATGGTGACCTGTCCATGTGCGCATTGTCGTCCGTCTGCTTGTCTAATCACATCCCTATTGATTTTATCTGTATCTGAGGATCCTGGATGTGACTGTCATTGGATGAGCGAGATTGCTAAATGCAAAAGGGGTCAGTGGTGTGAAGAGGATTTCATTTTCATTTTCTTACCGGCCAACAATGATTTATTAAAAAATAAACTACCCCGAAAGTCACCATGCTTGGAACTTCAGTCTGCAGACAAATGAATTATGAGGCCTCGGTTGTGAAAGAAAGCATAGAGTTGAGAAACCACATGTTTACCCTAATCTTCATGTGCCCTTTTGACTGTGGTGTCTGTTACCCAATTTATTATAATTTGTATAAAAGGTATGAGGCCCCAAAACACAATTTTACCCTTCTTCTCAGCTTAATGTCTTTTCCAATGATTTTTATAGATCCCTTGTGAACTCTGAACATCCAGGGAAAGCTTAAGATAGCGACTCAGTTGATTAAATATCTGTCCTTTTGCCTTTCCAAATGGAGCTTTCGCCTTTCCGTCATTGGTGAAATAAGGTTCATCACCTCTTAGACAAGAACAGTGGAACTTCATGTCACGCTGCCTGTCTTCTGGTCCAATTTGGAACGTGAAAACAGAGATAGTTTAGCTGTGACCTTTTTGCCATCATGTAAGAAAGATTTTGATCTGCTGCAGAGGCTCTATGGCATTATGAGTCAAAAGCTTCTAACTGCAAACCTAACAAATTCTCAGCTTGAGAAATATTGCTTCCCTAGAGAGCGATTGCAATCTCATGGACATGGGGTGCTTCCAAAATGTCATCCTGTACGGCAAGCCCTCTTCCTTATCTTTGGAGAAATAACTGGCATTATCCCTGATGATGATGAGTATTATTTTATTTATAGAGTTGAGAGGGAGTCTATAGGCCATCGAGTCCCAACTCCTCATTCATTGTAGGAACTCTTGTTAGGCTGAGCTGTTGAGCCTCTTTTTGAAGATGCCCAGAGAAAGAGCTCTTACCACCTCTAAAGGGGATTGGTTCAATTTCTGAACTGCTACTACCTTCAGGAAGTTCCTTCTAAGGTTCAATCAGAATTTCCTGTAATTTCAAAACTATTGTGTATGGCTCGACCCTCTGGGGCTAGAGAATAAATCTCATTTTCATTTCTGTGACAGTCTGATATATATTTCAAGAAATAATCAGATCACCTCATAGTCTTCTGTACACTAGACAGAACATGCTCAGCTCCCTCACCCTTTCCTCATATATTTTGTTCTTCATCTCTCTTACTATCCTTATTGCCCTTATCTGAGCCCACTCTAATTCAGTGGTTCTCAACCTGTGCGTCCCCAGGTGTTTTGGCCTACAACTCCCAGAAATCCCAGCCAGTTTATCAGCAGTTAGAATTTCTGGGAGTTGAAGGCCAAAACATCTGGGGACCCATAGGTTGAGAACCTCTGCTCTAATTTGTAGCCTGCCTAAAATAAGGTGCTCAGAATTGAATGCAGTACTTGAGATGAGGCCTGAACAGCCCAGAATATAGTGGGACTATGACTTTCCTTGACTTGAATCCATGATTCTGATATATCTCCCCTATAGTAACAGTCAAGGCAGTTTACAAACAAATTTAAACACATACTAGAAATAATGGAACTAAATTGACCATAGGATTAAAAACATTTAAGCAAATCAGCTAAAAGGCTGAAGATAAATCAGCAAAACAACACACAATTAAAAACCCTTGCAGTCAACCCATAACAGCAAATGTTTTCACTTGGTAAGAGAAAAAAATGGAAGCCACCCCATCTTTCTTGGAGCGTCACAACCTGGGAGCACCTATCCAGAAGTGTGTCTTCTATGGTCTCACCAGGGCAGATCAATGTAGGACGTTCTGCCCAAACCTGACAAGCAAAAAGACTTCTCTGTTGTTGGCTGCTTTACCTAGGAGTGGATAAGCTTCCAGACTCACATCTTTTCCCCAACTGAATAGCAATGTAGAGTCTGGTAGGAAAGGATGGCAAGGAAGCAAAGAGTCTTTCCTCTTGCTATCTATCATAGGTGGACTTCCCTCATTTTCCTATCTGGACCAAATGTTTCTCTGAGACTATGCTTGAAGGAAGGAAATCAGCATCTCAAAGGAAAACTCAGCTATTCTCTCACCCACTCACTCACCATGTAGTAATTTTGTGGGCGGGAGAGTTAGAGGATTGCACATTATGGCCAGTGCAATCTGATGCAGGTACTTTCTGACCATCGGGGAGGTCCTGTAGGATGATGTGGTTGTGGTATTCTGACAATCTTGCTCACTCACCAGCCCCTTTCTTCCTGTCAGCCCCTAAAGGACGTAGGAGTCAAGGGACAGAAAACTGAGTCTGTTCAAGGTATGAGGTGGAAATAAGAAAGGAGCATGAGGATTTTTGGATTTTTGAAGCCCCTCACATTTTTTATTTCCCTTGGGATTTTGAAAATCCCCTTCTTTTTAAAAATCTTGGATTTTAAAATATTTTCTTAATCTGCGATATAGGAATCACATTCTTTAGAATGTTACTATAAGAGATATTGAATGTGCTTGAAAGCATTTAAGCACTAGAAAACATGCTATAGAAGCCCAACACATTATGTGTGGCTTGGTCAAAAGGATTGTTGAGTACAGGCATACAAATTGCAGTGGGAAGTAGATGAATTATTTATATAGGGCCAAATAAGCTTCAGTGATGCTGGAGCCTAAAAATTACACAACCTAATGAAATGAAAGCAAGGATTTCAGCACTAAGTGTATCATTTTGTAAGTAGTGTTTTTTTGTTTTTCTTGTATACTTTCAAGTTGTTTCCAACATACAGTGAACTTGTCACAGGATTTTCTTGGCCAGCTTCCCCATTTCAAGAGCAAAGTCACTACAGTAGAGAACAAGATAGCGACTGATTTGTAGACCTCACTATGACTTGCACCATGTTCTTCAGATCTTACCCACACCAACCCGAGAACTGGAACTACATACACAATCTTTCATGTTCACATTCCTCTTCCAAATGATGTTCTGTATTTAGGGCAGAAAGGACAGGGTCTTTTGCAAATGAGATGACATTCTGTTAGAACATTGGCACTTTCAGATTCTTCATTGGAAAAAAGAAGCAATAGTCAGATTTTCGAGACTCAAGTTCAGAGGCATAATGAATAGTCCTGTCCTGATCCTTTTTAATGTAGCTGTTCTGATGTACAAAAGCATATCCTCTTTCTGAAGCAGAGACAGTTGGGTGGGTCTGCAAAAGCTCCTTCCCAATTTATCCCACAAAGTAACTACATTGTTCCATCCTCTGAATCTGTTCACTTGTGTATTTTGGATCCTCTCCATAGCGATATGCCTTAGTTCCAATACTAGCAGTGTAACATTGTCATAAAAGCGGTTTCATATATTTAAACAAATTACCAGAGACATTATTTAATCATAAAAATGTCACCACTTTTATAGACTGTTGTTTCAGAATGCTATTGTTCCTCATGGGGAAGCTGTGACATTTCAAGATGTAGGAAAAACTGTTTCTGCCTATGGCTTCAATATTATTTGCCCTTGAGACTTAGAAAGGGTTGAGTTGGTAGAAGGGCAGGTGCACACATCTCTCTTTAGGGATGTGTACTTGGCGTATGTCATTCCCCTGAAATAACTGGGGAAAGGGCTGAAATAACTGGAGGAAGGCCTAGAAGAGAACAAGATACAGACTATTCCACCATAGGATGAGACTGCTGTACCTCTTCTTACGCCCTCCTTGCCAGAGACAACCTTCCAGAAAGATGCTAGATTCGGGCAGGAATGTGTGGTTATTTGTGATACAGGTCCGTGGAAGTCTTCATATGGCTTCACCTCTTTGTTGTTGTTCATTCGTTCAGTCGTCTCTGACTCTTCGTGACCTCATGTACCAGCCCACGCCAGAGCTCCCTGTCGGCCGTCACCACCCCCAGCTCCTTCAAGGTCAGTCCAGTCACTTCAAGGATACCATCCATCCATCTTGCCCTTGGTTGGCCCCTCTTCCTTTTACCTTCCACTTTCCCCAGCATAATTGTCTTCTCCAGGCTTTGCTGTCTCCTCATGATGTGGCCAAAGTACTTCAACTTTGTCTCTAGTCTCCTTCCCTCCAATGAGCAGTCGGGCTTTATTTCCTGGAGGATGGACTGGTTGGATCTTCTCGCAGTCCAAGGCACTCTCAGAACTTTCCTCCAACACCACAGTTCAAAAGCATCAATCTTCCTTCGCTCGGCCTTCTCTAAGGTCCAGCTCTCACATCTGTAGGTTACTACAGGGAATACCATGGCTTTGACTAGTTGGGTGGAATTTGTAAAAGCACAATATCTCATCTGATCTTCGAAGCTAAGTCCTGGTTAATACTTGTTTTGGAAACTACCAACAAATATCAGGTGCTCTAGGCTACATTTCAGATGGAGCAGCTGGTATAACCACTTCTGAGGATTCCTGGACTAAGAAAAATGCAGAAAAGTCATGGAGTTGCCATAAGGAAACTTGAAGACCCATGCACTCACATAGGAAGAAGAGCCCCAGCCAGTAGTGCCTTCAGGGAACTGTCCATGGTGCTAATATTTAAAATATGACCAGGCCTGCTCAACTTAATCAAATTTACCTCCAGTTTTATCTTTCAGACTTCATACATCGCATATTCTGTTGGACTTATTTAACAGAACATTTCTTTCATGGAGCAAAAACCTATGCTGACTTATTCCCTATATAATGAATAAGTGTATGCTATATGAATATAGTTGTAATGCAGTCCAGTGATTTGTTTCTTACACAGTTCCTGAACCACCCTGGAATAACATTTTATCTCACACACATAGTTAGATTAGATAATGTTATTTGTGATGCTTTGTGTGGATTGGTGATCTGATAAAGATCTCTGAATGGCTCATAGTTCTTGAGCATGAACTAAAGAGAAAACCAATATGAAACTGCATAAGGTTTTGATTTAACTTGGGTGGCATTCTTGTTGAATGCGACTCTCCATTGAGTTCAATGGAATTTATTTTTGAATTGGCAGGGGGTTGGACTGGATTGCTCTTGTGTTGTCTTCCAGCTCTTTGATTCTTTGAATAGATCTGTATATTGATTGTCTGAGACTTTATTTTGACCATGACAGAAGAAACAAATAGCAAGATACATTGTGATGAATTAAAAAAAATCTATAAAATATAAAATCTTTCTTGAAGAAAATAAAATAGCATCCGCATAAATTACAAATGAAATACGGAATACATTGTACCAGAACATTTTGTTGTTGTTGTTGTTGTTGTTGTTGTTGTTGTTGTTGTTGTTTATTCGTTCTGTCGCTTCCAACTCTTTGTGACCTCATGGACAAGCCCATGCCAGAGCTCTCTGTTGGCCATCACCACCCCCAGTTCCTTCAGAGTCAAGCCAGTCACTTCAACCTTACTTTACTTACTTAGGCGATCCCTCGTTGACTGAATAGGATAGTCTTCCAGAATCAGTATTCTTGTGGAACCGTAGGTGACTGTGGAGTCCTATTCTTGACCTGCATCTTCTCCCGCAGTGAGGGCATTGGTTTCTTCAACCATCTTGCCCTTGGTTGGCCCCTCTTCCTTTTTCCTTCCATTTCCCACAGCATCATTTTTGTCTCCAAGCTTTCCTGTCTTCTCATGATGTGTCCAAAGTACTTCATCTTTGCCTCTAATACCCTTCCCTCCAGTGAGCAGTCGGGCTTTATTACCTGAAGTATGGACTGGTTGGATCTTTTCTCAGTCCAAAGCACTCTCAGAATTTTCCTCCAACACCTCAGTTCAAAGGCATCTATCTTCTTTTGCTCGGCATTCCTTATGGCCCAGCTCTCCCATCTGTAGGTTACCATAGGGAATACCATTGCTTTTACTATGTGGATCTTGGTTGCCAGTGTGATGTCTCCACTCTTCACTATTTTATCGAGATTGGTCATTGCTCTCCTCCTGAGAAGGAAACATCTTCTGATTTCCTGGCTGCAGTCTGCGTCTGAAATAATCTTTGCACCTAGAACATTATAGGAATATTGTCAATGACTTATGACAAACAATGGCAGCTGCACAAAATTTAGCTATGTTATCTGTAATTATGGAATTCTGAAGATCTATTCTGCTGTTGTAATAAGTACAATGCCTTTCTCGTTTTTATGACATTTATTTATTTATTTCCTATATATTTATACCCCATCTATGTGGCAATGTCATTGAAGCATCAAAAAGAGGCACAACTTTTAAAGGAGTTTTATTTAGGAATGGGGTTTATATGTGGATACTAATTTAGGATCCTGACTATTGCAGGCAATAAGGTAAAAGCATCAAATTTAACCAAGGGATGTGATGGCATGATCTCTCATGCCCACAAAAAGCCATATGATTTATCGCTATGGGCAGCATTTATGTCAAGACATGTTATGATGGACATTTGCTCTTACCATTGGCTGAGGCATTGTGATATCACAAAGCCCAGAGCAAGACTGAGGAGATGAAGCTGGAAACAAGGAGTTGTATGGACTTGAATGTCATGGATGTTAAGGGGGAAGGGGAGCCTAGTAGCAGAGGATGGATGAGCTATAAAACAGACGGAAGCAGTGAGGCCCAAAAAGAAGGAAAGGACAGAGGTGACCCAGAAGAAAAGGTAGAGAAAGGACAGAAGTTGGACAGAAGTCTACTCATGAGGAAAAAGCAGGCTTGAATAGACAGAATGTAGATGTATATAGAAAGAAAATGATGATCACCATCATCTGCCATATATACTCACATATAATTTTAAGGAAGGGTTGTGGACCAAAATTATGGATGCTGATATGACTCATGGATAAGTCAAGGGTTGTTCCATGAAGAGGGAAAGCACTGTCTTATTGGTTCAGCCACTTCCACTTCCATTTTCCTGCCCAGGCATTCAAAAAGGCCAGACGCGACACCACAGTGGAGAAAGTAGAGAGGGTTGGTGCTTTTTTAAAGGTTCTCCCAGGATTGACTCAACTCTTGCTTTTTGCCACTGTAGTCAGAGAAGGGGATAGTTCCTGTTTTGATCAGAAGTAAGGTATTGTACTTAAATTGACATATGGATAAGTTTTGGGGCATTTTTTTTGTCTAAAAATTCTAGACTTATACACGAGTACAAACTACTTTGCGGTTGTGAAATTTTTCACTAAATAAAGCAAACATAACTGGAAATTTCATGTATTTGCACCTGCAATTGCGTTTGAAATTTAGTTGTGAATGTCTCTGCACCAAGGGCATCAAGATTGACTAAACTTTACCTTAAAGTACTTTATCTTTTGATAAGCACTTCTTGGACTGAATGGCCCATGTGGTCTCTTCCAACTCTTTGATTCTATGACTCAAATATGCTAATTATTTCCTCATTTTTCCAGAGTGCACAGTTCTACAAAGTCACCACCGAGGAGTACCAAAAAGCTGTTGATGAGGTAGAATCCAAATTCAAGTAAGGCCTTTTCATTTTCTTTTCTCTTGTCTTTTTTTGAAGACTGTGAATGTGGTTTTGGTTTTGTTTGTATGAAAGCTGGATTTTGATTTAGTCTTATCAGTCTAAAGTAGAAAAGTTAAAACTGAAATAAAATGAGTTGCAAGTGTTTCCCTGAAAATAAGACATACCCTTAAAATAAGCATGATTTTAAAGCATTTGTGCAATATAAGCTATAACCTGTAAATAAGACATAGTGATAGGCACTAGAGGATGGACGGCTGCTGTCCCAGCCGTCCATCCTTACCTATCCCAGGAGAAGAGGCCTGTGTCATGCATTATGTTCCGCAGTTGATGGTGGTTGGTAGTGGCAGGCCTAGCAGTTGGTGATGGAAGGGGTTAATGTAAGTCTTAGTTGTAAAGGGCTGAATAATCTGTACGAGTTTATAGGTGAAAGCAGTTAAGGGTGGAGGCATGCAAGAGATAGGTTGCAGCTGGGCTTTACTAGTTATAAGGAGCTAGCCCTGAGATTGATGTTGGGAGAAAAGTATTTGTTATATTTTGGTTGTGGTTGCTGGTGGTGTTTCCCCAGGTTTGTGGATTTTTGGTATCCTGGCCTCTGTTGCCTGAACCCTTGGAACTCTAGAGCCTGGACTGGCTTTTGACTATAGTATAGACTCTTGATCCTTGGACTTTAGTCATTGAACTTGCCGTTTGACCACTGGACTGGACCTTTTGACTACAGTGTTTCTTGAACCTTCATCAGCATTTGATAGCAGTTTTGTTTTATTATTCTTTGGCTGAGTGTATTATTATGTTTTATATTTTGGACAGCAAGAAAGGAAGTGCTGCTTTAATTAAACAGTTTAACACAAGCTAGGTGTTTGTTTTGGTTCACCTCTGCCTGTGTACTGGCAGAGCCCTGGCATTGTGACAACCTCCTAAGATAGGGTTTGAAGCCTGGGGCGGGGGAGCGGGGGCCAATCCTTGGCTCCTAGTATTGTTCCCCTGGGTACTCCTTGGGGGTTCTTTGTTCCCTCCTTTGTCCCCCAGCACCCTCTTTCTTGGGATACAACAGGCTATTTCGCAACTGCCTCCTCGGCCCTCCCTGCACTCTCCCTTGTTGGAGGTAACAGGTTGGGGGCTCCTTGGGACGGGTGCCACCACCTCTTCTGATCTTGCTACTGCCTCCTCGGCCCTCCCAACACTATCCCTCGTTGGAGGCAACAGGTGGGGGGCTCTTTGGGGCACAGGGTGCTGCTGCCACCTCTACAGCCCCGCTAGGGCTGGGTAACCTTTCTTTTTTTGTAGGCGGCTTATCCCTCCCCTCGATGAGGTGTGTGCTGCTGCAACCACCTCTTCTGCTCTCGCTGCCATGTCCTTGCACTCCCAGCCACTTTCAGGCCGTAGCCAGCTATGAGGAGCGGAGTTCCTGCGCCCCAACACTGACCAGCAACAGTATAAATACTTTTAAAACTAAGATATCCCTTAAAAATAAGCCATAGAGTGTCTTTTTGAGGAGAAATAAATGTAAGACAGTGTCTTATTTTCAGGGAAACACAGTATTGATCTTATAAGGAAGAAATTTTGACAAAAAATTCCAAGCCAGGAGCTGTGTATTGGGCATAGAATTGGAAGTGAAAGCATTGGTATAGGCCTAACCTATATAAAATAACGTAAGGGGAAGGAGAAAAGTCTCCTGGATCGACCTCATTAAAATGTGGGGAGCTTGGATTCTGTGTTTTGTTTTGTTTTTTACAAAATTTTATTTCCTTGCATTTATATCATGTCTCTTTTTTTGACAAAAGACTCTTGTTTTCAACTGTAAGCCCACAGTCGGACCTTGTATTTCGTTTTATTTATTGTTCAGTGTTTCTAATTTTGGAAGCGCTGTCGACATTATGGTGGTGACAATTGGATTTTAACAGTTTTAGAAGAATTTCTCTGTTCTGTGTACAGCTAGAAAAGCACCAAAAGCAACAATTTAATTTTGCCTGTAGTGGTGAAGGCTGAGTTAAATCCCCTTTATTTTCCCTCTGGAGGATTAAATGAAGAACCAGTAATTAGGGGAACAAAATGACTCTGACCTTTGCCCTGACCTTCCTTGCTTCTGTTGCTAATTCTTGCTGGAAAGCCTCATCCATCATATTTCATGGCTTTCATTTTAGAAACTTTTAACTCACCCACCCACTTTCCTGCCATTTTCTGATAAATGCTGTCAATAGAAGATAGAGACCAGAATTGGGTTGTTCTACGGGAAGCTTGTTGTTGCGGAAGGGCTCTTCGCCCTCACGACAACCTATCATTAGAGAGGCTTAATAATCTGATAAAAGGTCATAGAAGACGCCTTAAGGCAACATCTTGCTCAGTTGTCCCATAGAAAGGCACCTCAAGGATGGCATCCCGTCTGCCTTTGCAAGCTGTCTTCATATACAAATGTTTCAACAATTTTTCAATGCAAAGGGATTGGAGAAGGGTGTTTGGAAATTGTGAAACATGGGATGCTACTTTATTCTGAGTCAGACTACTGACCTCCTTGACCTAGTTAATTGTTCTGTTAATTGTTAATTGCAACCTTTCCTACCTTTTAAAAGAGAAATGCTAGGGGTTGAACCTGGGAGCTTTTTACATTTAGAGCTTTTACTCCTTTTCCTTTGTGTTCAAAAGGCTCACATTCATGTCTCACAATAAGGTAGGTGGGTAGATGTTGACAGGACACTGAAGTCGTTCCTTGTTCTGCAGTCCTTTGGGTCAAGCTTATGATACATCAGTACAAAATACAGTATATATTCAGTGTATTGTCGAAGGGCTTCATGGCCGGAATCACTGGGTTGTTGTAGGTTTTCCGGGCTATATGGCCATGTTCCACAGATATATAAACCCATTTTCCTACTTCCAACAGACTTCATTACCTCTTAGGATGCTTGCCATAGATGCAGGCGAAACGTCAGGAGAAAATGCCTCTAGAACATGGCCATATAGCCCGGAAAACCTAAAACAACACAGTATATTTTCATTGGGGAAATGTTCTGGTGGGAGCCAATACCTCTTACAAGTCCAGTGATAAAGCAGAAGGTCCTAGATTTCACTTCTCACATCTCCAAGTTTGGGATATTTTAAAAAAATAGTTGATAGGGCTGAATCAGATGGTGGAAAGTTTATGCTGGAGTAGATAAAGTGGACTATAATTCTGAACTGGCAGAACTCTTCTAAATTGTATGTTTATAACTCTCTTTAATTGCTGTTTTAATTGTAACTGTGTATTTTATTGTACGAGGGGTATTTTTTAAGTAAAGTCCGTTTGGACATAAGTACACAACAAAAGTTTATTTCAAAAAAGTAAATTTATTTTCAGAAAGTACATACTTTACTCTATTTTTCGACATAGTTGCCAAGTTTGTTCAAACACTTATCATACCTCTGAACCAATTTTAAAATACCCTCTTCATAAAAACTTGCCGCCTGCTCCGATAACCAAATTGTCTGTAATCAAAGAAGGGCGACCGGAGCGGTCCACATCATGGACGTTGTCATGGCCTTCTTTGAATTGTCGTACCCACTTACGCACTTTGCTTTCACTCATAACAGTATCACTGTACACTTCACAAATCTGTCGATGAATTTCTGCAGCAGGCAGGTTCCTTGCTGACCAAAACCGTATCACTGAGCGAACCTCACATGCGGCGGGTGAATTGATAGTCTGAAACATTTTTAAAGCACAGAACAGAAGTGTACAGGTTAGCTACAGAGTGGAAACTGAGCACAGTTGTTCCCGAGGCATGTCGGTACACGACGCACGCGCTCGTTGCGGTATGCGCGTGAACTACTAGCGTCTACAACAAAACGGACCTTACTTAAAAAACACCCCTCGTATTTGTTTGGCATCTAATGGTTGCCTGTTGTAAAGCCGACCTGAGTCCCCCTCCAGGGGTGAGAAGGATGGGGTACAAATGCTCAAAATAATAAATAAATAATAAAGTGAAGCTATATGAACAAAGAGTCTGGACCTAAGCACCCCTCTGTTAAGCCTGTCAGGTTGGGCTGTGAAGTGTGAGTGAGTACACCTAAGCAATTCTTGCAAAGATATAAGGATGCATCCAGCCAAACAAAGAAACAAACAGGGAGCTCAACCAGCTGCTGGAGGATTAGGGTTTCCCCTTCTGAATGCTCCTCTGAGAAATATGACAGATTTGAAGTGCCTTGTTCACAAAGATTCAGTTTGGACCGGATCAAGTGATTTTGAAATATAACTCAGTTGAACTTGGAAGGCTGCAGTCGCAACCCGGGTTGATTTGGGTCTAAAACAGTCTAAAAGGTAAAGGTAAAGTTAGGTTCTTGTGGGGTTTTTTCGGGCTATAGAGCCATGTTCTAGAGGCATTTCTCCTGACGTTTCGCCTGCATCTATGGCAAGCATCCTCAGAGGTAGTGAGGTCTGTTGGAATTAGGACAATGGGTTTATATATCTGTGGAATGGCTGGGGTGGGGCAAGGAGCTCTTCCCTGCTGCAGTTAGGTGTGAATGTTTAGCTGATCACCTTCATTGGCATTTGAAGGCCTGCCTGAACCTGGGAAAATCTGTTGCTGGGAGGTGTTAATCTGTGCCTGGTTTTTTTCCTCTCTGTTGTTTAGCTGTTATAATTTTAGAGTTTTTTAATACTGGTAGCCAGATTTTGTTCATTTTCATGGTCTCTTCCTTTCTGTTGAAATTGTCCACATGCTTGTGGATTTCAATGGCTTCTCTGTGTAGTTTGACATGGTGGTTGTTGGTGTGGTCCAGCATTTCTGTGTTCTCAAATAATATGCTGTGTCCAGGCTGGTTCATCAGGTGCTCTGCTATGGCTGACTTCTCTGGTTGAAGTAGTCTGCAGTGCCTTTCATGTTCCTTGGAGGAGGTGGGGTTCGCAGATTCTTTTTGCACGGTCTGCCAAGGCTTTAATGGTGCTTCTTTTTTGACTTGGGTGATGGTTGGAGTTTTTATGTAGATATCTATCTGTGTGTGTGGGTTTTCTGTAGACGGTGTGAACCAATTGTTGATCTGGTTTGCGGATGACTAGGACATCTAGAAAAGGCAGTCTTCCTTCATTTTCTTTTTCCATGGTGAACTGGATTAAAGCCTTGGCAGACCGTGCAAAAAGAATCTGCGAACCCCACCTCCTCCAAGATGAACTGAACCACCTCAACTGGGCTCTCCAGGCCAATGGAGACTCCACCTCAGACATCAGAAGAGCTGCAAGACCAAGAACAAACCACGAGAGTAAAGATGAAGATCCACCCAGAGGAAAAGTGTTCCTGCCATACATCAAGGGAACCACTGACCGCAGAGGGAAGCTGATGAGGAAACACAACATACAAACAATCTACAAACCCACCAAGAAAATCCAACAAATGCTACGTTCATCAAAGGACAAGAGGGATCCTCTCACCTCTGCAGGAGTCTACCGTATACCATGCAGCTGTGGACAAGTCTCCATAGGGACCACCAAACGCAGCGCCCAGACACGCATCAAGGAACATGAAAGGCACTGCAGACTACTCCAACCAGAGAAGTCAGCCATAGCAGAGCACCTGATGAACCAGCCTGGACACAGCATATTATTTGAGAACACAGAAATGCTGGACCACACCAACAACCACCATGTCAGACTACACAGAGAAGCCATTGAAATCCACAAGCATGTGGACAATTTCAACAGAAAGGAAGAGACCATGAAAATGAACAAAATCTGGCTGCCTGTATTAAAAAACTCTAAAATTATAACAGCTAAACAACAGAGAGGAAAAAAACCAGGCACAGATTAACACCTCCCAGCAACAGATTTTCTCAGGCTCAGGCAGGCCTTCAAATGCTAATGAAGGTGATCAGCTAAACATTCACACCTAACTGCAGCAGGGAAGAGCTCCTTGCCCCACCCCAGCCATTCCACAGATATATAAACCCATTGTCCTAATTCCAACAGACCTCACTACCTCTGAGGATGCTTGCCATAGATGCAGGCGAAACGTCAGGAGAAATGCCTCTAGAACATGGCTCTATAGCCCGAAAAAACCCACAAGAACCTAGTGATTCCAGCCATGAAAGCCTTCGACAATACAAAGGTAAAGCTTTCCCCTTGACATTAAGTCTAGTCGTGTCCGACTCTGGGGGGTTGTGCTCATCTCCATTTCTAAGCCAAAGAGCCGGCATTGTCCGTAGATGCCTCCGAGGTAATGTGACCAGCATGACTGCATGGAGCGCCGTTACCTTCCCACCAGAGCGGTACCTATTGATCTGCTCACATTTGCATGTTTTTGAACTGCTAGGTTGGCAGAAGTAGGGGGTCACCCTACTCCCCGAATTCAAACCACCAACCTTTCGATCTGTAAGTTCAGCAGCTCAGCAGTTTAACCCGCTGCTCCACTGGGAGCTCCTCAAAAACAGTCTAGGTTTTAAAAATTCAAATACTTGCTTTCCACTTATTACAATTGAGGGTCAACAAATTCCTATCCTTTTTTTGTTTGCTTTTCAAAACTGGATAATATTTTCAGGCATAGCAGCTCCTTCTTAGGGGTTATTACTTACCAGATTGCAAATAAAGTAGGTGGCAAAGATTTCATGCTGTGCAGCCAGATCTCTAAAAGCAGAGAGATTTTTTAAAAATGCCTTTGGTAGACATTTGGGGATACAAGACAACATGGCAGGTTGTGTGATCTGCCCCTTGACTGACCCCTCCTGTTGTTAGACTTCAGGGTTGCCCTCAAGTCACCTAGAGTTGTGCTGGCATCTTCGCTTCCAACGACCTTTGAAAGGTCCTCAAGTCAAATACAATGCAGTGCTTCCAAAGCCCAAGAGCCACCAACTCTTTCTTCTCCCTTCAACATTTGAATGCTTTAATAAGACTAGGAAAGCAGCTAAGTGGCAAAATTACAAACTAGCATGCCTTAAATAATGTTTTTGCAATATAGAAGTGTTGGGGAGGAGTCACCTTACAGCAGCTCCGGGATTAGCCTCTTGATACTGGAACGTGACATGTGCATGAGCCCAGCTCATGAGAGCACATGAGAGAAGTAGTGTATGAACTTACAGTAGAGTCTCGCTTATCCAACCTTCGCTCATCCAACATTCTGTATTATCCAACACAGTCTGCCTCCCGCCCGGATTCACAGCTGTTTCAATACATTTGCGATGTTTTGGTGCTAAATTTGTAAATACAGTAATTACTACTTTGTTGTGGAGCATGATGTTTTGATGTTTAATTTGTAAAATCATAACGTAATTTGACGTTTAATAGGCTTTTCCTTAATCCCTCTTTATTATCCAACATTTTTGCTTATCCAACGTTCTGCCAGCCCGTTTATGTTGGACTTATAATATACTTATAATGCCTGGTTTCATCAGACTTACCACAGTTCCAAGGCTCTGTGCAAGTTCTGATATAGCAGGTCAGTGTTTGCAGCTATGACAACTCAGCAGGGTCTCCCTGTCCAGGCTAATAAATCTCTGACTATGAAATAGTCAGCAGTGTATGTGTGTATGTTGAGGATGAGAGTCCACACTAGGAAAAGCCAATCCCACGCATATAAATTTCACAGAAACATGCTGCTAGTTGCTAATGGAGACGGTGCTGGGTAGCCGGCCTTCAATCTGACCTGCACAGCAGTTCTTATTTGCTCTTCGAGCCTAGTTTCAGGTTCCCCCTTATTTAGAGTTTCAGATTTGTTAGAAATTAAGAGAGAACAGTTGGTCATGTTTTTCCTAAGCTACACTTTCTCAATAAGACATGTTTTATGCATAACCCAGCACAAAGCACTGCTGGTAAACATATGGAAATATGTGTACATTTTCATATAAATAATATTGACAAATACAGCTGCAGACACATAATTAAGATACAGCACACAGGATTTCTCTACTGGCATTTAAGGAGGAGGAGATGGAAAACAAAAGGTGTTTTTAACATGGATCAGACTTCAAGTCCTTTCTGGAGTCACTCAGACAGAAAACTTTTTTTTCCTCCTGTTTGATTGATTTCAGCTTCCCAGAAAGAGGCTGCAATAAGAATACAAGAGATAGTTTGGTTCCCTTTAGTTTCTTTATCAGAGATGGTAGTATCTTCTTGTTCTTTGGAAGTTGAAATGTGTACCTAGCAAAGGTGAATGAAACTATTGGGAACTGAAGTTCAGAGTCTCAGTTTGGAGACGTCTAGATGCATGGTTGTGCTGCAGAAAAACACTGAGAACTGAGCCAGGAGAGTCCATGTTGATTCATTCTGTTTGGGGAGACTGGCTCTTTTCATTGGTTAAAATGAGCATCTGTATTTTGCTGTTTTGGGCATAGCAGCCATGTTGTGGAATAGTTTTCCCTTGGAGGTCCAGTTGGCACCAGTGTTAATCTCATTTTGGCTCAAGGATATTAAATCCTTGCTCATCTCGTTTTCCCATGCAAAAACAAGCCACTCGTTGTTGTTTCCCTCTCCCTGCCTCCAAAATTGCAAGGTATTTTCCATTACTTTTAAGATTAGTTTTGGATTTGCAGGAAGGATTTTCACATAAATTGTGGCAATTGTGGATATAAAGCTACCATTTGTACGCACTTAAAAACTGAAGAATTGCATGGAGTGCTCCCAATGTTTTTGATTAGTTGGGCAGCCCTGCTCCATTTGCGCTTTCTCTGTGTGTGTGTGTGTGATTTGGCTTCACAAAGAAAAGGCATTTTTCAGTTTCTTGGATTGAAAAAAAAATCTGTTGCATCTTTATGCTGAAGGGAAGAAATCTTGTCAGCTTTACCAAGGATATTGTATTAAGCAATGAATGAAACTTATCCAAGTAGCCTTGGAAATCTCTAAGGATGGTGATCCAACTACAAGGCATGATGGATTCATTCTAAGAGTTGGTCAGTTAGTCTCCCTATGGCAGTGCTTCTCAACTGGGCGACTTGGAAGGCACTGAACAGACTGCGCTCTGGCAGCACGAGATGCAGAGCCAACCTTCAGAAATGGGGCCACAAAGTGGAATCCACGGCATGCGGGTGTGGAGAGGAGCAAACCACTGACCACCTGCTGCAATGCAACCTGAGCCCTGCTACATGCACGATGGAGGACCTTCTTGCAGCAACACCAGAAGCACTCCAAGTGGCCAGATACTGGTCAAAAGACATTTAACCAACTACCAAACCCACAAGTTTTGTATTTTTCTATTTGTTTGCTTTGTTCTGTTAGAAATGTAATATAATGGACTGGTTGCTCTGACACGACAAATAGTGCTTCTCAACCTGGGGGTTGGGACCTCTGGCGGGGGAGGGGGGGGTCGTGAGGGGGTTTCAGAGGGGTCACCAAAGACCACCAGAAAACATAGATTTCTGATGGTTTTAGGAACACCTTTTGCAGAGAAGACTGAAGATCTTTCTGCCTGTCCTCTTCCTTTTTGGAAACAGACGGCAAATCCTCACACCAAAAGCCCTCCTCCATTGTGATTGGCCGGCCTTTCAGCCAAAGACTTCAAATGGAAA